>NC_141550.1:38750000-39350000 GCF_021556685.1 Rattus norvegicus
TTTGGGTATATGCCCAAGAGAGGTATAGCTGGATCCTCAGGCAGTTCAATGTGAGACATCAAGTCTTGACAGGACCAAGGGCCTCCCATCCCATTGATGCCAGATAAGGCAATCCTCTGCTACATATTCAGCTGGAGCTGTGGGTCCCTCCATGTGTTGTACTCTTTGGTTGCTGGTTTAGTCCTTGGGAGCTCTAGGTGTTCTGGTTGGTTGATATTGTTTTTCTTCTTATAGGTTGCAAATCCCTTCAGTTCCTTCAGTTCTTCCTCTAACTTCTCTCAGTCCGATGGTCAGGATCAGAAAGAGTCTCTCAGAAGACAGCTACATGAGGCTTCTCTCAGCAAGCACTTTTTGGCATCAACAATAGTGTCTCGGTTTGGTGTCTGTATATGGAAGAGATTCGCAGGTAGTGCAGTCTCTGGATGGTCTTTCCTTCAGTCTCTGCTCTACTCTTTGTCCCTGTATTTCTTTTAGACAGGAACAATTCTGGGTTAATACTTTTGAGAAAAGTGGGTGGCCCCACCCCTCAACTGGGGGTTGTGCCTAATCTCTGGATATGGTCTCTACCAGTTCTTTCTACCCATTTGTTGGGTATTTCAATTTGATTTTCAATGCTTCCATTAAGAATTTTAGTTCAGGCCTCATGGAGGCCCTGTCTTCACATTACCTAATGGCTCCCAGGAGACTTCATATTTTAGATCCTTGCATGATGTCTATTTTTAATCCTGAACAACATTCTAAACACACAGATTGAACTGTTTCATGTAATATCAACTTGCTGATTTCTTAGACAACACAAATTCTCCAAGTATCCGCCAGATGAAATGGCTAACCTTTCCTCTTTTCAATGTATCTTTTAGCTAAGTCTTATCTCATATGGAGAAACCAACTTTTCAGCCAGCATCATTTTTGCTGTTTTCTTCCTCAGCATTTCTTGCCATTCTATTGAGCACTGAATCTTTATAATTACTTCTTACGTGTAACCCCAGAGAAGTATCAGTAGACTAAATCCAACATCCTTTTGACAGTACATGGGAGCTTTATAGTCTTATGTCTACTAATTCAGCTTTATTTCCCACCATATTTCTGTCCCCTTACCCAAATCTGTTCCAAATTCAAACCTTGTGTAACTACTTGCAAATTATATACTGTTTTTTGACCTTTTCATTCTCCTTTCTAATAACTGAATAGCATTTTTTGTAGGACATAGACAACTCAGCTTAACTTGTCTTTCTCAAAAATTTCCACCTTTCTTAGTATAACTGCTATTTTTCCAAATTTTTATGAATTTGTGTTGATTATCTATTACTTCCATGACTATTCAGTTACTATCAGACCCTTGGTATCAGAGGTGCAATCTGATATTCCCTCTCTATGTAATATGACCATTGTTGAATATAGATTGTTGCAGTGAGTTACAGAGTTTATAATCCTGTAATCAGGACAACAGAGTAAACAATAAAACAGCTATGGCTAAAAGAATGGGTCTAAAAGAAACAGTAGAAAATTATCCATATTCTAGTAAGCAACCTTTCATGCATATACATATATTTAAGCTCAATAAACTCATTGATTCATCAAGTTGAACTTGGATAGAATAATTTCTTTCATTGACCATTGCTGACCAATACTGTTCATGAGATGTGTTTCCACTTCTCAGGAAAAATAATAAAACATCAGGTATCATATCCAATCCCTTTTGTGTCCTTTACCTTTAGTTTAAAAAAAGCACTAGCAGTTGTATATTGTCCCCCAAAATAAAACAACCAATGCTTTATGATGTGATCAGGGCTTTAGTGTCATGCATTTGTAACATGAGACCTTGTATTACAAACAAACAGAAAAGGAAGACAAACAACACATGGAGGAAATGAAGGAAAGGAAAAGTAAAGAGAAGAAAGGAAAAGGAAAAATTAAAAGCAATAATAACTTGGAAACAGATGCATGATGGAAAGACAAAAGAAAAATATAAAGGAACTAAATGTGAGGATCAAGACAAACTAGGAATGCCAGAGGTGTCTTACCAACCACCAATATCTGGAAGAGGTGTGAAGGAATTCTCCTCCAGTACTCAGAAGCAGGGTGATTCTTTTGGCACCTTGATTTTCTCTCAAGCTAGTGAAACATTATGTTTCTGTTACTTTAAACATTACCTATGGTATTTTGGGCTGGCAGCACTGAAAACCAAACACATGGAAAGACAGCAATATCTCAGATAAGAAATCGCAGAGACCTTTCACAGGTGAAATGCATACTCAGGAGTACTGAAGATTTACACACTCTTAGTTAGTGAAATCCAGGTACTAGTGATGATGATGATGATGCCGATGATGATGATGATGACGATGATGACAATATATTTCTTCCTGTGCTGTTGTGATTACCTGAGCACATATAGATAAAACATCTTTAAACACAGATTATTGAGTCAAAATGTTATTCCCCATCATTATTATTATCCTGCATAATGCTTAGGTGAGCATGCGAATACTGAATAGGGAAATAATGGAGACAGAACTGTTCTGATTAAGGTTTCTTTGATCATTGAAAAAGGATAGCCCTCTCCCTCTCTGATACTCAGCCTTGTGAGATGCAGCCTGCCCACTCTGATTTTACACCTTGATGGACAA
The DNA here is from genome assembly GCF_021556685.1 of Rattus norvegicus. Classification (NCBI taxonomy): domain Eukaryota; kingdom Metazoa; phylum Chordata; class Mammalia; order Rodentia; family Muridae; genus Rattus; species Rattus norvegicus. Next base: position 38,752,631 of record NC_141550.1, read on the forward strand.
AGTATAATTTGCTTAGTGCTATAACACAAAGCACAGTATTTTCTAGCCAAGTCACAGGCAAAACATAGCTGTAGGAATTAGTGTCCATTAAAGCAGACCAAGGCATGCGCACTTTACTGATGGATACTGCTATTTTATTTTTGGAAAGTTGCCTGCAGCCATCATGGCTCTGGTTTTTTGACAAGTGTCATATACTGCTATCGCAGAAGAAAATTTAACTTTAAAAAATCAAGTAGCCCGAGGGCTTGGAATCCTACTTAAAGTTTTAATAAGTTGTCAGAAAATAATACTTTGCACTATATATTTGCAACTGATTAAACTCTCTGAATTTATATGTATATTATCCAATGACCAGTGCCATTAATAATTTGTTATACCAAAATAGTTAATAGGCTTGTTATCATCGCTGTGCAATGAGAAATAAGAGACGGAACCTGACTCCTCTCTATATTATTTGGGCTACAAAGGCATGTAATATTCTGAATATATATTTTGTAGAACTATATTGAGATATGACAATTTTCAGCACTCAATCTGACCATGCAAGTACGTGTCTCAAAGTTAGAATCTAAACTATCCCATGAAAGGAAAGCTCTAAAATTATTTGAAAATGGTGTTTGAGATATATTGAAAAATGTAATATTTGCTTGCCATAACCCCAAGTCCTCTGGGAAAAGAGTCTCAGTGAGAAATTATCTACAATGATCTAGGTTAGCCTATGGGCACATCTTTGTGGATTTATCTGCTTATGTTAATTGGCTTGGGAAGACCCCGCCCAATGAGGATGAAATCATGCCCTAAGTTTAGACCTTGGATGATGTATAAGCCCTAAGCATACTGCCTTCTGCTGCTGACTGGTGGATGTGATTATCTTGTTTATCTTAACCCTGGCCTCCATGCAGTAACTGTAAGCGAATATAATCTTTTTCTGCCTTAAATAATTTTTGTCAAGGTACTTTATCATAGCAAAAGAAACAAAACGAGTGCCCAGTAGCCTGTTTCTCCTCAGAATGTTTGGACGAATGATCAGCATGGAAATAGTGGGAGGTCTATTATTATTGCAGAAGATTCAACAATGGTGGGAGAAATGGAAGAATTGGAAAGGAAACTAAAGACATCACAAACACATCAGGGAATGACCATGGATTTAAAAACTTAGGATGGCTTTTATTACAGCAACAAGATATAGAATCTGTAAGTGGTAAGGAATAATAATAAAATATGCAATACGCTATCTAGATGGAATTTATTATTTTCACTTGTGTGTGTTTACATTTTTATCACGCTTTAAAAATATTGAAATTATTGGAATTCCATTGTTTTTAACTCTTAGACCACTTTGAACTAATGTAGGTAATGATTTCTCTGTCAGGAAATGTGTACACATTCGAAAATATGTATATACGTTTGCTAGCATTCTTGCTTCTGCTTACTCTCATTCTCAAGCCCTGCAGTCCCCCTACATGTCTCCTGGGCTCAGCATATTCTTTGTATATACATATAGAAGATCTCTAAATCGAGGCTCCTGGGAAGCTTAAGCTGGGACTTGGCATGTTCAAGTGCAATGAGCAGTTGTCACTCCTCAAGACTCGATTTTGATACACATCACATCTGCTTCCTCCTTCTTAAAGAGCCTCTGCTCTATGCCACAATGAATGCTGACAGTGTCTGCCTCATCCACACTCTGTTTTATCAAGAGTAGTGTGCAAAGCTTAGTTCAAAGAGAAGTGGTTTATGATACTCAACTTCATGGCCCCAAGTTTATGACAGCAAATTCAATTTCTAAACACTGGTGAAAAGCGCTTGACAGTAAACTCCACAGCCATTGGCACCACATCCAACCAAACTGATTTCCAATAATGAAAGAGAATCCTACATCAAACTAGAAGAGAAAATATTGGTTAAAATATGTGAAGTTTTAAAGACTCAAATCCTCCAACTTTCAGGATTTTAGGAAGCGTATTTATCGCCTTTGCCTGATGAGTTGAATCAGTCATGCTCCATACATGCGTATGTTTTGCAGATATGGCTCCATTCCCACAGAGAAGGTGACATTAATTTGGGATGTGTATGTAAATAGAGGAAGTTCACTGAGGATGTACTCCTACAGTCCTGAGTTCCTTTCCCCTGCCTCTTCTAGTCTCCTTGCTTTTCTGCCTACCACTCTGGCCAAAAATCAGCAGATCTGAGAACAGGACTGAAACCTCAGAGAAGAGAGTCATAGTAAAGAATTCTATCTTATGGTATTCTGGAAGATAGTAGGGTGTCCTGGAAGGCAAACAAGTGGTGCTTCAGCCCTTTTTCTTCTTTGTTTTCCTGATTTTTATCCAGTATGGAATTGTTGAAAGATTGAGATGAAGAAAGGCATATATTTATTTTTTTCTACTAACAGTGACATGATTTTTTTTCAAGCTGAAAGTTAACCAGATTGCTGTTCTATTCTAGAAACACCAACATTTCACCTGAATAAACAAAACAAGCACACGGGAAATCAGGTATCATGCACATTTAATGTGTTTATGGAGCAGCATTGTCTACTCAGCCCTACTTCTCTGAGTATCCTTTTTGTCTGTACTCATTGGACTATTTGTGTGTGTGTGTGTGTGTGTGTGTCTTAAACACATGTAGTAATTTGAATGAATATGGTCCCAAAAGCTTATATATTTGAAGGCTTATTCACCAAGGAGTGGCACTATTTGAAAGAATTAGAAAGACTAGGAGCTATGGCCTTTTTGGAGTAGGTGTAGTCTTGATGGAGGAAGTGTATTACTCTGGGTTGGCTTTGTGGTTTCAAAACCCAGGACAGACCCAGAGTTTTTCTCCCTCAGCCTTCTGTGGAATGTAATTTACAGCTAATGCCTTAGTGCCATTTGTGCCACAATGGTCCCTGCCCGGATGATAATGGACTAGCTCCACAAATGGTAAGCGAGCCCCAATTAAGTGCTTTGTTTGATAAGAGCGGCCTTGTTCACGCTGTACCTTCATAGCAATAAAAGAGTAACTAACATCACCTAGTCACCCTCCAGACTACTTCCAGTCTTGGTACACTATAAGTGAGGACTCAGATTCCTGTCTAATTTAATGATTTTAATGCTAACCATTCATTAAGAACTGCCCCCATTCTCATAATTTATAACTATATTGTCATCTACTCTTCAGATTTTTAAGAAGATGATAAAAATGTATCTGTTTCCAGGATAGAACTTTTATGCCTTACTTATTCCAACTCTAGTGTTATCATTTGATTCCCCATTTGCACCAAAGTCATTTCTAACCATATGGTTAGATAACCATCACTATAAAAGTTAAATATAGTGATGTCTGTGGAAATGTTCTCCTAATAATTATAGTACCATGTTTCCTTTTTTCTTCTCTCACTGATGGCTACCATCTCATTTCAGAACAACACAATCTTTTCCGTGAATTTCTTGAATAACTCACTAGCTGATTTCTCTAAGTCAATTCTACTCTTTATTTGTTGCCCATATCTCTAAACAAGGGGCTTGACTGTCGTGTAAGGCTGTATTAAGTTCATCTGCTATGCAAGAAAATATGATTCACAGTGGGCCCCAGAATTCCTCAGTTCAGCACCTGCCCCTGCTTGGCCCATAGGTTATACTTGAGAAAAATTAAAAGCAAAAATGAAAGTTTTTCTATCTCCTTTCCTTTGATCTTGATATTCTGAGTATGAGCAACATTCCTTGGACTTATTTTTCTCACAGAGCATCTCATCCTCAGCCCATGAGATTCCTCCTGAATACTTCAGCAAACATTCCTTTCTTTGGTTGGAATATTTTCATGGTATTTTCCCACCACAGCTCAGCATTTCTGGGTCATAAGGATTGAATTATTTCTCCCTTTCCAGATAGACATAGAATCCTTTAGAGAGAGCATTTCATCTCATTTGCCTTCTGGGTTCTGGTTACGTGGCACATGTGAAGAATCCACTAAGTGTTTATTGTATAGAATTAAACTAAACATGGTCTCTGTAATCACACTGTAAGTGAAACAATCCCCATAACTGTGGAATATTTAAAACATGAAAAAGCAGGTCAGAACTTTAGGAAAAATATGAAGCAGTAAGGTGTTTTCTAAATTGACTACATATACAACTATTATTGTCCGTGAAGTAAATGATTCTTTGCCTCTGTAATCATACTGTTTTATAAATATCAGACAGCTAACTTCATGGTTAAAATGTAAGGAGTCAGTTGTCGAAGGCCTTTTGGTACAAAAATATTTTTCTTACATGACCTCAAATGTAATACTTTAGCATGATTTTGAAGTTTTTCCTATTGATAATCACCTTTAGTAAATTCAGAGATGGCAAACATTATTCATTCAGCATTAGCTGGGAATCAGATTAATTTCCTCATGTTACAGTCTTGTGATAACACTAGTTAAACAGATAATTTTACATGCAGATAGTCAGGACTGTGGTTCAACATTTTCCATCCAGAGAATGGAAAAGATCAGGGTGACAGTACCTGGTGCCACTGGGTGAGAGAGGGCTGTACTTCAGTGACAGTTGCACTTTTTTTTGTCACAGCTGCCTCTCCACTGGCTTTTCAGGATGATTCAGGTCACAGGTTTGCAGATTGTGTTGGCAGTGTGATTACAGTCCAGAGCTATGTTTAGGCTCATAAGGCAGACAAAGAAGATGGGAGGGCAGTCACATGCTACTGAAACACAATAGAGCAGTAGGGAATGGACACAAACACCACTCAGGCATGGGTACTCATGTGAGTGCTTGTGTGCTGGCTCCTAAGACACGAAATATACAAATAAAAATGTAAATGATAAAATCTCTTAAGCTCAATGTCTAGACACAGAAAATATAAAAATAATATCTTACAGGTCTGAATTGAATTCAACACATAGATCTCATGCCCTCCTGGAAGACAGATGAAACTTGGAATGAGGGGTTTTCATGTTGAAAGATGTTTGATAGTTTAATGCTTAGGATAGGGCAAATTTTACTGGCCACTTACTAAAAAGGATGAGAAATAGGAGAAATTAAATGCAAACTTGATTCTAAACTTATTTTGCTTTGTTCTTCCCTTTCCTCCCTTCCTCTCTATACATTGGGTTCTACACACACACACACACACACACACACACACACACACATACACACACACACAAAAGCATATATGCATTCACCCTTAGACACATAAACTCATGCACACATACACACAAATACATGCATATACACATAGATAAACCAAACACAGAGACATACCCATATGCTTATATGTACACGCACACACGCACATACATATGCAGACATACAGACACATATACATATAAACACAGACTCACACATACATATACATAAACACATGCAAACACATACACATAAACACACAAACATACATGCAGACACAAATGCACACTCACACACAAACATACAAACACATACAGACTCATACACACAGACACAAATATACATACATGCATGTACATATGCATATATACACATGCATTAACATACACATACAGACATGCATACATACATGCATGCACACAATACATTAACATACACATACACACATGCATACATACATGCATGAATGTACATACACATATGAATGTACATACACATACATGCACATGCACATATGTGGGCATATGCTTACATACAAACACATGTGCATACACACTCAAATAAATGCACTTATACATGTATACATGCATCCATGCATGTACATACATACCCATCCATACATGTACACACATACACATATATACACATGTAAATGCATACATACTCACACATACATACATACTCATATACACTTCTATAGTCAAACACACATACAAATGTATACAAGTTCAAATACATGCGTACAAACACACACATATACATGCATACATACATACATATGTATGTATGTATACACACATGCATACAAACGCATGCATATATATTTACATATATATATACATAATCACACATGTATACACAAACAAACGTGCACACAGACACATATACACATGCAAACACATATGCACATACACACCTACACACACATGGACACAGGCACACATACCTAAACATACATACATATATGCACACACATATACAAACATATACACAACCACACATATACACACATATAAACACACATATATACATGTACAAAAACAGCATATTCCCACATATACACACAGATGTACATATATACACACATATAAACACACGTTCATAAACAGTCACACTAACAGACACACATACATGTACACACACAGGTACACATAGACATATGCATCTTCACACACATATGCACCCACACATGAGTGAGACAAAGAAACAGAGAGATAAAGAGACAGAAACAGACAGCAATGGAGAGAGAATGGAGAGGGATTGCCAGTCAATATACTTCAGCATCAATTAATCATGAAGAGCTAGTGTCTATACATGGGCATAACTTGTGACCCTGAGTAATTTAAATTACTCTTATATGAACAGCAGCTGTCAACTCTCACAACCCTTATGGATAGGGAACAAAACCAAAAAATTAAAAGTTAAAAAATCTCAGTATATTGCAGTCATTTGTTTCCAAGGGCATTTCACCTAGTAAGTATTCTGAAAACCTGAAAAAAATGAGCTGTGATTTTGTTGTTTTTCTCCACTTTGCAAAATGTTAACATGTGTGTGTATTTATATATGTATGTGTATAAGTATACATTATGTATTTATGTGTGTATACATATTATATATGTGTAGATGGAAAGACCGACAGACAGGCATAGAGATGGGTAGATGATAGAGAAATTGAAAGGCCTATTGGATTAGGGACATTAGAAAAGGCTATGGTGGAATAATGCTAAGGAAACTATACAATGGAGGTAGAAAGCCATGACTACAGCGGAAAGGAACAAGTCAAAGTTACCAAGTGGCAAGAACCGATTTTACATCTAGCATCATAAACATAGTAAAACCATTTAAACCCTTAATCATTTTTTTCTTTACTCTACTTAGTTCAATTTAATAAAAATGTATTACATTCAATAATCTTCACAATGTGTAAGCTGGAAAGTAAGTTTTCAGGGCCATTTGAGTTTTCTAATTCCTCAACTAGCTTTTAAATAAAATCCATTATGGCTGGGCAAATCATTTACATTTAAACATTCTTTCTCTTTACCTGTGGTTTCGAGCCTCATTTCCACTGTTAGAGTATTCCTCCTTCCTCCCGTCTGAGGCAGAAGTACAGGGCTGCTCTCCTTTCCCTTTACTTCTCATAACACATAATCACATTTTAGACCATAGGTTTATGATGTGAAAGAAAACAGATAGTACTATATGTTACTAGATTGACGAATTAGAAAGAAGATACCTATGTGGTAATTATTGATTAATAATAATTATTATCATTAATAATAACTAGCATTATGAGAACTCATGTCTATTCTCCTGTCTCAGCACCATCTGACTTTTGCGGGCAGCCCTATTCCTGCTGTAAAGTCTCTGTGAATTCATATGTCCATTAGTCCTGTTGTACGCAGAAGACATAGTTTTGTTAGTGTCATCCGTCTCCCGTGACTATTACAATATTCCATTTCTTCTGCATAGCTCTCTGAACTCTGAAGAGAAGGTTCTGTTGCGTGTCATAACTAAAAACAAAAATCCACGCTATTGCCAGCTACTCTCAGGCCCTCGCAGTCTCCCATGGCTAACCCCATGCAGTGTCTGCCCAACTTATCAGGGTTCGCTTGGCACAGAACAGGGTCACATTCCTGGTCATCTAACCCCTGTGGCTGGATGCTGCCAAACCAGTTCAGCAATCTCAAATTTCTGTAGCTAGCTGGGTACACACTTTTGCCATCCTGCTCCGCTTGCTACTTCTCCTCTGGAGTTCAGCCCTTGCCAAATCTTCCTGTCCCAAAGCCTGGCTGAATTCTACCTCCACTGTGTTCTTTCCCTCTGGTCCACCTGTGTCGCTATGGAATGGAAAACGCCAGACAATCTTACTTTAGAATAAACAAATAACACAAACGCTCAACGCAGAATCGACCATCCTAAATTCACTCTATGTTAGGAATATTCTGGTAGCAGATCCTGATGGATTCTGCCACCAGAACTATCAGTCCCCGACCGAAATCTCACCCACTTTGCTCCCATTGTCTAAAACGAAGTGTGCTCCAGCCTTCTCTCTTCCTCTCTGGGACCCCGGAAAGCCCGCCTCAGTGAAGCCCAGTGATTGGCTTCTTGTATTTATTACTTAATCAATTAGTGGAAAATTCCACTACAGTAGGGTTCAGTGAAGACATCCCACTTCGCACTGACTATTCCAAAGTCTCTCACTCTGCACATTGTCTAGTTGTGGTTCTGTGTTAGTTCCAACTTAAGGCAAGAGGAAGCTTCTCTGATGAAGGCTGAAAAAGCACTGATCTTTGGGTATATCAGAATGTCTTTAGAGATCACTCAATCACTGTATTCCTTTAGCATAACAATACTGTTTGGTTTTTCTTTAAGCCAAAGGTTTATGTAGTCTCTTCATTGGTTGCCAGAACTGGTTCAGTCATGGGTTCGATCGTCTGGAATGGATCTTAAATAAAATATAGAGTAGTTGTTGCTCCCACTATTTAAGAACCACTATTGTACCAGTATGCCATGAAGGCTGCTCATTGTTGGAAATAACGGGATTTTTAGATGGTTTGGTGGATACTTTTGTCCTCTGGTCAGTAGGGGTCAAGGATATAGTTACGTACCAGATAATTTTCTCTGTATTGACTGAGATATGTAAGTGTTGTCTTCAGCTATGGGGCTTTGCCTTTAGTTTGGGGAAGAAACCAATAGTCCTCTTAGAAGCTTGAGTAGTTTGGGGATTTTTACTGGGCCCCTTTGTCCAAAGACTCAATTAAGTTTGTGGCAGTGCAGGTTTTACTTGGTGACAAAGATGTCTAGTTGGGGCATTAGCTCCCTGTTATTTGATGACTCTGTGTAGATGTCTCTAAGATATGTCCATAGTTTAAGAAGCTACTATAGAACAGATTTCAAGATGACCTATCAAATGGTCTGTAGTGTTGGTTATCCTTTCCCAATTTCCCTTGCTTATGCTTCTTTCTCTCTTCTTAAACGTTCAGTTTTCCCATTCCTGTGTTGTTGTTGTAAACATATAAAAATAAAAATAGTATTGTCTTTTACCTCGCAAGGTCCACACCACGGTGCCCCAAGATATCTGCTAGATATCTTGGCGGAAATACACCCCAACTCCTCAGCGGCCCAGTGTCTCCTGCCACCACACACTTTCCTACACTCAAACCGTCACATAAAACAACACATAACACAATAATCTTAGATCCAATTGATAAGACATAATTGCCCACTTAAACATACAAAGCCCGGTACCATCCATCCCATAGGAACATTGATAACAGCCTGTAAATACACAGAGCAGAATCGTAACATCACTGGCCATGGCTTCTCACCCTCTCCCCCGTCCTGTCTCTTCCTTTCTCCACTAGTCTCCTCCTCTTCTTTCAAACTTCTCTCCTGCCCATCTTTCCTTCTCCTCCAATGACAGGCCTCCTTCTGTCCTGTACCTGCCCCTCACCTGTACTTTACAAATTCAATGGGGAGGTTCTGGTGAAGTCACCTGAGTCCTGAGTGCATGACTAGGCAGCTGTCCTAGGGGCAGTGGAATTAGCATCAAAATACAGATAACTTCAGGGCAAACTACAACAATGTGTTCTTCATGTATCTCCATAAAAATAAATACTATTTCTGCTCCTGTGAGAGCTCCTCTCTTCCCCTCTGATCTTTCCACTATATCCAACCTCTTTAATCTTAGGTCTTTTAGCTTGTTTATCACAGCTTTAAATGCACTAGCCACCTTCCAAGTGCTCAGTCATTTCTAGAGACTACAATGGTGAATAAATAATTCCCATTCTTGTGAAAAATCTTACAGGACAGCTGATTTGAGAAAGATACCTTATCAAATTTGTCTGCATGAGAACAGGAGGAAGCAGGATACTTCAGAGTTTTCCAGAAAGGGCTCTCTGAAGTGAGGTTCAGAGTGGGATCCATTATAAAGGGTTGGATGCTTTATAGGAAAGTGTGTAAATATTCCTGGTCCTTGACAGGCAGTGTGTCGCAGAACTGCCTTTTATGAATGATGATAAAATTGTATAGTCACATGACTGGATATAAAAGCTAAAATAGAATCTTAAAGGAAACCATCTGAATATTTCATGGACTGCAAATTGCAATTCTTGTTTAATATTTAGTCTCTGAAGGAAATCCAGTGAATTTACAAGTGCAAGGAATTGCCAGTTTTTCCCTTTATTTCGTTAAAGCACTAGTGAATTTGATGGCTTATCAATCATTTGTTACCATAAAGAAATCTGTAACCAATCATGTCAAATGTTATTTGAAAAATTATAATTCCATTTCTAAAAGAATGTATTTGCTTTTTGCTTTAAAAATGGATTTCTTTTGTTTCAAAGAAGAGGGGAGGTTGATACAAAATCTTGTTATATATATTGACACACACATTTATATTTATAAAAATTGCACACATATACATATATATCTGTTTTGTATATACATATTTGATTTCTATTTGTTTTCTATAAAAAAGCTAAAGGTTAGTGCTACCATTTTTTTTTCATAGTAATGCAAATAACTCTGTGGCCATCCATAACAGAGCAATGCTGTTTTGAATGGTTTGATGTAATATCTACATCCCTCAAGGAAACAAAGGGGGAGTCAGAGGAAAGGAAAAAGGCAGTCATAATGAGCTGTAGCAGTGTGTGCAGCAAAGCACCCTGTTTCTGTCATATGGCTAACAAAACAGTACAAGACAAAAGCAACCCATGATCACTGCCCCTCCACACACACTTCTTTGTTTTACAGAGAGTTCCAATGATTCTCTAAATAATCAAACTGAATTCGGGAATTTTTTTAGTGACAACCCTAAAACAATGGGCCAATCTGGCTGAAGTTCACTGGGAAATTTTCATATCGAGCCAGGAAAATGTGGACAATTCTTCGTTACACATAGAAATATGTTCGCTATGTTATATCCTGCCTATCAATTATATCAATTATAACTTCCAGTTAATTACTACAAAAGTCAGAGTGCCATTCTCGAAAAAAAAAAAGAAACAGAAAATCAAATCTAATCTTTATAAAAATGAAACAAAAATAGCTTTTAATGGGCCCTTGGTGTTATGTAGGATGGTTGTGTGCCATAATCATTCAATCACATAGAAGGGCTCCTGGCAAAATATCTGCAGGGATTATAGTCACACCCATTCAGTCTCTTATCTCTGTGTCTCCACGTGCATTCCTAGAGCATTTATCAGCTTAGCATCAATGGGATGTCACTCCACAAAAGCCTGTGAGCAGTGATTAGAGAAGAAGGGCCTCTCAGTTCTCCACATAAGCCTGTATTCCCAGTCTAGCCTTCATGCTGAGGCAGAAGGAAGAACAACTTCTCTAAGTTTTAGTATCTTTCCAAATAATACTTGAGGTAAAATCCTAAATTTTTTATAAGTATGCTTTTAATTTAGCACAATACCATACTATACAAGAACCAAGCCACTCCCCTTATGTCTTTGTTAGCTGTTCAAAAAAGAAAAGTACAAAAATATCCATCAATAGCCTAGATGTTTGTTTATTCTGCTGGCAAATATCCGTGTATTTATATATGTTGACAAGATGATATTCTTATGTAAGTTGTGAAGAACCACCATTTGGTTTCACCAAAATCTCAGATTTTGCTATATAGTTAAGACATTATCAATGATAAAAATTATTTGAACTTCTGTTGACTACAAAGTAGAAACATTGTAATTACAACTGGTTTGCTAGCTTAGAAATTTCTTTACGCTTCCCCTTCAACTGCAGCCTCAAGTGTCACAGAGAACTCAAAATATCCACATACTCAGTGTCCCAGTGGATTCACTGGAATGAACAGAAGGACCTGCTTCCTCCCCAGCTTTCCTGTTTTCAAGTTCCAGGGCCAGTTATGCGGGTGTGAGAAAACACAGAAGCAGTGTCAAGAAAACCATTTCCCCCAGGGACTTCACAGCCCAGCTCTCTCCAAATGCTTTGGGAAGAAAAAATAAATAAATATGCATTAAACACCAATTTTAAACAAATCCAAAGATTTGTGGACCCCTTATCTACCTCCTGGTATCGCCATAGATCTGAACAAATATTAATGAGATAGTAAAATACGGAAAGCCAGTGTTTAAAATCCCTGGAGTTTTCTAAAAGTAGAACTTGAATGTGTTAGACTAGATCATGTTCCTCAGAGATTATTAACTCTGAGCTGTGTTTCAGGATATAGCACATGTCGTAAGCTTTATACCAATCAGAAGGGAACGGAGGAGAAGCAGACAGAATTAATAAGAACTGTAATAAATTAAATTTAAAAATATTTTTCGAGCAGCTCTGTTTTTCTAATGTTGAACTATTTGGTGTGTAACAAATAAAAATGCAAATGAAAAGAACTGTGTGCTGAAATAAAGTTTAGGACATACAGCACTGGCACAAGAAATAAGTGATAACAGAAAGTCTAAATGTTTCAGAATTGAAATCTGAAGAAGTCTGTAGGAAATGAAAATAGACTGAACCAGGCACATAAAAAGTGAGTTATTTAATTTTTTTTCCTTTGGTTTCTTGAGACAAGATTTTATTATGTAGCCTTGGATAGACTTAAATTCAAAATTCTTCATCAATCTCAGTATTAGGACTGAAGGTTTACCACACCAACCCATATATATGTGTATGTGCGTGTGTAAAATATATATGTATATATATATACATATATGTATACATATACATATATACATATATCACAGACATATATATATAATATTTTAATGACAAAGGAACTGCTATGAAAATTTATTATTAAATATGATATTGAATATAAAGGTACAGGTATTCTTTCTTTTTTTTTTCCATATATCCAACTTTGACCAAGTATTTTAATTCTTCTCAGCTAGGTGCTGTTAAACTGGAGACAGAGGAAAATCCTGGCTGATGGCTGATGTGATATATCTGCCAGTATACTACAGAATAAGAATGCATAGTAGTCTGCTCGTGGAGGTATAGCTCAGGATGGCCCCTAACAATAGAAGCAGTACAATAAGGCATGGTATTTATTTCTCTCTTACCTGTATTACATAACCTGAAGTAGCTTGCAGACCTGTTTTCTCAAAAGGTCCAATGTCTGACTTGGTACTGTGGGATAGAAATTTCTTGATGCTGTGTAAACCAGTCCTTGATGATTGCTACATTGGACCTTTGATTATTTTTCTTATTTTATTGTGAAGTACAGCAAAGGGTTTAAAATAATATGACACCCAAACAGAAATAACAAGAGAATATTTAACCAAAGCAAAGGCCCAGTGCCAATAAACTAAAACCTAGAAAAGGAGGTAGAAAGTGACAGCTCACTGATCTCGTAGAACGGTAGAGCCAAAGCAGGTTGTAGATGAAGAGCTGATTGAAAGGGACAAAAAGATATTAAACAAGTTAATGAAGGACATGTTAGAACAAGTTTATTATCAGAAAAGTCTGTGCTGAGACAGACTGGCAGAGATGTTGTAACCATACAGACACTTGGTTATATATAAAGCCAACTAGAGTTGGCAAACAAGGTCAGTAAGCTTTAGCTGGAGAGTAGCAAAAGAAGCAACTCAGTGGAAGCATTTCTCAAAATCTCTGTACTAGTTTAGGAAAATGACCATTCATTTCTTGAGGTTACCAAGAATAACCCTAGAGGGTAAAAAAAGGGATCAGTTACCACAAAAATTGACTCAAGACATCTTCAGGCAGGGCTGACATCAGAGAACTCTCCCTGAGGCACAGCAAGAAGCAACTAAGTGACCCCTTCTTCACTCACATTCTTCCTTCTCTACTGTCCCCAGGAGTGCTGTGGGACTTTCCTGTAGAGCAGTCATTATTGAGAGCCGTGAAACTCAGCTCTTGTGTCACAGGGCAGTCTCCTGGTCAAAGGAAGATTTAAATGAGTGAAATTGGAGATCGCTAATGCATAGGATAATTGCCTGAATTCAATCTGCCAAAAGCCAAATGTTGATCTCTGGCTCTTTCTGGCATTCACACACACACACACACACACACACACACACACACACACACACACACACACACACACTGTTAAACTGTAAGAGTCCATACATCCAACTACACAAACTTAGAAATGTGTCACAAGTCAAGCCAAATCCATACTAATATCCAATAACTCTCAGAGACCTCTTCCCTAGTCTTAAAAATGCTGACATACTTTCCTTCCCTATGGATTTCCTTATTCCAGAAGCAATAGCATTACAAAATCAGACAATGCATGTAACTTTTGTGTTTGCTTTTATTTTAGCATGTTATTTAAAGGTTGATCTTTGTTGTAGCAGACATGAGCTCATACTTCTCGTTAAGGCTGACTCATTTTCCACTGGCATTGTCAATATGTGGGACTTACTAAACCTGTTCCTATGTGACATTTAAACGCTAGATATCCTAGTGAGAGTTCCACTTTCACGCTTTCTCTTTTTTTCTTGAGACTTTTTCTATAATTAGTCTAGATAAAGAATATCTTTGGGCTTCTTTTGTTTGGAATTCATTTAACTTGTGAATATCTTATTTACATGGGAAGATTAACGTTTTTTGTTGTTGTTTTTTGTTTTATTGTTTTTTGGGCATTTTTTGTTTGTTTTGTTTTGTTTTTGGTTTTTGTTTTGTTTTGTTTTGTTTTTTGTTTTGTTTTTTTTGGGGGGTTTGTTTGCCAAATTTTAGATTTTTTTATGTCATCGAATATTCTCTTATCCTTCCTCTTTTCCCCCAATTAGAAAATCAATTATGTAGCTATTGGTGTTCCAGATAGTGCTTCATAAACCTCTGCATTTTTCTCATTGCACATATTATTTTCTCTTCACAAACATAAAAACATGATTAACAGATTTAGTTCTACTTTGTATGTTTCCTCTGCTGGTTGTTAATTATTGCTAATACCCTGTAATAATTATTTCCTTTAGAAAATTTTATTTTTATAATTTATATTTCCTTATTAATATTCAAACTTAAGAAATTGCAAATATTCTAAATATTCCTTCAAATATTTAGAATTTTTAAAAGTTGATTTACTCATAATAGCTAATTTGAGGTCTTCCATATAAATTTTGTGAATACGTTTTTTAAAAAATGACTTCTACTAAAATTCTCTTTTCCATGTGGATCTCCCCTCCTTACCTTCCTTCCTTTCTTGCTTTCCATATTCTTCCTTCTCTTCCTCTTTCCATCCTTCCTTTCCTTTTTTCCCTTTCCTCCTTTCCTCCCTTTCTTTTGTTGAGTGTGTCTGAAAATGTTTTCATTGAATCTTAGTTGTTTTACTAAAATACAGAAATGTGGCTATGAAAATTAGCCCTTTTTCTTCCCAAAGCTTTTAAATAATAAAAGCTAAAAGAATAAAAATATAAAATTGGTTAAAATACGATCAATGGTTATTACAATCCCTGGAAAATGTGGACGCAACACTATTGTTCAGCATAGGAGAAACTAAGATGTTTAGAAACAAACTAATAAATGAGACAGGAGTCTTGATCATACATCTATGGAAATTTGTGATCATCTACACTTAATAGTTGTAAAGCTCTGTGCTGAAAATCTCACTACCACTTTCTGGCATGAACTGAAACAAAAGAAACATACCTACTGGTAATACCAAGCCATTTGGAAAGAAAGAATGTTAAATATTTCAAAAAAGCATTTTTTAGAAGTGTAATAAACATCTTAAAATTAATAGCCTAGGCCCAGAAAAATACACGTTTTCTTCTACGTTTCCAGGGAATACGTAATATACTTAGCAGATAGTTTCTTGATTTCCGTGCATTTCTTATAGCAAAGTTATAAGTAAAATCTTGTTCATAATGTACACTTTTAGAAGTAATTCAAATACTTTAAGACTATATATTTAAAACTTTGTAGTATTATATAATTATGGCAAGCAGTTGGAAAAAAATAATTTCTGAGCATTAGGAAAAACTAAGATTGAAATCAGTATATAGCATTGACTTCAGAGCTCAGTCCCATGTGTCATGCAGGTTAACACAAACTAGTACCCATATGCCCATTTCTGTTAATCTTCATAAAAAGAGTCTTCTTGACCTGATTCCTCTTCTATGTACTGTTAATGTTATCATGAAGTGAAGGAAACGTACAACTGCAGTCAAGGAGATCCAACTATATTCATGAATTCCTGAAGAAGACAGAGAGTGAATGAGCAATGGCTTATATTGACTATGGGTGACTAGTTGTTACCTTCGGAGTTGATGTGTATCTTAGAATTTCTGAGTTTGGTGGAAACTTGGAGGGTACAGAAATTGTTTTAGTGACCTTCCTCATGTCTGTGACAAAATTCTGATATCAATCACCAAAGGAAGGATTTATTCTTACTCTTAATTTCAATTCATCATAGTGGGGAATAAGCAGTCACAGACATAGGTAGTGGGGATGCTGCTTACATATCAGCAGATCAGAAACCAGACACTGGCCCCTAGACAAGCATGGTTTGTATGTCTTCTGGACATGCCCTGGATGGTCCATATCTACCAACTCAGTTACATATGCTAAGCCTTCCAAAACAGTGTCGTCAACTGGGGAGAAGGCATGGAAATGGAGGAACCTGTGGAGTCATTTCACATATAGTATCACAAGTGTTAGTCAGTGTGTTAGTGCTGCACTGAGATCATTATCGTTTTTTTTTTTTGGTTCTTTTTTTCGGAGCTGGGGACCGAACCCAGGGCCTTGAGCTTCCTAGGCAAGCGCTCTACCACTGAGCTAAATCCCCAACCCCCATTTTCTTGATTTGGAATGAACATGACATAATTATTTGTACATTTCTGTAGGCCTAAAGCAGTCTTACACAATGACAACAATTAAAAAAAAACCATTAGAATGTCTGGATAAATGATGATTATTCTATGTTAATGTGAAGAAAGAGCTCACCTCAAAGACAGGAGGGAACTCCTGAGATTGCAGAGCAGGAGAGACCACCAATTCTGGTCAAAATTGCCCATATCCCTGGCCCAAGAGGAAATAGGTATAGGGCCTCTGGGAACTGGAAGATAGGGGCACTCAAGCGGCAGGTCCCCTGTGGTCCAGACTCTGCCCAGGTCAAAAGCTCCCTGCACCCAAATCCCATGAGAGGGAGGGCTAAACCTTCAGAGGGGCAGACATGCCTAGGAAACCAGAAGAGACTACACTCTGCCCACATTTCTGAATACAGAGGAAAACAATTAAAGCCATCTGGGACCCTGGTGCATGGGGGCCCTGGGAAAAGACAGCCCTGGGAAAAGACAGCCCAGGCCCTCCTGGTTGCCACCCTTATGGAGAGCTAAAAAAGAGTCCCCCAGGAGCCACTTCAGCTGTGGGACCACAGATAAGACCAACTTTTCTGCTCAAAACAACCTACCGTGTGGACTCAGGACACCGGTCCATTGGAACAGCTGAAGACCAGTAGACAGGAAAGACTACATGCCCCAAAGCAGAACACTCTGTTCCCATAACTGGGTAAGAGAACACAGGAAAACAGGTCTACAGCACTCCTGACACACAGGCCTATAGGACGGTCTAGCCACTGTCAGAAATAGCAGAACAAGGTAACACCAGAGAAAACCTGAGGGCGAGAGGAAAGCACAGGAACCCAAGCAACAGAAATCAAGATGACATGGCATCATTGGAGTCCAATTCTCGCAGCAAAGCAAACACTGAATATCCAAACACACCAGAAAAGCAAGATGTAGATTTAAAATTACATTTGATCATGTTGATGGAGGACTTTAAGAAAGACATAAAGAACTCCCTTAGAGAAACGGTGGAAAACATAAAGAAACAAGTAGAAGCCTATAGAGAGGAATCACAAAAATCCCTGAAAGAATTCCAGGAAAACACAATCAAACAGGTGAAGGAATTCAAAATGGAAATCAAAGCAATAAAGAAAGCACAAAGGGAGACAACCCTGGATATAGAACACCAAAGGAAGAGACAAGGAGCCGTAGATACAAGCATCAACAACAGAATACAAGAGATAGAAAAGAGAATCTCAGGAGCAGAAGATTCCATAGAAATCATCGACACAACTGTCAAAGATAATGTAAAACAGAAAAAGCTACTGGTCCAAAACATACAGGAAATCCAGGACTCAATGAGAAGATCAAACCTAAGGATAATAGGTATAGAAGAGAGGGAAGACTCCCAGCTCAAAGGACCAGTAAATATCTTCAACAAAATCATAGAACAAAACTTCCTTAACCTAAAGAAAGAGATGCCCATAAACATACAGGAAGCCTACAGAACTCCAAATAGATTGGAAGAGAAAAGAAACTCCTCCCATCACATAATAGTCAAAACACCAAATGCACAAAACGAAGAAAGAATATTAAAAGCAGTAAGGGGAAAAGGTCAAGTAACATATAAAGGCAAACCTATCAGAATCACAAGAGACTTCTCACCAGAGACTATGAAAGACAGAAGATCATGGACAGATGTCATACAGACCCTAAGAAAACACAAATGTCAGCCCAGGTTACTGTATCCAGTAAAACTCTCAATTAACATAAATGGAGAAACCAAGATATTCCATGACAAAACCAAATTTACAAAATATCTTTCTATAAATCCAGCCCTAGAAAGAATAATAAATGGTAAAGCCCAACATAAGGAGGCAAGCTATACCCTAGAAGAAGCAAGAAACTAATCGTCTTGGCAACAAAACAAAGAGAAGAAAAGCACACAAACATAATCTCACATCCAAATATGAATATAACAGGAAGCAACTATCACTATTCCTTAATCTCTTTCAACATCAACGGACTCAATTCCCCCAATAAAAAGACATAGATTAACAAACTGGATACACAATGAGGACCCTGCATTCTGCTGCCTACAGGAAACATACCTCAGAGACAAAGATGGACACTACCTCAGAGGGAAAGGCTGGAAAACAACTTTCCAAGCAAATGGTTGGAAGAAGCAAGCTGGAGTAGCCATTCTAATATCAAATAAAATCTATTTTCAACTAGAAGTCATCAAAAAAGATAAGGAAGGACACTTTATATTCATCAAAGAAAAAATTCACCAAGATGAACTCTCAATCCTAAATATCTATGCTCCAAATACAAGGGCACTTGCATACATAAAATAAACCTTACTAAAACTCAAAACACACATTACACCTCACACAATAATAGTAGGAGATTTCAAAACCCACTCTCATCAATGGACAGAACATGGAAAGAAAAATTAAACAGAGACATAGACAGACTAAGAGAAGTTATGAAACATATATTTAACAGATATTTACGAAACGTTCTATCCTAAAGCAAAAGGATATACATTCTTCTCACCACCTCATGGTACTTTCTCCAAAAATTATAATTATATTTGACCATATAATTAGTCATAAAACAGGCCTCAACAGATACAGAAAGATTGCTATAATCCCATGCGTCCTATCAGACCACCATGGGCTAAAGCTGGTCTTCAATAACAATAAGGGAAGAACGCCCTCATATACATGGTAGTTGAACAATGCACTACTCAATGATAACCTGGTCAAGGAAGAAATAAAGAAAGAAATTAAAGACTTCTTAGAATTTAATGAAAATGAAGGTATAACATACCCAAACTTATGGGACACAATGAAAGCTGTGCTAAGAGAAAAATTCATAGCTCTGAGTGCCTGCAGAAAGAAACAAGAGAGAGCATATATCAGCAGCTTGACAGCACACCTAAAAGCTCTAAAACAAAGAGAAGAAAATACACCCAGGAAGAGTAGAAAGCAGGAAATAATCAAACTCAGAGCTGAAATCAACCCAGTAGAAACAAAATGGACCATAGAAAGAATCAACAGAACCAAAAGTTGGTTCTTTGAGAAAATCAACAATATAGATAAACTCTTAGCCCGACTAACGAGAGGAAACAAAGAGTGTATCCAAATGAACAAAATCAGAAATGAAAAGGGAGACATAACTACAGATTCAGAGGAAATTCAAAAAATCATCAGATCTTAATATAAATGCCTATATTCAACAAAACTTGAATATCTGCAGGAAATGGACAATTTCCCAGACAGATACCAGGTACCAAAGTTAAATCAGGAACAGATAAACCAGTTAAACAACCCATAACTCCTAAGGAAATAGAAGCAGTCATTAAAGGTCTCCCAACCAAAAAGAGCCCAGGTCCAGACGGGTTTATTGCAGAAATCTATCAGACCTTCATAGAAGACCTCATACAAATACTATCCAAACTATTCCACAAAATTGAAACAGATGGAGCACTACCGAATTCCTTCTATGAAGACACAATTACTCTTATACCCAAACCACACAAAGACCCAACAAAGAAAGAGAACTTCAGACCAATTTCCCTTATGAATATCGACGCAAAAATACTCAATAAAATTCTGGCAAACCGAATCCAAGAGCACATCAAAACAATCATCCACCATGATCAAGTAGGCTTCATCCCAGGCATGCAGGGATGGTTTAATATACGGAAAACCATCAACGTGATCCATTATATAAACAAACTGAAAGAACAAAACCACATGATCATTTCATTAGATGCTGAGAAAGCATTTGTCAAAATTCAACACCCCTTCATGATAAAAGTCCTGGAAAGAATAGGAATTCAAGGCCCATACCTAAACATAGTAAAAGCCATATACAGCAAAACAGTTGCTAACATTAAACTAAATGGAGAGAAACTTGAAGCAATCCCACTAAATTAGGGACGAGACAAGGCTGCCCACTCTCTCCCTACTTATTCAATATAGTTCTTGAAGTTCTGGCCAGAGCAATCAGAGAACAAAAGGAAGACAAGGGGATACAGATCGGAAAAGAAGTCAAAATATCACTATTTGCAGATGATATGATAGTATATTTAAGTGATCCCAAAAGTTCCAAAAGAGAACTACTAAAGCTGATAAACAACCTCAGCAAAGTGGCTGGGTTTAAAGTTAACTCAAATAAATCAGTAGCCTTCCTCTACACAAAAGAGAAACAAGCCGAGAAAGAAATTAGGGAAACGACACCCTTCATAATAGACCCAAATTATATAAAGTACCTCGGTGTGACTTTAACCAAGCAAGTAAAAGATCTGTACAATAAGAACTTCAAGACTCTGAAGAAAGAAATTAAAGAAGACCTCAGAAGATGGAAAGATCTCCCATGCTCATGGATTGGCAGGATTAATATAGTAAAAATGGCCATTTTACCAAAAGCAATCTAAAGATTCAATGCAATCCCCGTCAAAATACCAATCCAATTCTTCAAAGAGTTAGACAGAACAATTTGCAAATTCATCTGGAATAACAAAAAACCCAGGATAGCTAAAACTATCCTCAACAATAAAAGGACTTCAGGGGGAATCACCATCCCTGAACTCAAGCAGTATTACAGAGCAATAGTGATAAAAACTGCATGGTATTGGTACAGAGACAGACAGATAGACCAATGGAATAGAATTGAAGACCCAGAAATGAACCCACACACCTATGGTCACTTGATTTTTGACAAAGGAGCCAAAACCATCCAATGGAAAAAAGATAGCATTTTCAGCAAATGGTGCTGGTTCAACTGGAGGGCAACATGTAGAAGAATGCAGATCGATCCATGCTTATCACCCTGTACAAAGCTTAAGTCCAAGTGGATCAAGGACCTCCACATCAAACCAGACACACTCAAACTAATAGAAGAAAAACTAGGGAAGCATCTGGAACACATGGGCACTGGAAAAAATTTCCTGAACAAAACACCAATGGCTTATGCTCTACGATCAAGAATTGACAAATGGGATCTCATAAAACTGCAAAGCTTCTGTAAGGCAAAGGACACTGAGGTTAGGACAAAACGGCAACCAACAGATTGGGAAAAGATCTTTACCAATCCTACAACAGATAGAGGGCATATATCCAAAATATACAAAGAACTCAAGAAGTTAGACCGCAGGGAGACAAATAACCCTATTAAAAGATGGGGTTCAGAGCTAAACAAAGAATTCACAGCTGAGGAATGCCGAATGGCTGAGAAACACCTAAAGAAATGTTCAACACTTTTAGTCATAAGGGAAATGCAAATCAAAACAACCCTGAGATTTCACCTCACACCAGTGAGAATGGCTAAGATCAAAAACTAAGGTGACAGCAAATGCTGGCGAGGATGTGGAGAAAGAGGAACACTCCTCCATTGTTGGTGGGATTGCAAACTGGTACAACCATTCTGGAAATCAGTCTGGAGGTTCCTCAGAAAATTGAACATTGAACTGCCTGAGGATCCATTATACCTCTCTTGGGCATATACCCAAAGATGCCCCAACATATAAAAAAGACACGTGCTTATGTTCATCGCAGCCTTATTTATAATAGCCAGAAGCTGGAAAGAACCCAGATGCCCTTCAACAGAGGAATGGATACAGAAAATGTGGTACATCTACACAAAGGAATATTACTCAGCTATCAAAAACAATGACTTTATGAAATTCGTAGGCAAATTGTTGGAACTGGAAGATATCATCCTGAGTGAGGTAACCCAATCACAGAAAAACACACACAGTATGCACTCATTGATAAGTGGCTATTAGCCCAAATGCTTGAATTACCCTAGATGCCTAGAACTCATGAAACTCAAGACGGATGATCAAAATGTGAATGCTTCACTCCTTCTTTAAAAGGTGAACAAGAATACCCTTGGCAGGGAATAGAGAGGCAAAGATTAAAACAGACACAGTAGGAACACCCATTCAGAGCCTGCCCCACATGTGGCCCATACATATACAGCCATCCAATTAGACAAGATGGATGAAGCAAAGAAGTGCAGACCGACCGACAGGAGCCGGATGTAGATCTCTCCTGAGAGACACAGCCAGAATACAGCAGATACAGAGGTGAATGCCAGCAGCAAACCACTGAACTGATCATAGGACCCCATTGAAGGAATCAGAGAAAGAACTGGAAGAGCTTGAAGGGGTTCGAGACCCCATATGTACAACAATGCCAAGCAACCAGAGCTTCCAGGGACTAAGCCACTACCTAAAGTCTATACATGGACTGACCCTGGACTCTGACCTCATAGGTAGCAATGAATATCCTAGTAAGAGCACCAGTGGAAGGGGAAGCCCTGTGTCCTGCTAAGACTGAACACCCAGTGAACGTGATTGTTTGGGGGAGGGCGGCAATGGGGGGAGGATGGGGAGGGGAACACCCATAAGGAAGGGGAGGGGGGAGGGGGATGTTTGCCCGGAAACCGGGAAAGGGAATAACACTCAAAATGTATATAAGAAATACTCAAGTTAATAAAAAAAAAAAGAGAGAGAGAGAGAGAAAATTCCATACAGTTTCAGTAGCATAGAAACACAGAATAAGGGTGTTCTGGTAAGGTTTTGAGATTCCTGGGATTGTTCCAGTATGACTGGTACCTAGCAGGACTTCTGAAAAGGCACAACACGATACCCCCAAATGACTGTATGGTCAATATGTTCAGAGAAAAAGTCTAAAACATAGAATGGACTTAATTAAGCCCTGGTCGCAAAATAAAGGAAGAGGTGGTTTCAAAAAAAAAAAAAATCCTGGCAAACCGAATTCAAGAGCACATCAAAACAATCATCCAACATTATCAAGTAGGCTTCATCCCAAGCATGCAGGGATGGTTTAATATAAGGAACACCATCAACATAATCCATTATATAAACAAACTGAAAGATAAAAATCACATGATCATTTCAATAGATGCTGAGAAAGCATTTGACAAAATTCAACACCCCTTCATGATAAAAGTCCTGGAAAGAATAGGAATTCAAGGCCCATACCTAAACATAGTAAAAGCCATATACAGCAAACTAGTAGCCAACATTAAACTAAATGGAGAGAAACTTGAAGCAATCCCACTAAAATCAGGGACTACACAAGGCTGACTACTCTCTCCATATTTATTCAATATAGTTCTTGAAGTTCTAGCTAGAGCAATAAGACAAGAAAAGGAGATCAAAGGGATACAGATTGGAAAAGAAGAAGTCAAAATATCACTATTTGCAGATGATATGATAGTATATTTAAGTGATCCCAAAAGTTCCACCAGAGAACTACGAAACCTGATAAACACCTTCAGCAAAGTCCCTAAGTATAAAATTAACTCAAGTAAATCAGTAGCCCTCCTCAACACAGAAGAGAATCAAGCCGAGAAAGAAATTAGGGAAATGACACCCTTCATAATAGTCCCAAATAACATAAAATACCTTGGTGTGACTTTAACCAAGCAAGTGAAAGATCTGTATCATGAACTTCAAGCTTCTGAAGAAAGAAATTAAAGAAGATCTCAGAAGATGGAAAGATCTCCCATGCTCATGAATTGGCAGGATTAATATAGTAAAAATAGCCATTTTACCAAAAGCAATCTACAGATTCAATGCAATCCCCATTAAAATACCAATCCAATTCTTCAGAGAGTTGGATAGAACAATTTGCAAATTCATTTGGAATAATAAAAAACCGAGGATAGCTAAAACTATCCTCAACAATAAAAAGACTTCTAGGGTAAACACTATCCCTGAACTCAAGCAGTATTACAGAGCAGTAGTGATAAAAACTGCATGGTATAGGTACAGAGCCAGACAGATAGACCAGTGAAATGGAATTGAAGACCCAGAAATGTACCTACACACCTAAGGTCACTTAATTTTTGATAAAGGAGCCAAAACCATCCAACGGAAAAAACAAAGCATTTTTAGCAAATGGTGCTGGTTCAACTGGAGGTCAGCATGTAGAAGAATGCAGATCGATCCATGCTTATCACCCTGTACAAAGCTTAAGTCCAAGTGGATCAAGGACCTCCACATCAAACCAGACACACTCAAACTAATAGAAGAAAAAGTGGGGAAGCATGTTGAGCACATGGGCACTGGAGAAAATTTTCTGAACAAAACAACAATGGCCTATGCTCTAAGATCAAGAATCAACAAATGGGATCTCATAAAACTGCAAAGCTTCTGTAAGGCAAAGGACACTGTGGTTAGGACAAAACAGCAAACAACAGATTGGGAAAAGATCTTTACCAATCCTACAACAGATAGAGGGCTTATATCCAAAATATACAAAGAACTCAAGAAGTTAGACTGCAGGGAGACAAATAACCCTATTAAAAATGGGTTTCAGAACTAAACAAAGAATTAACAGCTGTGGACTGTGCAATGGCTTAGAAACACCAAAAGAAATGTTCAACATCTTTAGTCATAAGGGAAATGCAAATCAAACAACCCTGAGATTGCACCTCATACCAGTGAAAATGGCTAAGATCAAAAACTTAGGTGACAGCAAATGCTGGCGAGGATGTGGAGAAAGAGGAACACTACTCCATTGTTGGTGGGATTGCAGACTGGTACAACCATTCTGGAAATCAGTCTGGAAGTTCCTCAGAAAATTGGACATTGAACTGCCTGAGGATCCAGCTATACCTCTCTTGGGCAAATACCCAAATGATGACCCAACATATAAAAGAGACACGTGCTCCACTATGTTCATAGCAGCCTTATTTGTAATAACCAGAACCTGGAAAGAACCCAGATGCCCTTCAACAGAGGAATGGATACAGTAAATGTGGTGCATTTACACAATGGAATTTTACTCAGCTATCAAAAACAATTACTTCATGAAATTCATAGGCAAATGGATGGAACTGGAAAATATCATCCTGAGTGAGGTAACCCAATCACAGAAAAACACAATGGTATGCATTCACTGATAAGTGGCCTTTAGCCCAAATGCTTGAATTACCCTAGATGCACAGAACACATGAAACTCATGAAGTATAACCAAAATGCAAATGCTTCACTCCTTCCTTAAAAGGGGAACAAGAATACCCTTGGCAGGGAATAGGGAGGCAAAGTTTAGAACAGAGGCAGAAGGAACACCCATTCAGAGCCTGCCCCAAAGTGCCCCATACATATACTGCCACAAAACTGGATAAGATGGATGAATCAAAGAAGTCCAGGCCGACAGGAACAGGATGTAGATCTCTCCTGAGAAACACAGCCAGAATAGAGCAAATACATAGGCGAATCCCATCAGTAAACCACTGAACTGAGAACAGGACCCCTTTTGATTGAATCTTAGAAAGGACTGAAAGAGCTTGAAGGGGCTTGAGACCCCTTATGGACAACAATGCCAACCCACCAGAGCTTCCAGGGACTAAGCCACTACCCAAAGACTATACATGGACTGACCCTGGACTCCATTGCATACATAGCCATGAATAGCCTAGTAAGAGCACCAGTTGAAGGGGAAACCCTTGGTCCTGCCAAGACTGAACCCTCAGTGAATGTGATTGTTTTGGGGAGGGCAGTAATGGGTGAGGATTGGGAGAGGAACACCCATACAAAACGGGAGTGGGAGGGGTTTGGTTGATGTTGGCCTGGAAACTGGGAAGGGGAATAACAATCAAAATATAAGTAAGAAATACTCAAGTTAATAAAGATGGGGAAAAAAAGTGAATTTCAAGATTTCTGTTTTTCCTCTAATTGAAATTATTGCATGAGAAATAAAAGCTAAGGGTTTATTTTTATCTGACTCTCAGTTTTACTTGGAAAGAAAAACAATAAATAAAATGAGTTGGCTGTGTTTGCAAACTTCTTGAGCAATGACAATCCTTGGAAGACAAAATCAAAATACATGTGAGCAAATATATAACACACACCAAGGCTTTCAGAAAGCAAGGAAAGGGTAATGGATTTTTGTCCTGGGGTCAAATTTAATGTACAAGGTAGACAATGTTCTTTGGTACTATGTGTTCCCAAGAAAGAACAAATCCTTCAAAGCTGCTTATGTGCTTATCTGATAGAAGTCTTAAAAATCATCCCAGCTGCCTTGCTTGGAAGTGTTTAACCCAATGTCCACGGTGTAGGCTGAGATTTCTTAAAACCTACTTGTAATAAGGATTCTCAAATGTTTTAATCACCTTTTTAGTCTACCCTTCAAATTTAGTGGAGGGAAAATGGTAAGACAACAGGATATGGACCTGCTCAGAAGCAGTTCTCTAGAGAAATTCTAATCTCCATTTTTCAGGATACCCACATACGAATCAGGAGAGGTCGCACAATTCTGCAGATACCACCAGAACTGAATCAACATGAGTCATCAGGGGTGACTAGGACCAGCTAGAAGTTCTCTGCCCCGACTCTCTTAATAAGCAAAGATCAGCAAAGACCTAAGAGGAATGAAGTGTTGCAAAATGAGCTATGCAAGCTTGCTGTCAGTGTCCCTTGAGTTCAATTTATACTCTCTCCAAACATCACATGTCCTCTCATGGGTCTTCCCTCAACAAAATACTATGTGAGTTAGCCTGCATGAGTCTGCATCACATGACACTGGCAGTAACTTCCACTTCATCATGAAACCATTGTTTCTCAGAAAGCTGAAGTCACTACTGGGACCATAGAAAAAAATGATGATACAAGCTTGGGTGAATCTGAAGTTCCTCGTTCCACTAGTAAATCTAGACCTGTAGGGAATGTAAATACTTTGCTGTAGGAATTTTAATAAAACATAATCAGGAAGTATAAATTCATCCAGATTAGTAACTAATACATACTTGAGGTACCACACTCATGACTGAAAAGTATTTGTGTATGTGGTAAACCTTTGTGTGTATGTGCATGTTTGTTTCTGTGTGTTTATGGCAGCATCCTGTAGGAGATGTGTATGAACATGCACATATGTCCATGTGAAGGCCTGAAGTTGACTTTGAATGTTCCTATGTGTTTCAGTCTTGCTGTGTCTAAAATGGCCTCGTTTTTCTTTGGTGTCTTCAATCCCCATGGCTCCTAAGATCTTTCTATCTTCTCTTCCACCAATTTCCTTTAGCACTAAAGGGAGGAATTGATCAAGACATCTCACTGAGGACTGGTGTTCTAAGGTCTATTACTCTCTGTCCTTTTTCTGGCTGTGGGTCACTGTATTTGTTCTCATCTACTGCAGGAGTTACATTCTCTGATGGTGCTTAAGCCACATTTTATCTTTAAATAGAGAAGAATGAATCATTTGAATGAACAAATATTTATAACCAATTGAAATATTCTTACAAAGATAATACAAAGAAAAACAGGGAAAAAATCAGTCATTGCTATTAGCAATTTAAATTGTATGATAATGCTAATAAGTTTATTCAGCGACTCCAGAAAGCAATGATTGATAGTGATCAGAAAAATTAAAAAAAAATGGAGTCCATGATGAAACCAGCATTGAGTGATTAATGGAATGCCCCAGGCTGCTTGGCTTTCTTTGGTCTTCCCATTCCCTTGCTGCTGCTGCTGCTGCTGTTGCTGCTGCATCTTCCTATACACATTGTACTCAGTGTCACTTCAAAATATTTTCAACTTTATTTAAGTATCATTTGCTCAAGGCATTCCCGAAAACCTCTAGGCAGTAGAATACGGATTTTCCCTTTTTTCTTCTTTTAATTATGTACATGTAACCAATATAAATGATGTGAACAGCCCACATAGTATTCACAGATGCAGGTGTTTGTGGCAGCCAGTGACTAAATCCTCATAATGTAATATATTCATGGTTGTCAGTAGACAGAGGTTGTATTTACTCCCAGGAATACAAGATGGAAAAGTAAAACAACCTTTTTAGATCAGCATGCTGAATACCCAATAAGGAGAAAGAAATCTTTTA
The DNA here is from genome assembly GCF_021556685.1 of Rattus norvegicus. Lineage (NCBI taxonomy): Eukaryota > Metazoa > Chordata > Mammalia > Rodentia > Muridae > Rattus > Rattus norvegicus. The sequence continues at coordinate 38,781,334 of NC_141550.1, forward strand.
GCTGCACAGTAGAAATCCTAAGACTTAAGATACAGGGAGATTGAGAATCAAAGCCACCGTGGGCTACATAATGACATCTTGTCACTATTAAAAAATAAAAACAATATATGTTTGTAAATTGCCCATGTTATGTAAAGGCTTTTGTTTCCTACTGAACTATTTGGACACTGTTTTTTCCTGTAACTCTTTTTACAGTATTTCTGTATTTGGAATGATCTGGATTGCTGAAAAAGCAATTCTAAAGAGCCTCCATTTTCTTAATGTTTCCTCAGTGTAGCACTGTATGCTTCATAGAAAGCATAAAAAAATGTAAAAAAAAGTATTCTCTTAAGGAAGTAGGTACATCATAGACATCAGTCCAACTACTGAACAATCGTAGGTCACACAGTGTTTTGTGCCTTCTATCTTGTGTTTTGGATAGTTTAATATGATTTACAGAAAATAGTTACAATAAAATGGTAGACTTGAAGAATGTGCTTATGAAATGTGAAGTAAAAATTCGAAAGTAAACCTACCAGCACTCTATAACTCCTTCTCATCTGATGCTGAGTTCCCCTCATATGTAGAAATGAAGAACTGAATTAGAGATTGTGAGGCAAGAGTCTCCCATGGTGATTAATGCTGGTTCTAAGTATGTACTCAGTGATGGCAAAGTCTTTTACATGAGATTTTTGAAGAGATTTTTAAAAAGCTTCATGCAAACTCGAAATAAGCTCTCTGTGTAAAAAAAACATGAATTTGTTCCTTTAATAAATGACATCATCTAAGATGCTCTTTTAATCTGTTATCATTACAGATACTCTGAAGGGCAGTATGCATGGGATGACAGTGGTGACTGACTAGGTGCCGACCGTGCATCATGGCACCCATCCAGGGGGAACTTCTTAGTTTCAGCTAGCAGTAAATATAAAACCCAGGGCACCATAAATCAGCAGAGTAGGATTAGTCTAAATATGAATCAGATACATGGGTAACCCTGAGCCATTCCCAGCTCATAAAAATATAAATAAATAAGGGATGACTAAGGAAACAAGAACAGATTTTTGACATAAGTTTGGCCAGAATTTTCACGTAAAGAAAATTGCTCCTCTACTTAAATAACAGTGTGTTCCTTCATCAAACAAATTATAAATTAGAACGGTTAAGATTGGTTTTTACTCTAGCCAGCACTATTCAGAGCACTTTTCCCAATCTTCATATCAGCAGAGAGGGAACCATACTAGAAGCCTGAATTTTAGCAACCTACATAGACTCATCTTGCTTGGTTTCTGTATGTGCTCATTACTGAAATTTTACTTACTAATATTTTATTTTAAAGTCTATTTTTACATGTGGGGGGCAGTGGGGCAAGAATGCCAAGAAGTACTATGTAGGTCAGTAGAGTCAGATCCCTAAAACCTGGAGTTAAGAGGTAGTTGGGAGTTACATTTTCTTAACGATTAGAACTGAACTTGGGTCCTCCAAAAGACAGGTAAGAGCTCTTAACCACTGAGCTTTTGGAACCTCTGAGCAATCTCTCCAGCATCTCCTATTTCCTTGAATCCACGGGAGCTCAGAACTCACTGTGTAGCCAAAACTAGTTTAAACCTGTACCAATTCTGCCTCAGTCTTCAGTATGAGAGGCTTACAGGTGTGAGCTGAGTTTGTTCTGCTTGAAACTTTTGATCTTATAAATTCACAGTGATCCCTGGCTGCGTATGCAAATAAATGAGCAGACCATACTAGAAAGCAGGTTGGAAGAGTTTTGACCCATGAGCTCTTTGTTTCTCACACATAGGTATGAACATTGCGAGATTGTTTGAAGAACCTTGTGCGATAATTATTCCATCTCTCCTTTTTTTGTATAATTTGAAGGAGTATTATAGATGCTTGCTGTATTTGGAGTTTCAGTCAATGTGTTTCTGACATTTTCATTAATCTGTTAGTTTATAAACTCAATATGTCTGAGTTGTTATAACCTTGTGCTTTCTAACATATTTATTTGAACATATAGCTGTATATTATACATTATACATCAGGAAGGGGGAAAGAAAAATATCATTGAAATTGTTATTTGTATCATGACAAACAGCAACATTAAAATTATTTAAAGTGGTACAATATCATGGACAGTTTTCATTGTCATCTTGATTGAATTCAGCATCTTCCTTAGTCACCTTTGAGTATGTCTATGAGGGTGTTTCCAGAGATATTGCACAGACTAAGGCCTGGACAGAGGAACTGCGTAAAGAAATCAGAGCATAAGCATTTCTCTCTCTCCTCTGCTCCCCTCCCTTCTATCTGCTTCTCCAACACTCCCTTTTCTTCCCCCCTTTCCTTCCTGAATACACAGCTAATAAGGGCTGCCTTACGCACTTGTCTCTATGCTTTCCCGGCTATAAAGAATTGTATCAAACATTGAGTCAAACAAAAATCTTTTTTCTTTAAGTTAGTTTTGTCAGATTTTTTCAAAATATTTAAGATAGTGACTAATATGCATTTCTACTTTTAATTTTAAGAGAAGTTTTGATTGAAGGTGTGGGCATGTAGTTGAGAGAACACCGTGCTGCTGTTAGTAATACAGAAACAGAGGTGAATATATATATATGCATATATATATATTCCTCATTACAAAACAATCATTTAAAAGTATCAGTCTTCATAATTCAGACCAGAAGCCTCTTTAAACACTTGCAGGACTTAGGATTTCAAAGTGGTGGTGAATCTTGCCTAGAGGTACTGACATAAAATTATATCGCATACAGGATTGCAATCCTAGTCTGTTGATACAATTTTTTTCAACCTGTGGGAGAGAATTATATTAATTAAGTAAATTAAAAGATCATATCAACAGAAGTGAAAAGAGAAAGACAAAATCTAATTTTATGATTGAAGAAAATACAAAATTATATGGAGTAGGTGAACTTTTTATATCATTCTATTTTGTTAGACTATGGAAAGCCAATTAGATAGAATTAAATTTCAAGCGTGATTGCTTTTTTAAAATATCATTTAAGCACTGCATTCCATGTTAAACAGAAAGAATCAAAGAACATTTGTTCCAGCCAGAAGTGGAATGGAAGCTATCCTGTCAATAGCCTAGCTGCTGCTTTTGATGAAGTATTATGACATTTCTATATTATGCAGTGCCATAAAACACTAAACATACAGAGAACACAGAACTATAAGTTTAAAAAGCACATGCTGGAAGCAGGAGTGTTTTGGCATTTATAGCTGGCTAGCAAGGGGAGATAATGAGGCTCTTGAAGCCCTGGAAACAGTAACTATGAAATATGTTGCAACAGCCCCTGATCAAGATGAGTCATGCGTCACACACTTCTGGAGGATAACACAAGCCTGCAATATACTCTGCTCTTCATTTCAAGTGTCAGGCCGATGCGTGCATCAGTTACCCAGGTAGAGAAATGTGGGAGACAACCGCCAGCATAGAGCAACTAATGAAACAAAGTTCACACAGAAGGAGTATAGAATGATTCACATCTCCATTTTTCATGTTTTCTGAGAGAAATGAGAAGAAAAACTCATGTAAATAAATGAATGCAAATCTCTAAATCTATCTCTCTCATGTATGTATGTGAGAGTGGTGTGCTTGGCAGGGAGCATCCACTTTGTGTGTTTCTTGTCATAGAACTGCTGGGACAGCAGCTGTGTGCCACTACATCTGCCTTTCTGTGTAGACAACAAAGACTGAACTCCAGGCACCAGGCTTTGGTGGCTTTTACCAACTAAGCAATCTCTTTAACCTCTGACATATTTATTTTAAAAATATAAATAGATATATAGGATTTCCATGTAATAGTTCTTAAACTGTAGATGGGGATAAAGAAAGGTCAGTCTTGTATATGAAGGGATACTGTTGGCAACCCCACATTCTGAAAAGTTTCCTTAACTTATCACTCAAATAAAACCACATAGTAAGATGGGAAAGAAGGTGACTGTTCTACATCTATTATTGCCTGGACTCAGAGTGGGTTTTAGAACTAGTGCTCTAGATTTTGGAAATAGTTACATGTCCGATACTGTTTATTTTGACCTGAAAATTTATGAAATGTTTAAATACTGTGAAAGAGAGGAAATAGAATAGGTTTTTGTCATCTGACAAATCAGTGGGGACATTCTGGTATTTCCCATTGTCTTTGTCAAGTTTGGCCAATAGCCATCTGTCTCCTAACTACATGATATCTAGGGAGACTATGCCAAGGTAAAGAGGCTTCAAGTTTGTCAAAATGGGCTGTGGTCTAGCTTAAGTAGTGTGTTTGCTGAAAATTTTCTATAACACAGAGGCCTCTGTTCACTTGAAAAACCTCAGAAACAGGACTTTCAGGATTTCGGTTCCAATTTTTCTAATTTCATTCCTGAATGTGAGGCGGGTGTGAAGGTCATGACTTTTAAAGAGTAAGAGAAGGCAGAATCTTCCCCCTAAGTACTGACAAGCTGGTGATTTTGTCAATGAGTCACTCTTCATTCATTTGTGTATAGGTTTAGTTCCCTTATATGTAAAATGTGGTTCATGTTGGGTGCCTTCTGGCATTGCTGAGTGTTAAATGGAGATTTTTTCTAAGTTAATAACAGTAAACAAGGGAATATTCTGTACCTATTATTTTTATAATATTAGGTATGGAAGAAATAAGTACTTCTTGTTATCTTTTTATTTAGATGTATACCAACCAAGTGTATACTTTGGAATGTAATATCCTGCAGGGAAATATCCATGTTGATTTCAAATAATAAACAGGACATTAAGTCAAGACAAACTGCTTTTACAGAAGAAAATATTAAACAAATATTATGTTTATAGCAAAAATGCAATACATTTAAAAAATAAATTTAATGGAATTGTATGAATGTTTGTATGTAGTTTCCAAAGGTATGTAATATCATCTAACTTTCCAAATATTGCCACATACTAACAATTTCTCCTGAAACTTATGTTTATATGTAATGACTATTTTATTCTTATCTACTACTGGAAATATTTAATTTTTCTTCATGTGGTAATAAGGGTTTCATATTCTGTAGATGTATTAAGTAAACATTTCCCTGAGACCAAAAATAATCATAAAAAAATTAAAAAATAAAAAAGTTGGCATGGTGAAGTCTGAATGATAACGTTATTGGACCAGAGTTGTTTTTAGTGTTTCTATATTCCAGTCTGCTCCTATACACAACAGCCCGTCCAGCTTCCTGTAGGCAGCTATCGTTCCTCACTTCGCAAAGTGACCTGTGACCACAATTAAGCACAATGAAGACTCTCTGAAATTTGTCAAAATGTCCCACTTAGCCTTCTTTAAAATTTCTTCTTGAATATGACAAAAGCAAATAAAGAGAACCAAACAGGAGGAAAAGAAAACAAAATTCAAGACCAAATAAGAGTTTTCTGACATTTTGTTAACAACCGTGTTTCCGTATGATAAACTATGGCAATGACTGCTATATAAGAAAGGAAAAATGTGCATGTGTGATATTTCCCTTCTGGTGATGAAAATCGATTTAATCATTTAAAGTAGTTGAAGTTTTATTGAGGTGTATTGCAAACAATGTAGAATTAATATTATTTTAAATTATACACTTTAAATTTAACTGATAATATTTACAGTATTCAACTTGGTAAAAATTGATAAATTTGTTGTATCATTACATCAATTCAGTTTGTAACTATGTTGGTTGCTGCAAAAGAACCCTTATAGATATTGAGCAGTCTGTTCTCATCTTCCTTTTCCTAGTACCATAACAATGATAATCTCCCTTCTGTCTCTGTAAATTTCCAAATTATGAATATGTATTGTTAATAACATTACTTATGTTGGTTTGTATATCTTTCTGGTACCACTCATAAATATGATATTCTGGGGTATATCATGTAATAGCAAGTATTAGTGTCTCATTCTTTATCATGGCATCATCTTTTTATATCTATATTATGATTTCTTTATTAACTTACTCATCAGTAAATAAAGTGAATCCTTACACATACATATTGAATCTATTTCAGTATCCCCAGTTTGAGTACTAATAAGTCCCTATCAATATAGTCTCCATTTTCTCTGAATGCCACAGCAGGCCTCCAGAGTTCAGAAAACAACTTGAAGAAGTGCATTCTTTCCTTCCATTCATTAGGAAGGAAATCACACTCAGGTAGATAGTCATTAGATAGTCAGGTATCACACTCATGTTCTCAAGCTTAGAAGTAAGCTCATTTTCCATCTCACTGGTCGCATTTCGAAGTCTATGTGATCACATATCCAGTGCAGAATGGGCTGTTCCCATGTGTATCTGTAAAATGACATGGGGATTAACACTGGAAATGAGGGACCAAGCATTTAAATGTGTGTTTGCTTTTAATAATTCATTTCCCCTTCCTTTTTATGTGTCCTAACGTTTACATCCATATCTTTATCCTTCTGCAAAACAACGAGAAAAAAAATAAGTAAATCTGACTTTGTATTTGAGACTTAGTTTTACCTGAAATCTCTGTTCTGGAGTAAGCTGTTCCTTAGGTACTGCACCTTGCTTCTAGTGTTCAGATTAGATACTCAAATACAATTCCCTTGATTTTTACTCAGGTATCATTTCAAAGCTGAATAAAAGAGCTGAACTTATGCTAATAATGCCTCACAGCTTAATGTGAATGCTGATTTAATTTGCATCAGAATTACTTGTCTCCTTGAAGTCAAGTAATCTCAAATTCTTTCATGTGTATATTTCATCTTTGTCAATTTTGTAATTATCCCAGTTATTTTCTTTGAGATTCTCCCCATGTATTCAAAATCATCTTTTATCCCATTTAAAAATCTTCAAGATAAAAATAAAAATGTATGATATTAAATGATGGAAACTTTAATGTATCCCCAGGCTTATTATCAATCAAGAACCAAGGAAAAATTTAGGAAAAAAAACACAGTTTTACTCTAATAGCCACTCTTAACTTGGGCTTATTTATTTATTTATAAATTGCCTAAATTTTTACACAGAAAGATTATGGGAACTTACTGGAATAAATATAAAGACTGAAACAAAGAAAATAAAAGAAGATGAATGAGGGAGTCTTGAAGAACAGAGGAAAGTCTCCAGTATTTAGAAACTTGTGTACATGCAGTGAACAGGATAGACTGACTAGGAATGTGTACCAAGTATTAACTTGTATCATTGGGCAAAATCCTACTGAGAATTAGGATCAAGAAAAGGAAAGGTAAGAAAAGAAGAAAGAAACAAAGGACAAATGAACAAAGCAGGGGGTTGGGGAAGGGACAGAGGGAGGGAGGGGCAGAGAGAGAGAGAGAGAGAGAGAGAGAGAGAGAGAGAGAGAGAGACTGAGAGAGAGAGAGAGAGAGAGAATTGAAACTAAAACCTGAGAAGTTCTGGATTCTCAAAGAATGTTTGGCGTCTGTAATGGGAAAAAATCACTTTAGTGGATATAATGGAATTTATCACAGTATCTTACAGAGATTCTCAATATAGATTGCTGCCATGAAGTTGTAAAAGTTAGCTAAAGCTAATTGAAATGATGCCAAAAATCTGGTACAGTACTCAGCCCTTTGTGCTCATGTTTGATCCATAAATTAGACTAATACATACACACAAACACACACATACATACACACACATGCACATACATGCAACACACATATGTATATAGAACACACACTTATAATACACAATGTAATTGCAATACACAATGTAATATACATATGCATATATCATATACAGACACATATATATTATGAATTTCAGCATGCCTATCAAGCTTGTACCCACAGAAAACTCCCAGTGCACTTCTTTTTGATAGATTAAATACCAGAAGCTTAAAACATTTTTGTCTGCCTGAATGAACCTGGAGTGCAACTACTTGGCATTGCTGATTAAAAGCTGGATCATCTCTCTCAACACTCAATTAGAAACACAGTCTCCATCTCCCTTCCCAATCTGAGACACAGTAGGACTTAATTTTCAGATGTAATATTAAGAAATGGTATTGAGAAAAGATATTATGTCAGACAAAGGAACAGCTGGCTACACTCACTCTGCAGACCATTGGCTTAACACAATAGTTTCCCTGTGCTCATGAGGATGTGTTTCTTTGTATATCGAAAGAGGTGAACACAAACTTAGTGGGATAATTTGTGTTAATATCTACAAAACGATATGTGAAGGTCATGGAGTGGCAATAGGAGGCAAGATTCTTGTTTCAGTAAAGTTTTACCTTTTGCATATTGGAAACAGAGTACTAATTTATTAACTATGAAAATAGATTGAAATGCATACAATGGGTAGTTTTAATTTGTTTGTTTTCTTACCAAATCAAAAATGGTATGATGTTTTACTTGCGGGCCAAGCAAATCAACACTTTTTTTTGTAAAGTATTTCATTTCTTTTTAAATTATGTTTTCAGAGGGTAAGTGGAAGGAGATTCTTCACCAGTCTCCTGTTCTCCCAAGGAAGAAGTGAGAGAGAATTCTGGGTGGGAAAATCTGGCACCTATTCCCATGGGAAGGGACTTCTTCCCTCTTTTCATGACCACATGGAATCTCTGTGCCACTGTTTTTTAATTTCCCTTTTTCTTTTCTACCCCACAACTCATGATACTCATTGTCCTAGTACCAGTATATCAGGAGTTTAATCAAACATAGTTTTGTTTGGCTCATTAGAATTAACACACACTCGGGCTTGGTTCTAATAGGACACAGATGTTTTCTTAGCCAAGAAAAGTCTTAACTTGTGTGCATAACTCTTCTACTGCCCCTATGGAGAAAACTGAGTCCCCGATTTACAATCAATCTCTCTCTCTCTCTCTCTCTCTCTCTCTCTCTCTCTCTCTCTCTTTCTCTTTAACTTTCAAGGGGAGTATAGACAGGTGGGTTTTTAAATCTACAAGCAAAGGCCACCATTTTCTCAAATATTCTAAGGAAATTAAAATAATGGAGTTGATCAGTATGGTAGTGCTTATCTTTGGTCTTTACTTGTCACTGCCCTTTAGCAGGACACTTTAGAAGGATCTCTCCATCTCTGCAATGCTAACAGCCAAAGTCCCTCTCTGGGATGATGTCACCTCCAGAGTTTCCCTCCTGGGTGTCTAAAGGCTGGATAGATTTTGTCACCCCACCAAGAGATCTTTAGATCCCTTCAACAACTTTGCATGAAAGACTTTAAGAAGTCATTGTTCCCCCCAGAGCATGTGTTTGTTCAGACAGAACCTTAAGCTTTAAGGTTTATTATTTTGTGCTAGTTTTGTTTGTTTTTCAAAACCTACTTTGTAGCTATCAAGATGGCTCAGGAGAAAATTACTTGAAATGCAAATACCATGACAAAATAAGATTCTGAGAAGCCAGGAGGGAAAGGAGAGTGTGACAGAGCATGATGGCACTGCTTGCGTGCTCGTAGTCGCAGTGCTAGGAGGTGGGTCTCTGTAATTACAGGCTGGCCAACCTAGCCTAAGCTTTGAACCAATGACATCTGTTCATCTACCTCCCACAAAGACAGAGAAAAGGGAGACAGAGAGACAGGGAGGAGAGGAGAAGAGAGAGGAGAGACATGATGAAGCCTGCAGAGGAACACCACATTAATTTATATATAAACTCATCTTGATTATCCTCATCATTATTTTGCTCCAGAAGTCTGAAAGACGTAACAGCTAGCCAGAGAGACATCCAATGTTATGGGATGTATGTGTCTTGGTTTCTTCATTTTCCATAGGTTTAGAGATGTTAAGTGACTTCTTTATTTGTGAAGTGGGGTGTGTGTGTGTGTGTGTGTGTGTGTGTGTGTGTGTATTTGTGTGTGACCTTTTTTATATAAAAATGTTTTTACAGTATATAAACTGGTTGGTAGTAACACACACATGTAATTCTAGTACTTGGGAGTTTGTGGCCAGCCCAGTCTATAGAGTGACTTCCAGGACATACAGGCCTATGAAGAGAAATTCTGTTTCAAAAACACAACAAACAAATGAAACAAACAAAAAAAACCAAAAAACCAATATATTTGTAATATATTCTTTGGCCTCTCCTATTTTCTGCCTATAACCCATCAAATGTCATGTTTTCTTTTCTCTCTTCTTCCTCCATCCTCACACCCCCTCAAAATAATCAAGACAAACAAAAAATGCAATAAGACAACAAAACACAACAAAACACAACAAAACAAAATAAAAGGAAATGAAAAAGACACACACACATATTCAGATGAACAAATAAAATATCATGGATTCCATTTGTGTTGGGCAACTATTTCTGGGCATGGGCCCTACCTTGAGTGTGATTAATAAACCCAGTGATACTCCTTTGGGGAAAATTGAATTTCTTTTTCCCAATGGGTAGCAATTGTAAACAGCTTTTTGGTTTGACGTGGGACTTTGGGTTCAATTCAAAGTACTATAATTGTGTGTGGTTTGAACCTGTGGAAGTCTGTGCATGCAGATACAGTTTCAAGTTTTAAGTATTGAAAGTGAAAATTAAGTGACTCCTTGAATTTATTCAACCACTGATTGACAATAAACTTATTTGTATATTTTTAGGCTTAGTTTTAGAAATATTTAAGTAAGAAAGACAATTCCTGGCTTTCCTGGTTTAATCCCTCAACCAATCCATTGATCCTAGAACAATTTTACACTTGATCTTAGCCAAAAGGCCGAGAAGCGATGATCCTAGAACAATTTTAATGTACAGCTCTTTGTTGCTTTGCTGAGATCCATGTCCTTGATGGATTTGATCAATGCATCCATATGCTTCACACAGAGCCAACACATTGCACTAGGTTTTAGTGGTTTGGAAAATAATGGCCTGTTGTGGATTTTACATTAATGTACATATTTACAAATATTTGACTACACAACTGTTTGTCTCCCTTTTTATGCAGAGAGAGCATCTTTTGGTTCGTTGCAGAGAATAAACACAAGGATAAAGTAACAAATACCATTTTTTTTAAAAATTTACAGCTCTTCCAATGAATGTTGTGTTGCAGAACCAAAGGAGACTCTATATTTAGACAACTAGAGGTGGAATATGACTTTTTTTTTATTAACTTGAGTATTTCTTATATACATTTCAAGTGTTATTCCCTTTCCCGGTTTCCGGGCAAATATCCCCCTCCCCCTCCCCTTCCTTATGGGTGTCCCCCTCCCATCCCTCCCCCCATTACCGCCCTCCCCCCATAGTCTAGTTCACTGGGGGTTCAGTCTTAGCAGGACCCAGGGCTTCCCCTTCCACTGGTGCTCTTACTAGGATATTCATTGCTACCTATGAGGTCAGAGTCCAGGGGTCAGTCCATGTATAGTATTTAGGTAGTGGCTTAGTCCCTGGAAGCTCTGGTTGCTTGACATTGTTGTACTTTTGGGGTCTCGAGCCCCTTCAAGCTCTTCCAGTTCTTTCTCTGATTCCTTCAACGGGGGACCTATTCTCAGTTCAGTGGTTTGCTGCTGGCATTCGCCTCTGTATTTGCTGTATTCTGGCTGTGTCTCTCAGGAGCGATCTACATCCGGCTCCTGTCGGTCTGCACTTCTTTGCTTCATCCATCTTGTCCAATTGGGTGGCTGTATATGTGGAATATGACTTTTAAGACTTGTTTCTTCCCTTGTTTCAGTGGCATTTATGAAATTGAATTCTCTCTTGAAGAGATACATACTCTCAAAGCACGATTGCAGAATAATACAAAGTGAGACATCAAAGAGAAGAAAATTGTTCCTAATATCTCTGTCCGTTTTGTGATCCTGATTTTAGTGCTAATATCTTTTCTTGGCATAAGATATCCTAAAGAGACACTTGTGCTCCACACTTTGACTATTAGGGTGTTAGAATATCAGTCACTCAACAATGACCATTTCCCCAGGAATATCATGCTGGAGAAAGGAAAAGGTATCAGCTAGAAAGAGAACCTGTCAGACCCCTGAGAGGATTCACCTAAATCCTAGAAAATGATGGAGCAATGGTGAGTTGGGACATTGCCTGCTTGACATCTATACCCCAGGTGTTTTTTTTTCTTTTAACCTTTAGCCTCAACCAGGATCTTAAAGATTGTAGGCTGCTGTCACTGAATCATTGAATCATTTGCCCTCTTTCTATTGTGGCCAAATTTAATAAATCTCTTTTTTAGTTTTTCACTATTAATTTAGCTGTCTTAATTGACTTCTCAAAGATTGTTAGATAAACTTGGCTTCTGAGGGTCTAGAGTATGATTCTAAGTTCAGTAACACTGGTGATAGTAAAAGCCATAACTCTGTATCTTATGGCTCCTCCACCACAAGTCGGGGAATAATAAAATACTTATTGCATATAATATTAACAATCCAAAAATCTAAAAGAATGTCCTAATAGTAGAATATCCTTAAATCAGAAAATTGTAATGTGTTTACCTCCTTTCTAGATTTATCTGGTGATCTTGGGATTTGCTGACAATCAAATGTTAAAGAAAAGCAAAAATTACATCATGTTTTCTCTCTCCTTTCTTCCTCTTCTCCCTCCTTTCACTTCCTCAAAATAATCAAGACAACCAAAAAAATGCAAGAAGACAAAAAACCCACAACAAAACAAAAGAAAAGGAAATGAAAAGGGAACACACACACACACACACACACACACACACATGAATAAACAAAATATCACAGATTCCACTTTGTTATCAGGCCTCCATGGATAACCCCTACTCCATTCAAAACCTGCAGGAGAAAGGAGAGTTAATTTTTTACTACTCTCACATTAAAATAGTTGGAAAAGAACTAACTTAAATGAACTAAAATCAATAAAAACAACAGAGGTCAATTGCTACTGTAAATAATAGATGGAATTTTCACTATAGAACATACAGATTTTTTTCCAGTGCAATCCCCCAAATCATGTATGGGTGTGGGCTTGGGGATCTGGGGATCTGAACTCCCACTACTTCTCAGAAATAAGCCTGAAAGCATTTATTTTTCTAAAATTCCTTCCTTTAAATTTGAGTTTTAATTTGATACCTGCTTAATCTGTCACCCCTGGAGCCTGTCATTAATAGCTATTGGCTGAATAACTTTTATTTTGGAAGGGAATTCATAATTGATTGTTTTTAAAAGACGGATTCTTTGTTGAACTAAGGATTTCTAACCTTTAAGACTGTTAGTACTTCTAGGTGATATTTACTCTGTTGATCTCTTGCGTTCTTTGTTTTTTCACACTCTTTGGTGTGTCGTTTCTGTGTTTGCGCTAGTGATTTCAAACATTTTGAATCTAAACACTTAATCTCCTTGGTGAGTACACTTTCTGCTTGTTGAAAGGTTCTCACAATGCATCTGAGACAGGCTGTAATATTGGTATTACAGAAACCATAGTCTTCCTTGGATATTGGGAGGATGGTAGACTCAATGCGATTAACAACTTTGGTTTATTTTCTATTCACTCTTTGGCTTATTATAACTAATTATATTAGGCTTTGGCATTTTAGACACTTATTGAGAAAAGATGAGGAATAGAAAAAAATCCCTCTACAAGCTGTATATGATAAGATTCTATTTCCTAGAAGAAATAATAAATAGGCGAACTGATATCTATTTTCTAAGGTTGGTACCAAGCTACGAGTAACCAGCCAGACATTTGGTAGCAAAATCTCCTGGCAATAGCAAGAGTGTATGCCTGTACCTTACACAGGAATCTGACTTAAAAGTTTTAAGGTTGTTCTAGTAGAGACTGAATCTTTGGCTTGCAGGACCTGGCCTTTCTAGGAGTCATCAAGATCTTCAGCGGCCTATTTGAATCCGTGGAAAATAGCCTGGATGGGAGATTTGGAATGAGAGTGGAGAGATTCTTCTAATTAACTAAGCAATGCCAACTAGAAAGATGATATATACACCCCATGGTCTCTGAAGACTATAAAATATAAAGCTAAAATGAGATACTAGGTTAGTTAAGTTGGCTCTGTCGGTATTCGCTCCCATGACTAATGATATGAATCTGCTCCCTGAAACCCTCATTGTAGATGGAGAAATCTACTTCCATAAGCTGTCTCCTGACCTCCACACCTGTGCCACAGAATTAGAATACACAATACGTCAGTGATATTCTTTTTCAAAAATTAAGTTACCAAACTAGTTCCAGTAAACTAGAAAAATAAAACAAATGCCATTTCATTTATTAGTTTCAAAAACTGAGGAGGAAAAAGCAGTGAGTGGGAGAGAGATTTAACAACAAAGTGTGTTGGAAGAAGGAGAAAGAGAGTTCAGCTGAAGCTGAGGGAGGGGGAACACGAGATATATAAACCATCCCTTCTGAGCTCACAGAAAGCAATAAGAGTACTCATTTAACCTCAGAAAATGACTTAAGAAGCACTTGTACTTTGAAACCATTCTAAATTGTGAACTAATTTCCCAAGGGAATATATTGATGGCCTACTGTACACAGCATAAATAATGAGTCTGCAACTGGGACCCCAAATAAAGCAGTGCACATTGGTGGAATTTATGAACAGATTTTCCCCCTCCACTGCGTGACACTGAGGTATTATGGCTTCCAGTCAGGAGTTTTACTGTGTCAGCAGGTGAATTCCCGACAGTAAGTCAAGCTGTAATGGAACACGCTGGTAGAAATGATTGTGCTGCTACGGTGAAAAGAATCTGGTGTCACCGGAAGGTTTCCAGAATCTCTGTGCATGGCCTGTTTCCTACTCTGACTGCAGATGTTGTCCATTGGACTCTTAATCCTGCCTTTGAAAATGACTTGAGAAAGTAAAACTTTTAACTCATGAAATTGTTTGGGCAGGATGATATGAGGAGGTATCAAGGTAAACCAGTATTGTATAAGAAAGGAATCTGAGACTAGAGGGGAGTAGCTGTTCAATGTTACACATTAATTACTGTAAAACTCAGATTCTGATGTACAACCCACTTACAGCTGAAATACTGTTTTTCTCACAGAGTTCATCTTTCTCTAGAAATAATACTTAAGGGCTATGTATTTTATGTATGTTTATGACAAAATCATAAAAGCAGACACCCTGAACTTTAACCAATCAATGAAGAAAGCATATAACCGTTGAGAATCCGGGCTCCTCTGACCAGACACAGAAACACAAAAATGGGAGTTTCCAAGGCAATATGATGGCATAGTGGCTTTAATCCTTCAAATTTAAAAATATAAGATTGAGCATCAGTGAAGAGTAAACTCGACTTCTATTGTCAGCTAGGGATGAAAGTTCCTGGCCTTTCCTGGTCTTTCCAAAGAAAGCTGTCTGTAATAGTCAGTGTTAATTATCAACAAGACAGAACTTGACACACCTGTAAGGGATTAACTAGGTTAGGCTACATTCTGGACAAACCAGTAGGGCATTATTATGATTAGATTACTTGAGGTGGGAAGAGCCACTCAATGTAGTTAACATTCTCTGAGCTTGGAACGTGGACTGTATAGAAAGGAGAAAAAAAATGACCTGAGCATAAGCTTTCATGATGTTTTCTGCTTTTGTTTGTTTCTTTTTGAGATATAATTGCAATGTTTCGCCCTTTCCTTTTCTAACTTTAATCCTTACCATACAACTCCATGCACTTTCCTTCCAATACAAAGCCTCTTTTATTCACTAATTGTTATTATATTCATATATGCATTTTCAAACACATGTATATTCCTAAATATAACCTGTTGATTCCATATAATTTTACTACTTGTACATGAGTTTTCTGATCTGACAGATCTTGTCCCTGGAAAGTATCACCAACCTCTCCCTAACTGTCTTTGTCATCTGCAGATACATTAATTCTGAGGAATCTGGAGAGGACATAAATGGGAGAGTCCCTAGAGGGCCTCTGGAGACTAACGCTGCTCCCCTGCTGCTGCTCCAGACTCTCTTGGTTCTTTCTGCTGCTGCCTTCACTGTTGCATTTGGTATTGGTGATTTGCTGGCTTACTGGACTGCTGGATATTATGATAATAAAGATTGGACTTGCCCCAAGGAACCCAATACCCCTAATTAGCATGAAGTAGCCTATAGAGGTTTACTTCTCCTTTTCCCTCTAAGATTTTTTTCCTCTCCTTCCTATTTGTTGGGGCTGGGAAGGGATTACTGTGTAATAAGAGTTGGAAGGGAGGTAGAGATATAAGAACCCAATACAATGCCTAAAACAAAATGCCAACAGGAGTGTTTAGAGATTTGTCCACTGGGATTGGGCTGTACAGCTTTTCATTCTGGTTGGTTGTAGTTTTCTATAGTGGTCCTGTCTATAGCAAAGTTTCCTTGATGTTCAGTGAATGATTGCTTGTCTTTTGGGATACAGGCAAATGTTATGGGTTCTTGCTAGGTGTGATGTGGGTTTAGTAAGTTAGTAGTTTTAAATGTTCATCCATATCCCAATATTCTCAAGCACTGAATAATTAGCTAGGTGTCCAGTACCAGGCATGGTCTCCCTCTTGCTAAGCAGGTGTTAAGTCCAACTAGAAAGCTGCTGGTTACCTCCAATATGTATGGCACTACTGTACTCATAGGGTTTCATGCTATGCTATTCATTCGTGGTTTATAGGTTTCATAGCTGGGTAAGCCTATGGAGAGATACCCTCTTTGGAAGCTTACATAACACTGTCTGATACAACAAAAATCTAGTCTTCAGGTCAGTTTCAGATCAAGGTTTTCTGAACCCTGTTTTGAAGTACATGATGCAATAAGAACTTACCTTACACCTGGGGTAAAGGGGTAAGGAGGGTGGTGGTGTGAATAACCATGCCTCAAGTTTTTACCAATGTGGTTTCCTCACTATGAAGAATTGTAACTTTAAATTGTGAACTCAAATCAATTTTTTCCTTAAATATTTTTGGTCAGGATACTTGTTACAGCAACAGAAAACAAAACCCAAGACACTCCCCAAAATATAAACAATTGTTTTTCCAGGTTCCTTTATTCATTTGTATCCTAAGTATCTTCAGTCAAAAAACTTCTGAGTAAAGGGAAGTCTGTCCTGTAGAGAACAATGCAGATTTCTTCATAAGAATGGTAAGCAAATAATTCTCAGCCTCTTCCCCTGGGTGTTGATTTCACTATTTCACTATTTGTATACTCTTTGCTTCTCCTCCTCCTCCTCCTCCTCCTCCTCCTCCTCCTCCTCCTCCTCCTCCTCCTCCTTCTTCTTCTTCTTCTTCTTCTTCTTCTTTTTCTTCTCCTCCCCCCCTCCTCCTCCTCCTCCTTCCCCTCCTTCTCTCCTCCCTCCTCCTCCTCCTCCCCCTCCTTCCCCTCCTCCCCCTCCCCCTCCTTCTTCTTCTTCTTGTGTCACTTTTGTGTTTTTTTAATTGGATTTTCTTTTACTTACATTTCAAACATTAGCCCCTTTCCAGGTTTTCCCCCAGGAACTCACTATCGTACCCTGCTTCTATGAGGATGCTCACTCATCCACCCACTCCTTCCCACGTCCTTACCCTAAATTTCCCTCTAGTAAGGAATCAAGCCTTGACAGGACCAAAGACCCCTCTTCTCACTGATTTCCCACAAAGCCATCCTCTGCTACAAATGCACCTGTAGCCATAGGTCTATCCCTGTGTGTTCTTGGGATGGTGGTTTAGTCCCTGTGAGCTCTGAGGGGTTTGGTTTTTCTTATGTGGTTGCAAACCCCTTCAGATCCTTCAGTTTTCACATGCCAGTAGGATTTGCTGAAGGTAGTAGAGACAAGAGGATCACGAGTTCAAGGTCAGCCTGGGCTACACTTTGCTTTGTAAGGCAGTTACAGTTGTGCAAACTTCCTTAGGATTCCCAGCACTGTGACCCAGAAATTACCTTACTTTGCTGTTCCTTCTCATCTGACCAGCACATATACAGTATTTCAGAGATATATCTATGAAATCCTGAGAGTTAGAGTCAGCATCACAAGGCCATCTTATCTCGTCATGGAACACCGTCTCTCTCCCCTTGACAGCTGCATTCTTCTCTTATAGTACCAGTTATATGAAGCAGTCCACCTCAATTACTCAAGCTGACCTTGAACCAAGTCTGTCACTCAAGCATTGAACTTGCCCTCTTTGTACCTCCAGCTACCAAATAACTGGGTGACTGGTCCCATCCTTAGTCCAAAGCTCAAGTTGGTTGTAATCAATACTTTTCTTCTGGCAATAAACAAGTAGGTACTATTGTCAACCGAAATCTTTTAAGGATATTTCAACCCAACTGTTCCATTTACTGTCTTCCAGGGAATGGAAATGTAAGGCGTGTTCTTTTCCTATGTGAACCTGAACATTCTCTACAGTTTATTGAAGAATCTGGTTTTCACCTGCCCTCACATCAGTGAAAAGCATTTACATAAAAAATATATACTGCTTTTGCAGAAGACATAGTTCCATTGCCAGAAACCACAGTAGAGCTCAAAATTATCTCTACTTATGGGCATCTGATGCCTTCATCTGGATTGTGTACACATCACCTGTGCCTTCATTTCTTGTTTCACTCTACAAATGCAGATCCTGACTCTGATTAATAGCAAGTTCTAGAGATTAAAGTAGGAGAAAGAATGGAGCGATGTTGAGAACAGATTACTGATTTAACTGGACAGAAGAAGTCAAATCCAATGTTCTACCTCACAACAGGATACCAAGGTTAATTTCAAAATTTCAATTTAATAGGATTTGGAATGAGCTAGTACATTATTTCTCAAGATGGGAGTTATGACCTCTTTGGTGATGACACTTTCACAGGGGTCACGTAAATCCATCAGAAAGCATATATTTACATTATAGTTGATAATAGTCACAAAATTATAATTATCAAGTAGCAAAATCAATAATTTTTAGGTTTAGGATCAGGACAACATGAAGAGCTAAACGGTTGTAGCATTGGGAAGATTGGGAACTGATGATCTGAGAGATATACTTCTGGGTATGTCTGTGAGGACATTCCTGGAAATGTTTAACTGTAGAAGGAAGATCCATGTTAGTGGTGAATAGCTCCATTTCATTGGTTCAGTTCCACACTAAAACTATGGAAGAAAAAAATGAGAATCAGTATCCCTCTCTCCTTTACTCCTGAGTGCAGGTGCTATGTGACCACCCTGTTATGGCATTCAGGTGTCACCATTACACCTAAAATAAACCCTTACCCTCTTGAATTGCTTTTTATCAGGAATTTTGCCATAGCAATAAGAGTCATATGTGCTATAAATGCGACTGACAGCTTTTATTCATACAGATACATTATGAAACTAAAAGACAAATTTTTACATGTTGACACACAAATTATAAATGTTTGAGAATATAGATGTACCCATTGTTGTAATGGCATTATTCAATTGTGTATACAAATTGTATCCAATCAAATATCTAAACACCACTATATGTCAATAAACAAGGGAAAGGAAATGAGTAAGTCAAACTTCTACAACAAAGACAACAGAGGACTCCTCTTCATGACTTCTTTACCCTGAAATCTGGAACACATACTAAATTGTCTGGATTGTGACAGCCAACTCATGCTTTGAGAAGTTTAGCCCATAGCATTTTCTGTCTTACTGTCTGTACTGACTGGTTTTGTGTGTCAGCTTGACACAAGCTGGGGTTATCACACAGAAAGGAGCCTTGCATTCTTCTACATGCTGACCAAGAGTTGTACCAGCACCTTTTGTTCCATTTGTTGAAAATGCTATCTTTTAACTACTGGATGGTTTTAGCTCATTTGTCAATGATCAAATGACCGTAGGTGTGTGGGTTCATTTCTGAGTCTTAAGAAAATAAAAGAATGTGTTTTTTTGCTTTCTAGTGCTTACAATAACAATACAATATCTTGTGTCTATAATCTATGACACTCACACATGATGCCAAATTATGTCAACATAGATGAAAAGGTAATAATATAAAACATATGTGAGTGTGTTCAGAAGTGGTACAATCCACTCTGAAAATGCTTACATGTTCCTTTAAGACTTCAGTATCACTGGAAATTTATTTAAAATATACACAAAGAATTGGTCTTAAACGTTATATAAAATGTTTTCTAAAGTTTTGGAAGACCATTTATATATTTCATTATTTATTCCTTGACAAAGTTGCAAGTGGAAATCTATTCAGTTGGTGCATGTAGTATGAGAAGCTTATGAGTTGTTCCAGGGTTTTAGGAGTCACATGGACCTCCCACCTCTAATGACTATACAACCTTTGAAAATAAGGTTTTGTGTTCCTGTTCTATAACACATTTCTCCAAGTGCTAAATGCTATGTAGAGTGTTATGACTTGTGTCATGATGCTGTGACAGAGGGAATGAATCTGTTCATTTGTTTATGCCCACCATTTGAAAACAAAGTGAATATCAGCCAACATAATTCACTTGACATGGTTCTAAAATATCCTCCTCCTACGCAAGGCAAGATTTCACATTTTCAGAAAACATTTATTGCAAACACTAAAGCAATACTGTACTGCCTCCATATTTTGATGCTATTAAGTCAGCCTACTCAGGTAGGTTGGAAATGCTGAGACAGGGTATTTCCAAATTCAGGTAAGAAAAAAACATTTCTCAAAAAAAGTATAGAACTCTCTTAATAAAGTGACACATGTATGTTGAATGTCAGTGAGGGAACAGCCCACTCTATAATTGACAACTCTTGGCCAGTCAGATGGCCATTTGCATTTGCTCTCTGCTTGACATGCTCAGGTCAACATGGAGCTATGAAGCACAGTCTTGTCAAAGTTCCTTAGGAGCAACTGAAGGAGGTAGGGCATTCAACTAACTATCTTCATAATTTCTTGAATGCTAATTGGGAAAATATGAACATATTTTATCATATATATTATGAATGTGCCCTCTACTCTCCAATAATACTCAGAGTCAAATGAAAATTTTCTCTAAATTACATCATATTGAAATTGTCTGGGTAAATGAAATACTTTTCTTTCCCTTTCTAATTACTTCAATTTTCATTTATAAAAGGTGGGAAGCAGGTATTCACCTATGAGATGGGCAACAGTAACACACATAAGAATGTATTTCCTCCACTTTCTAGTGCTTACAATATCAAGTAGAGAAAGTACAAATACAATGACCATGAGATATGATACATACTTTAACAGTAATATAAACAGTACACATATTATAACAGTTATTGTGGAAAACTAAAGGAGAATTTCAATAAGTTTTTTGGGTTTATACAACAGCCTCGGAAGAAGTATATTCTTAATAAGTGTTTTAGTTGATGTTTTATTGTTGTGAAGGGACACCATAACTAATAAAACTCTTAAAAAGGAAAGTTTTAGCTGTGAGATTGCTTACAGCTCTAGAGAGTTAGTCCATTATCATCATGCCAGAAAGCATGGCAGCTAACACAGCACTGGGGCAGTAGCTGAATGTTACATATTGATCTGCAGGCCATCAAAAGAGGCAGAACTAGATCTGACATAGAGTTTTGAAACCCTGAATCCCCTTGACCCCCACTTGCATGACATACTTTCTCCAACAAGACTACACCACCCAATCCTTCTCAAGTAGGGTCACTCTTTAATGACTAAAAATTCAGATATATGAGCCTATAGGGCCCATTCTTATTCAAACCTCCATGGTAAGTGAACAGTGTTTCCTTTGCCTTAGGAAACACTAAGTGCTAAAAGTTTAGCTATACTTTTCAACTTTGGTTGCTGACAAGGGGACATGGACTTTTGACCATGTTGCTTTGTGAAAAATGAGGCACTACTCCGACTAAAGACTTTTACAGAGATAATATGGAAGAAATGGCTTTGATACTCCAGGTAACAGGTTATTTTCATTTCATTTTAACTAGAAGTAGCTTTTATTCTCCACTCATTACATATTTGAAGAAGCTTTATATTTGAAGGATAGGGGGCTTATAGCTGGGAAACCAGGAAAGGGAATAATATTTGAAATATAAATAAAAAGTATCTATTAAATAAAGAAAACAATTCATGATACTAAAAATATTTTGTATATTTATTTAAAATTGTATAAAATATTTTATAGTTTAAAGCATTACTTTGATTTAAGCAAGAGAAACTATGAGTCAAAAACATCATCAAGATGATACAAAGTGCAATCATATGCATTAGAGGCCAAGAGAGAGAAATTTGGGGCGATAGCCTAAAACACATCAGATATTGAAAACAAGAATCTAAAAATTGGACAGTAAACCATTCTCTAAACAGCCTGTCTCAGACAAGCTAGGAAGCCAGGACAGTAAAATCACAAAAATGAAGAAAGATAGGAGCGAAGAGCTAATGTCTCCTGTTCTTCTGTTTCTGAGTGTTGCAGTCTACAATAGAGTTGAAGTTCTAATGATGATTTTGACATTGAACAGGGAGGTGCAGAATTTGGAGTTTGTCCTGCTGGTTTTGTTCTTGCTCTGATCCAGTAGTTCCTCACTATCTTAGGGATTTACTGCTGAGAATAGACACCATGGCCCAGGCAACATTATAAGGACAACATTTAATTGGGGCTGGCTTTATGGGTTCAGAGATTCCACATATTATCATCAAGGCAGGAACATGGCAGCATCTAAGCAGGCATAGTGGACGCAGAACTGAGAGTTCTACATCTTTACCTGAAAGTTGCTAGTAGAAGACTAGCTTCTAGGCAGCTAGGATTAGGGTATTAAAGACCACACCCACAGTGACACACCTACTCCAACAGAGGCACACCTACTTCGACATGGCCACACCTAATCCAACATGGCCTCACCTCCAAATAGTGACATTCCCTGGACCTAGCATATACAAACCTTCACATTCCATTCCCTCACCCCCATAGGCTTATTCGAACACATGAGTCTATGGGAGCCATACCTAGCCATAACATATTAAAAATGTACATTTAGTCCAACTTCTAAAGTCCCCACATTCTATAAGTCAACAAATTGTAACCTTGTTGGTGTAGGTATGTCACTGTGAGTGTGGGCTTTAGTATCTTAGTCCTAGCTTCAGTTTCAACAATATTAAAAGTTCAAAGTTTCCTCTGAAATACATCCAACCACTTAACTGTAATCCACAAAGCAAGACAGAAACCAGCTGGACAAACTGCGAACATCTTCATGTTTGATGCCAAAGGAGTCTTTGGATCTCCAACTGCTTTTTCATCTTTGTTGATTGCAACAAACTTCTTTCTATTGGGTTGGCCCTATTCCTTATTAACAAGTTTCTTTGGAAGGTATCCAACGGCTCTGACATGATTAACATCTTTGAGTCTCCAAGGCACCTTCAGTATCACAGCCTCTTGTTCCAATGTCTGGGATCTAAACATGATTTTCTGGGCTTGGTCACATCTCTGGCTCTGCCCTCTGTAACACTCTAAGCTCAGGTTGATCCACTCCACTGCTGCTGCTGTTCTTTTTTTTTTTTTATTAACTTGAGTATTTCTTATATACATTTCGAGTGTTATTCCCTTTCCCGGTTTCCGGGCAAACATCTCCCTAATCCCTCCCCGTCTCCTTCTTTGCGGGTGTTTCCCTACCCATCCTCCCCCCATTGCCGCCCTCCCCCCAACAATCTAGTTCACTGGGGGTTCAGTCTTAGCAGGACCCAGGGCTTCCCCTTCCATTGGTGCTCTTACTAGGATATTCATTGCTACCTATGAGGTCAGAGTCCAGGGTCAGTCCATGTATAGTCTTTAGGTAGTGGCTTAGTCCCTGGAAGCTCTGGTTGCTTGGTATTGTTGTACATATGGGGTCTTGAGCCCCTTCAAGCTCTTCTAGTCCTTTCTCTGATTCCTTCAATGGGGGTCCTATTCTCAGTTCAGTGGTTTGCTGCTGGCATTCGCCTCTGTATTTGCTGTATTCTGGCTGTGTCTCTCAGGAGCGATCTACATCCGGCTCCTGTCGGCCTTCACTTCTTTGCTTCATCTATCTTGTCTAATTGGATGGCTGTAATGTGTGGGCCACATGTGGGGCAGGCTCTGAATGGGTGTTCCTTCTGTCTCTGTTTTAATCTTTGCCTCTCTATTCCCTGCCACGGGTATTCTTATTCCCCTTTTACAGAAGGAGTGAAGCATTCATATTTTGATCATCCATCTTGAGTTTCATTTGTTCTAGGCATCTAGGGTAATTCAAGCATTTGGGCTAATAGCCACTTATCAATGAGTGCATACCATGTGTGTTTTTCTGTGATTGGGTTACCTCACTTAGGATGATATTTTCCAGTTCCGACCATTTGCCTACGAATTTCATAAAGTCATTGTTTTTGATAGCTGAGTAATATTCCATTGTGTAGATGTACCACATTTTCTGTATCTATTCCTCTGTTGAAGGGCATCTGGGTTCTTTCCAGCTTCTGGCTATTATAAATAAGGCTGCGATGAACATAGTGGAGCACGTGTCTTTGTTATACGTTGGGGCATCTTTTGGGTATATACCCAAGAGAGGTATAACTGGATCCTCAGGCAGTTCAATGTCCAATTTTCTGAGGAACCTCCAGACTGATTTCCAGAATAGTTGTACCAGTCTGCAATCCCACCAACAATGGAGGAGTGTTCCTCTTTCTCCGCATCCTCGCCAGCATCTGCTGTCACCTGAGTTTTTGATCTTAGCCATTCTCACTGGTGTGAGGTGAAATCTTAGGGTTGTTTTGATTTGCATTTCCCTTATGACTAAAGATGTTGAACATTTCTTTAGGTGTTTCTCAGCCATTCGGCATTCCTCAGCTGTGAATTCTTTGTTTAGCTCGGAACCCTATTTTTTAATAGGGTTATTTGTCTCACTGCGGTCTCACTTCTTGAGTTCTTTGTATATTTTGGATATAAGCCCTCTATCTGTTGTAGGATTGGTAAAGATCTTTTCCCAATCTGTTGGTTGCCATTTTGTCCTAACCACAGTGTCCTTTGCCTTACAGAATCTTTGCAGTTTTATGAGGTCCCATTTGTCGATTCTTGATCTTAGAGCATAAGCCATTGGTGTTTTGTTCAGGAATTTTGTTCCAGTGCCCATGTGTTCCAGATGTTTCCCTAGTTTTTCTTCTATTAGTTTGAGTGTATCTGGTTTGATGTGGAGGTCCTTGATGCACTTGGACCTAAGCTTTGTACAGGGTGATAAGCATGGATCGATCTGCATTCTTCTACATGTTGACCTCCAGTTGAACCAGCACCATTTGCTGAAAATGCTATCTTATTTCCATTTGATGGTTTTGGCTCCTTTGTCAAAAATCAAGTGCCCATAGGTGTGTGGGTTCATTTCTGGGTCTTCAATTCTGTTCCATTGGTCTATCTGTCTGTCTCTGTACCAATACCACACAGTTTTTATCACTATTGCTCTGTAATACTGCTTGAGTTCAGGGATAGTGATTCCCCCTGAAGTCCGGCTGTTCTTAAAGATTATCCCATCGTACCAGCATCTCCAATGCTGGAGTCTTCCACTGCAACTAGGCTTTACAAATAGCCTCTCATAGATGTTCTTTATGGTGTCCAGCCTCAAATCTTTTAATGAACTCTTAAGTCCTCGGCCATAAACTACAGCTTAGGTTGCACTTTCACCAATGGCCTCTCATGGTCTCACACAGTGCCAAGCCTCAGCTGTTCTTCATGACCCCTTCATGCCTTCAAAACTGCCTGGGTGACTCTTACACATTACCAAGTACAGCTGCAGCACAAGACTACATGGACTGACCCTGGACTCTGACCTCATAGGAAGCAATGAATATCCTAGTAAGAGCACCAGTGGAAGGGGAAGCCCTGGGTCCTGCTAAGACTGAACCCCCAGTAAACTAGATTGTTGGGGGGAGGGAGGCAATGGGGGGAGGATAGGGAGGGGAACACCCATAAAGAAGGGGAGGGGGAGGGATTAGGGGGATGTTGGCCCGTAAACCGGGAAAGGGAATAACACTCGAAATGTAAATAAGAAATACTCAAGTTAAAAAAAAAAAAGATATAACCTTTGCTATCTCTGGAACATGGCTTCTTTGTGTTCTCAGAAAATACTTCCCAGAAGATTTCACCTTAGTGATGCTGGTCTCTTCTTAATCATCACTTACTCTGGCTGGAACATGCCCCACTGCCTTTTACTCTATTATTAGCTTTCTGTTTTCTAACTCCCTCTCTGTATAAGCTGGGTTTCCTGGAACTTGCTCTGCAAATTGTCCTTGAACTGAGCGATCTGCAATGCACTGTCTCCTGTAATGCTGAGACTAAGGGAATGTACTACCATGCCTAGATTTAAGCTTTTCTTCACCTAGAACCTGCTTTGTCCCAGGCTTACCTTAAACTCAGAGATGTTTGGGTTTGTATCCTGAAATTAAAGGTGTATACAATAATGCCTGGATCTAAACTTAGCTGGGTAGGAATCTTGTCTCAAAATCCCTTAATCGGTTATCTCCTAGAACAGAGGATTCATTTCCATTCCACTTCCTGGTGCCCATTTAATACTTGAACCATATATTTTGTATTTTTCCTTTTTAGGCTTGCTATGCTTGTTCAAAATGCTCTTCATGAGACTGAACAAGAGACCAAAGTCTCTGGTGGGCTTGTTTGAGACTTCCTTTGTCAATGCAATTAATATAAATCTCTTTACCTTCGACTCAGGTAGACTGTTCAGACAAGGGAGAAAAGCAGCCAGATGCTTCATCAAAATTCCACAAGAACAATCTCTAGACCACATTCTGAAATCCTTTTCTACTAAACCTCTTGGGCAAAGTCAGCAGCACAGTTAATATCATACTCAGCAACAGAATCTTTCATATTCCTACTAGGATAGCCCATTAAGCCCAAGTTAAAGTGTTCTACTGCTTTCCAAAGTGCCCAAATCCACATTTCTCCAAGCAAAGCATGGTCAGGCCTATCACAGTAATACCTCACTCCCTTGTAACAATTTATGTCTTAGTTAGGTTTTTACTTCTGTTAAAAGACACCGTGACTAAGAAAATATAATTATAATATTTAATTAGGCTGGCTAACAGGTTCAGATGTTCAGTCCATTATCATCAAGGTAGGAACAAAGCAGCATCCATACAGGTATGATACAGGCAGAACTGAGAGGTCTACATCTTCATCTGAAAGCGGAAGACTGGCCTCCAGGCAGCAAGGACAAGGGTAAACCCACACCCACAGTGACACAGCTACTCCAACAAGGCAACACCCACTCCACCAAGGCCTCATCCACTCCAACAAGGTCACTCCTCAAAATAGTGCCACTCCTTGGGCTAAGCATATACAATCCATCACACTCACTATGCTCCCTTTTCTCCGTTTGGGAATGGTAATGTATATTTTGTGCCATTTCTATGTTGGAAACATGTAATTCATTCATTGCTTTTCATTTTACAGGGAATTACAGTTAAGAGATTGATATGAGTCTCTGAAGAGGCTTTGAACTTTGAACATTTGTGATGAGATTGTAATAGAGAATAGAGATTTGTGAAGTTGGACTGAATGCATTTTTGCTTTATGATATGACTACAGGCCTATGGGGGTCAGGGAGTGGAATGTTATGATTTTAATAATAATTCCCCCTGTCCCAGGATCATATATTTGAATACTAATCACCAGGTGGTAGAACAGGTTGAAAAAATTAGAAGGATTAAGACATATGACCTTTTGGGAGTAGATGCTGCCTTGACTTGTTAGAGAAAGTATGTCACTGGGGGTGGACTTTGATGTTTCAAAAATCTATGCCCTCTCTCTCTCTCTCTCTCTCTCTCTCTCTCTCTCTCTCTCTCTCTCTCTCTCTCTCCCTGCCTACTGATCAGAATATAGTTCTTAACTACCATGCCTGCATCTAATGATACCATGCTGCTATCATGATCATAATAAATACACCCAGAAATTTTAAGCAAGCTCAAGTGCTTCTTTTTAAAATTGGATAATTTATGTATTTACATTTCAAAAGTTATCCCAGTTCCCAGTTCCCCCCTCTTTCATCCCCTCTCCTCTTGCTTCTATGAGGAAGTTCCTTCTCCCATCTGCCCACTCCCACCTCAATACCCTGGCATTCCCCCACACTAGAGAAACGATCCTTCACAGGACCAAGAGCCAAAGCATTTCATCCTGTGCTATATATGTGGCTGGAGCCATGCATTCTTCCCCATGTATACTCTTTGGTTAGTGGTTTAGTCCCTGGGAGCTCTGATAGGGTCTGGTTGGTTGACACTGTTGTTCTTCCTATGGAGTTGCAAACCCCTTCGTCTCCTTCAGTCCTTCCTCTAACTCTTCCATTGGGGTCCCATGCTCATTCTGATGGGTAGCTGCAAGCATCTTCATCTATTTCAGTAAGGCTCTAGCAGAGCCTCTCAGGAGACATCCATATCTGGCTCCTGTCAGCAAGCACTTCTTGGCATCAGCAGTAGTGACTAGGATTGATGGCTGCCTATGGGATAGATCCCCAGGTGGGGCAGTCTCTGGATGGACTTTCCGTCAGTCTCTGATCCATTCTTTGTCCCTGTACTTTCTTCTATGAATGTTTTGTTCACCCTTCTAAAAAGGATTGAAGGGATTCACATTTTGGTCTTCCTTCTTCTTGAGCTTCATATGGTTTGTGAATTGTATCTTGGGTATTACCAGTTTTTGGACTAATATCCACTTAACAGTGAGTGCACACCATGTGTGCTCTTTTGTGAGTGGGTTACATCATGAAGAATAATGTTGTCTAGTTCCATCTATTTGCATAAGAATTTCATGAAGTCATTGTTTTTAATAGCCAAGTAGTACTCCACTGTGTAAATGTACCACATTTGCTGAGTTTCCACTCCTCTGTTGAAGGGCATCTGAGTTCTTTCCAGCTTCTGGCTATTATAAATCAGGCTGCTATGAACATAGTGGAGCACGTGTCCTTGTTCCATGTTGGAGCATCTTTTTGGGTGTATGCCCAAGAATTATTATGGTTATGGTTTCTTTTCACAGCAACAGGGCATGTACTAAACCATTGAGATGGTATATACTGTGAGTATAAAGCAACTCCATTTAATAGGTAGAAAATGTACCTGCATACTAGTTATATCTAATTCCTTATGAGCACAAAGGCAAGGCTAAATGCTTAGTGACACCAGCAGTTTCAATATGAAAGAAAGCACACTAGACATTCAGGTTCCAAATAGGATGGGTCCCTGACCACAAGAAGAATAAAGTCTACTCAATGGTAAGATTGCTTCATTTTGCTTGCCTTCTTTTATTACTATGCCTTTTTTTTTTTATTAACTTGAGTATTTCTTATATACATTTCAAGTGTTATTCCCTTCCCAGTTTCCGGGCAAACATCCCCCTCCCCCCTCCCCTTCCTTATGGGTGTTCCCCTCCCAACCCTCCCCCCATTGCCGCCCTCCCCCCATAGTCTAGTTCACTGGGGGTTCAGTCTTAGCAGGACCCAGGGCTTCCCCTTCCACTGGTGCTCTTACTAGGATATTCATTGCTACCTATGGGGTCAGAGTCCAGGGTCAGTCCATGTATAGTATTTAGGTAGTGGCTTAGTCCCTGGAAGCTCTGGTTGCTTGACATTGTTGTACTTTTGGGGTCTCGAGCCCCTTCAAGCTCTTCCAGTTCTTTCTCTGATTCCTTCAACAGGGGACCTATTCTCAGTTCAGTGGTTTGCTGCTGGCATTCGCCTCTGTATTTGCTGTATTCTGGCTGTGTCTCTCAGGAGCGATCTACATCCGGCTCCTGTCGGTCTGCACTTCTTTGCTTCATCCATCTTGTCTAATTGGGTGGCTGTATATGTATGGGCCACATGTGGGGCAGGCTCCGAATGGGTGTTCCTTCAGTCTCTGTTTTAATCTTTGCCACTCCCTTCCCTGCCAAGGGTATTCTTTTCCCTCATTTAAAGAAGGAGTGAAGCATTCACATTTTGATCATCCATCTTGAGATTCGTTTGTTCTAGGGATCTAGGGTAATTCAAGCATTTGGGCTAAAAGCCACTTATCAATGAGTGCATACCATGTATGTCTTTCTGTGATTGGGTTAGCTCACTCAGGATGATATTTTCCAGTTCCAACCATTTGCCTACGAATTTCATAAACTCGTTGTTTTTGATAGCTGAGTAATATTCCATTGTGTAGATGTACCACATTTTCTGTATCCATTCCTCTGTTGAAGGGCATCTGGGTTCTTTCCAGCTTCTGGCTATTATAAATAAGGCTGCGATGAACATAGTGGAGCACGTGTCTCTTTTATATGTTGAGGCATTTTTTGGGTATATGCCCAAGAGAGGTATAGCTGGATCCTCAGGCAGTTCAATGTCCAATTTTCTGAGGAACCTCCAGATTGATTTCCAGAATGGTTTTACCAGTCTGCAATCCCACCAACAATGGAGGAGTGTTCCTCTTTCTCCACATCCTCGCCAGCATCTGCTGTCACCTGAGTTTTTGATCTTAGCCATTCTCACTGGTGTGAGGTGAAATCTCAGGGTTGTTTTGATTTGCATTTCCCTTATGACTAAAGATGTTGAACATTTCTTTAGGTGTTTCTCAGCCATTCGGCATTCCTCAGCTGTGAATTCTTTGTTTAGCTCTGAACCCCATTTTTAATAGGGTTATTTGTTTCCCTGCGGTCTAACTTCTTGAGTTCTTTGTACACTTTGGATATAAGGCCTCTATCTGTTATAGGATTGGTAAAGATCTTTTCCCAATCTGTTGGTTGCCGTTTTGTCCTAACCACAGTGTCCTTTGCCTTACAGAAGCTTTGCAGTTTTATGAGATCCCATTTGTCGATTCTTGATCTTAGAGCATAAGCCATTGGTGTTTTGTTCAGGAAATTTTTTCCAGTGCCCATGTGTTCCAGATGCTTCCCTAGTTTTTCTTCTATTAGTTTGAGTGTGTCTGGTTTGATGTGGAGGTCCTTGATCCACTTGGACTTAAGCTTTGTACAGGGTGATAAGGATGGATCGATCTGCATTCTTCTACATGTTGACCTCCAGTTGAACCAGCACCATTTGCTGAAAATGCTATCTTTTTTCCATTGGATGGTTTTGGCTCCTTTGTCAAAAATCAAGTGACCATAGGTGTGTGGGTTCATTTCTGGGTCTTCAATTCTATTCCATTGGTCATCTGTCTGTCTCTGTACCAATACCATGCAGTTTTTATCACTATTGCTCTGTAATACTGCTTGAGTTCAGGGATAGTGATTCCCCCTGAAGTCCTTTTATTGTTGAGGATAGCTTTAGCTATCCTGGGTTTTTTGTTATTCCAGATGAATTTGCAAATTGTTCTGTCTAACTCTTTGAAGAATTGGATTGGTATTTTGATGGGGATTGCATTGAATCTGTAGATTGCTTTTGGTAAAATGGCCATTTTTACTATATTAATCCTGCCAATCCATGAGCATGGGAGATCTTTCCATCTTCTGAGGTCTTCTTCAATTTCTTTCCTCGGTGTCTTGAAGTTCTTATTGTACAGATCTTTTACTTGCTTGGTTAAAGTCACACCGAGGTACTTTATATTATTTGGGTCTATTATGAAGGGTGTCGTTTCCCTAATTTCTTTCTCGGCTTGTTTCTCTTTTGTATAGAGGAAGGCAACTGATTTATTTGAGTTAATTTTATACCCAGCCACTTTGCTGAAGTTGTTTATCAGCTTTAGTATTTCTCTGGTGGAACTTTTGGGATCACTTAAATATACTATCATGTCATCTGCAAATAGTGATATTTTGACTTCTTCTTTTCCGATCTGTATCCCCTTGATCTCCTTTTGTTGTCTGATTGCTCTGGCTAGAACTTCAAGAACTATATTGAATAAGTAGGGAGAGAGTGGGCAGCCTTGTCTAGTCCCTGATTTTAGTGGGATTGCTTCAAGTTTCTCTCCATTTAGTTTTATGTTAGCAACTGGTTTGCTGTATATGGCTTTTACTATGTTTAGGTATGGGCCTTGAATTCCTATTCTTTCCAAGACTTTTATCATGAAGGGGTGTTGAATTTTGTCAAATGCTTTCTCAGCATCTAATGAAATGATCATGTGGTTCTGTTCTTTCAGTTTGTTTTTATAATGGATCACGTTGATGGTTTTCCTTATATTAAACCATCCCTGCATGCCTGGGATGAAGCCTACTTGATCATGGTGGATGATTGTTTTGATGTGCTCTTGGATTAGGTTTGCCAGAATTTTATTGAGTATTTTTGCGTCGATATTCATAAGGGAAATTGGTCTGAAATTCTCTTTCTTTGTTGTGTCTTTGTGTGGTTTAGGTATAAGAGTAATTGTGGCTTCGTAGAAGGAATTCGGTAGTGCTCCATCTGTTTCAATTTTGTGGAATAGTTTGGATAATATTGGTATGAGGTCTTCTATGAAGGTCTGATAGAATTCTGAACTAAACCCGTCTGGACCTGGGCTCTTTTTGTTTGGGAGAACTTTAATGACTGCTTCTATTTCCTTAGGAGTTATGGGGTTGTTTAACTGGTTTATCTGTTCCTGATTTAACTTCGATACCTGGTATCTGTCTAGGAAATTGTCCATTTCCTGAAGATTTTCAAGTTTTGTTTAATATAGGTTTTTATAGTAAGATCTGATGATTTTTTGAATTTCCTCTGAATCTGTAGTTATGTCTCCCTTTTCATTTCTGATTTTGTTAATTTGGACGCACTCTCTGTGTCCTCTCGTTAGTCTGGCTAAGGGTTTATCTATCTTGTTGATTTTCTCAAAGAACCAACTTTTGGTTCTGTTGATTCTTTCTATCGTCCTTTTTGTTTCTACTTGGTTGATTTCAGCTCTGAGTTTGATTATTTCCTGCCTTCTACTCCTCCTGGGTGTATTTGCTTCTTTTTGTTCTAGAGCTTTTAGGTGTGCTGTCAAGCTGCTGACATATGCTCTTTCCTGTTTCTTTCTGCAGGCACTCAACGCTATGAGTTTTCCTCTTAGCACAGCTTTCATTGTGTCCCATAAGTTTGGGTATGTTGTATCTTCATTTTCATTAAATTCTAAAAAGTTTTTAATTTCTTTCTTTATTTCTTCCTTGACCAGGTTATCATTGAGTAGAGCATTATTCAATTTCCACGTATATGTGGGCATTCTTCCCTTATTGTTATTGAAGACCAGTTTTAGGCCGTGGTGGTCCGATAGCACGCATGGGATTATTTCTATCTTTCTGTACCTGTTGAGGCCCGTTTTTTGACCAATTATATGGTCAATTTTGGAGAAAGTACCATGAGGAGCTGAGAAGAAGGTATATCCTTTGGCTTTAGGATAGAATGTTCTATAAATATCCGTTAAGTCCATTTGGCTCATGACTTCTCTTAGTCTGTCGACATCACTGTTTAATTTCTGTTTCCATGATCTGTCCATTGATGAGAGTGGGGTGTTGAAATCTCCCACTATTATTGTGTGAGGTGCAATGTGTGTTTTGAGCTTTAGTAAGGTTTCTTTTACGTATGTAGGTGCCCTTGTATTTGGGGCATAGATATTTAGGATTGAGAGTTCATCTTGGTGGATTTTTCCTTTGATGAATATGAAGTGACCTTCCTTATCTTTTTTGATGACTTTTAGTTGGAAATCGATTTTATTTGATATTAGAATGGCTACTCCAGCTTGCCTCTTCTGACCATTTGCTTGGAAAGTTGTTTTCCAGCCTTTCACTCTGAGGTAGTGTCTGTCTTTGTCTCTGAGGTGTGTTTCCTGTAGGCAGCAGAATGCAGGGTCCTCGTTGCGTATCCAGTTTGTTAATCTATGTCTTTTTATTGGGGAGTTGAGGCCATTGATATTGAGAGATATTAAGGAATAGTGATTATTGCTTCCCGTTATATTCATATTTGGATGTGAGGTTATGTTTGTGTGCTTTCATTCTCTTTGTTTTGTTGCCAAGACGATTAGTTTCTTGCTTCTTCTAGGGTATAGCTTGCCTCCTTATGTTGGGCTTTACCATTTATTATCCTTTGTAGTGCTGGATTTGTAGAAAGATATTGTGTAAATTTGGTTTTGTCATGGAATATCTTGGTTTCTCCATCAATGTTAATTGAGAGTTTTGCTGGATACAGTAACCTGGGCTGGCATTTGTGTTTTCTTAGGGTCTGTATGACATCAGTCCAGGATCTTCTGGCCTTCATAGTTTCTGGCGAGAAGTCTGGTGTGATTCTGATAGGTCTCCCTTTATATGTTACTTGACCTTTTTCCCTTACTGCTTTTAATATTCTTTCTTTATTTTGTGTGTTTGGTGTTTTGACAATTATGTGATTGGAGGTGTTTCTTTTCTGGTCCAATCTATTTGGAGTTCTGTAGGCTTCTTGTATGTCTATGGGTATCTCTTTTTTTAGGTTAGGGGAGTTTTCTTCTATGATTTTGTTGAAGATATTTACTGGTCCTTTGAGCTGGGAGTCTTCACTCTCTTCTATACCTATTATCCTTAGGTTTGATCTTCTCATTGAGTCCTGGATTTCCTGTATGTTTTGGACCAGTAGCTTTTTCCGCTTTACATTATCTTTGACAGTTGAGTCAATGATTTCTATGGAATCTTCTGCTCCTGAGATTCTCTCTTCCATCTCTTGTATTCTGTTGGTGAAGCTTGTATCTACAGCTCCTTGTCTCTTCTTTTGGTTTTCTATATCCAGGGTTGTTTCCATGTGTTCTTTCTTGATTGCTTCTATTTCCATTTTTAATTCCTTCAACTGTTTGATTGTGTTTTCCTGGAATTCTTTCAGGGATTTTTGTGTCTCCTCTCTATGGGCTTCTACTTGTTTATTTATGTTTTCCTGGAATTCTGTCAGGGATTTTTGTGTCTCCTCTCTATGGGCTTCTACTTGTTTATTTATGTTTTCCTGGAATTCTTTCAGGGATTTTTGCGATTCTTTCAGGCATTTTTGCGATTCCTCTCTGTAGTCTTCTACTTGTTCTCTAAGGGAGTTCTTCACGTCTTTCTTGAAGTCCTCCAGCATCATGATCAAAAATGATTTTGAAACTAGATCTTGCTTTTCTGGTGTGTTTTGATATTCCATGTTTGTTTTGATGGGAGAATTGGGCTCCGATGGTGCCATGTAGTCTTGGTTTCTGTTGCTTGGGTTCCTGCGCTTGCCTCTCGCCATCAGATTATCTCTAGTGTTACTTTGTTCTGCTATTTCTGACAGTGGCTAGACTGTCCTATAAGCCTGTGTGTCAGGAGTGCTGTAGACCTGTTTTCCTCTCTTTCAGTCAGTTATGGGGACAGAGTGTTCTGCTATCCGGCGTGTAGTTTTTCCTCTCTACAGGTCTTCAGCTGTTCCTGTGGGCCTGTGTCTTGAGTTCACCAGGCAGCTTTCTTGCAGCAGAAAAGTTGGTCTTACCTGTGGTCCTGAGGCTCAAGTTCGCTCGTGGGGTGCTGCTCACGGGCTCTCTGCAGCGGCAGCAACCAGGAAGACTTGTGCCGCCGTTTCCAGGAGCTTCAGTGCACCAGGGTTCCAGATGGTCTTTGGCTTTTTCCTCTGGCGTCCGAGATGTGTGTGCAGAGAGCAGTCTCTTCTGGTTTCCCAGGCTTGTCTGCCTCTCTGAAGGTTCAGCTCTCCCTCCCACGGGATTTGGGTGCATAGAACTGTTTATCCGGTCTGTTTCCTTCAGGTTCCGGCGGTGTCTCAGGCAGGGGTCCTGCCGCTCCTGGGCCCTCCCCCACGGGAGCCCAGAGGCCTTATACAGTTTCCTCTTGGGCCAGGGATGTGGGCAGGGGTGAGCAGTGTTAGTGGTCTCTTCCGCTCTGCAGCCTCAGGAGTGCCCACCTGACCAGGCGGTTGGGTCTCTCTCTCACAAGGTCTGGGGGCAGAGAGCTGCTGAGGGCCGGGATCTGCGGGTGTGGGACTTCCGGTAAACACAGAACGTGCCCGGTCCTAGAGGAATTCTGCTTCCCTGTGTCCCATGCTCACCAGGCAGCTTTCTTGCAGCAGAAAAGTTGGTCTTACCTGTGGTCCCGGGACTCAAGTTCGCTCGTGGGGTGCTGCCCACGGGCTCTCTGCAGCGGCAGCAACCAGGAAGACCTATGCCGCCCCTTATTACTATGCCTTATTGGAGTTTGCTACAGCTCTGGTTTCATGGGTGTACAACAAAAAAAAAATGGAGAAAGGGATACTGAGAAAAAGGAATAACAAAGAACTTCCAATAGTTATGCTAACAACAGTACCTTATTTGGTTACTTTTAAGTACATTTTTTCTCATTAAATTGAACACCAATTAAAGAATTCAGGTCAAAATCATTTAATAAATAAAGTCACAAGGTGGTAGAGACTGTTAAAATTCAAGACGGCTGTAATCATAGATAGATCATAGCTCCACTTAGTTGTTTTTTTCTTCTTCTTACTACTTCCTGTGAACATGTTGCAATTGGAATGTTTTCCATCTGGACTTTTACTTGAATTGAATAGTGTGCATATTGCTGATGAAAATTTCTCTCTCTCTCTCTCCCTTCCAGTGTTCTATATGCTTTGCGTTCACAAAATTCCAAGCAGAAAAAGAAAAGACTGTAGAGTGTCTTCTTTCTTTTCACATGAGGGATCAGCACACAACACAGAGAGTCTAGTAGACTGTGAAGTCCAGGCAAAGATGACAGGAAAGGGAGAGGGTCACAAGAAGCTGAGAGATTGACAAAATCTTGAAAATCAATAAGCAGATAAGACACCACCATTTACTCCAGACTCTATATGCTAGATAGGAGCTATTGGTAGAGATCTTAATACATGTTATACACAGGCAAGCATAAGCACACACATAGACAGAATATATAGGCTATATGCAGGTTGTCTTACCGACCTACAAACACACAAGCAGGCTGGTGAAATAGGAATCAATGACAAAACATAAAAATTCAAAGATAAGGGCTCTGATTCCAACACCAGATTTATACAGAAGCACACAGAAAGTCACATAACTGCCCAATATATTTATTAATAGACTACTTGAGTGTTTATGTTTGGGACCTCTAGACATCTAATGTCAGCCATTTTTGCTGACACATGCTTTATATATATTTGGTATCAACCATGCCTAAGCTGACTCATACTTTATATCTCTATTGGCATCATGTTGTCTAAACCTAAACTGGCCTTTAAGGCCTTCTGTTTCTAACAGTGAGGAATGATGAGAAGGAAATCCTCTTCTGGAAGCCAGGTAATCACCTTTACATAAACAAATCATTCCAAACCTCAATCTTGACTTTCTGTCCTCCGCAAATGTGAGAAACAATATTTGTATTCTTCAAACCACCAATGATTTCTGAGAAGCATCCATGTTAGATATCTTTTGGTATGGTTGCACATGTTTTTGATATTTGTAGTCTTCAAGCATTAATGTCAAGAATTTACAATCAAGCAGGTCCTTAGTTTCTATGTGATTCTTTTTATTGACTATTGTTATATGTGTAGGTGTCACAGAATGCTGATGGAGGTCAGAGGGTAAGATGCAAGGCCAGTTTTCTCTGTCTATCAAGTAAGTTTCAGCTCAAACTCGGGTTTAGTTTCAAGAACCTTTATAGGATAGGACATCTATAACTCTGCTCTCTATATGTGTCTTCTAAGATGTGATAATAAAATGTCCATAGTGAAAAGTATGAGCATTTCCAAATTCAAGTGTTCAAATAGTTCATATATTCTAGACCTTCCCATGGAACATCTGCACAGATCAGCCCATAGAATGGAAATCCTGTTTGTGATCTGATGTATTTGTTGTTGATTCCACTTGTCTTGTAGGAAATGTTTTTCAAAAGAAAATTGCTACTTCTGCTTTTTCTTTTAATTGAATATTTCTTTACTTATATTTCAAATGTTATCCCCTTTCCAGATTTCCCCTCTGGAATCTCCATATTGCTTCCTTTCTTCCCCTGCCTCTATCAGAGTGTTCCCCCCCTTTCCCACTTCCTCCCACTCCCCACCCTGGCATTCCCTTACATTGGGGATTTCAGCCTTCACAGGGACAAAGGTCTCTCCTCTCATTGATGCCCGATAAGACCATCCTCTGCTACATATGTAGCTGGAGCCATGGGCCCCCCGTGTGTAATCTTTGGTTGGTGGTTTAGTCTCTGGGAGCTCTGAGGTGTCTGGTGTGTGTGTGTGTGTGTGTGTGTGTGTGTGTGTGTGTGTGTGTGTGTGATGTAAGGCGTGGGTGGATGTGTATATCATACATGAAGTATTTATGCATATGTATATGTGTGAGGTGTGAGTGTGCATATATTTTTTATGTGATTTAGGTGTTTGTGTGTGTATATGTATGACGTGTGAATGTGTATATCTGTGTGCATGATATGTGTTAGAAACAAAGAAAAATCTCTGTGTTGCACAAATGAATTCATAAACAAGGCAAAGATAGCTCAAAAGACAATTTTCTGTTGCAAAACGGCTGCAACAGGACCCAAATTCCCAGGCACACCGCTATAAAATGTTCACTTGACTTTTACTATACTGTAGTGCTGTGTCTTTTCCCCATTTGCTACACCCTAACCTCACAGTTTTTCAAGATTGGCTTCTTTTAAAGAATTAGTCCAAAGGAAATGAGGAAAGTAGTTGGAGGGCAGCTGTGCCAAGATATCAAGTTTACATGTATCCAAGCGTGAATGCAGCCTCTGTGAAAACTGAAGGTTTTCCAGGTGAGGAGAAGGAAAAGATTTGCATTAAACAGAAGAATGTGGACAAGATTAAAAGTGGGTGAGGAGTAAGAATCATTAGCCCTAGGGAGATCAACTATGTTTGATAGAAAAATTAATATCATATGAGGTGCATGTGTGGTGTACATGATGTATGGAGGTGTCTCTGTGTGTGATTTGTATAGTATTTATGTATGTCTGTGTGTAGTATGTATGCGTGTAATGTTTGTAGTATGTGTGGTATATGTATAAGTACATGAGTGTGTATAAATTAGTGTATGTGTAATTTTATGTCTCTCTCTCTCTCCCTCTCTCTCTCTCTCTCTCTCTCTGTGTGTGTGTGTGTGTGTGTGTGTGTGTGTGTGTGTGTGTGTATGTGTATGTATGCTCTCCTTCACACATGCTGCCTGTATGATTCTCCATACACAGTTCCTCAGGGAAACATTTTTCAGTGAGTTTTATTCCTGAGTTTTCCATGACCAGCTGCAGTTTTCTAGGCAAAAATGATGTTTTTAGCAAGCTGAGCAGTGGAAAGTGAATGGAATTAAAGGCAGGGGTGAGACCACACACTGCTTTCCTCCCCTACAAACAATTTATATTACTTATCAGAACTTTAATTTCATCTGCTAAGTAATGCATGTCCCCAGAGCAAAGGTGAAAAATGCAGCTGCAGGTTAGGCTCCTCCACTGCTTTTGCATTAGATTGTGTGTGTGTTATAATTTCTGGAGGCTTCATTTGTGATGGAACAAAGGTTGCCTGAATTAATCAATGAAATCCGTCCTATCTTTATTTTTTAATAGGAAAAGGAACAATAAATTTTAAAGGCAAATTTTCCATTATAGGACAAATACGTCCTTGCAATATATTAATTCCAATATCCTCCACTTATCAATGAGCATCAGATATAAGGCCAGCAGTTATCCTGTCTAGGATGCCATTGTAGAAAGTTCGGGCTCACAAATGTTACACTAATTCTTTGGAGGGAGATCTTTCCTTAGCCAAGTCAGAGACAGCAGATATAATATGTGCTACTGTCAATTTCCTTGTTGCTACAAATACCACCGGTGTTACCAGCATGGGTTTAGAGGCGATGTGATTTTCCTGCAAACCCATTAGTTTTATAGGTTTTTGGGAAGCCCCACACTGTGTTGATTAGTGATAGCAACTGTGTCTATTTAAACAGGGTTTGATATGTTTGGCTCTACTCGTTGTACTGGCTAAATAAGAAGTACAGGAGATAATTTAACTTTGGTGATGCTAAGCAGTGATCTGACACAGTGCTTAGTGTATAGCCATTTGTGATAATAAGTGCTTTAATTGTGGAGTTAATTGCAGGTGCCTGTGAGACATACCTGTAAGTAATCCTGTCAAATTAGTAAGGACCCGCCCCCCTTTAGTTGGCTTGAATCAAACAGTGCTTCTTGAAGTGCATTCTGTAGTCAGTCCCAACCATGTCATTTTAGGAGCTTGTCAGAAAAGCAAAGGTCATGTTTTGACTCATATCAAGTGGACGCAAGACTTTTGTAGAGGAACGGCAATTTGTGACTTAGCAAGCCCTCCTAAATACTATCTCCCATGAGAGCTAGAGAGACACTGTCTAAGAAGGTCCTTGGTACGGGACTATTGCTGTCATTTGGTGTTGAAAAATTCAATGTCAAGTATTTTTGAATTGTCCTTAATGAATTAATCTGCTATATCAAAATTATGCTGAAAAATCATTTAGTGATTAAAAACTATTAGTCATTCCCTAATTTCTAATGCATGTCTATAAATGATGGATTCTGGCTTCTTGTTAATGTGCTGAGGCTGAGAGTTGGTGGCAGGAGAAAGTTCTTTCCTTTTGGGATTTTCCCTTGGCTCCTCGTTTTCATTATCTAAAGAAGATAACATTGCATGCCCTATTAAACAAGATGCAGCTTTTCACACCTATATTTCTTCCTGAGCTCTTTTAATAAATGCTACTTGATTGCTCTTGCGTGTTGAGATAGGCATTTGGAATAATCAAAACACCAAGTAAGCTTGATGCTTGGTTAATCCAGGGCAGGACAGCTTCAACAGCGTCAGTAAATGGGTCAAGACAGGAGCAGACAAAAATTCTATTAAATGGGTAGAGAGGTTTTTTGGTAATTTTAATATAGATCTTCTCCTAAAAAATAAACAAATCAATAGCATAAACATTTTCCAACATTTTCTGCATTGGTTAGATTTAAAATCATTCCTGCTCCTGTTTTCAGTAATAAAGATGCCAACCCATGTAATGTCAAAAGCCTTCCTGAAATTACTCCCCCTAAAGCCCAGTAGCCAATAGATATGAAAGTGACCAGTGATGTGGATACAAAGATCTCAAACTTTTGTTACTTCAAGGGTACAAAACTTTATTTTTAGCTCATTGTAGGTGGGGAAGAAAGAACTGTGGCCTAGAATTTGTAATTTTTTTTATGATAGAATGAAAAGCAAGAACCCTGTGCTGGTAACTTATTTTTTAAGTCAACTTGACTAGAGTTGTCTGAGTAGAAAGAACTTTAGTTGAGAACATGCTTCCATACGACGTGGCCTATTGACAAGTCTGTGGGGGTCCTTTTCTTTTCTTCTTTTAAAGTTTTTTTCTTTTTTTGAATTTTTTAAAATTTACATTTTAAATGTTATCCCCTTTCCCAGTTTCTCCTCCAGAAACCTGCTAGCCTACCCCACATCCCTGCTTCTATGAAGGTGCTCCCCCACCCACCCACCCACTCCTTCCTACCTCCCTACCCTGACATTCTCCTACACTGGGACATTGAGCCTTGACAGGACCTATGATTCATGTGGAAAGGCTCAGCCCATTGTGAGTGGTGCCATCCCCAAGTAGGTGGTCTTAGCCTGTATAAAACCTAAGTTGAGCAAACCAGGATGAGCAAGCCAGTGATAACCTTTGAATATACCATGGCGATATGCACTTACAATCTAAAACATAAATATTCCACTTAGTAAGTAAAGCTGAGATTCTGTAGGATGACGATGTATTATCCTCTTACAATGAAGATGGATGGGACAGCTTAACTAGCCACAGTAATTAGATGACTCAAAGGGCAGTTGTTTATTACCAAAAGAATTCTGGTAATCCAAACATCCAACATACTGGGTAAAAATTTCATAAGATAAAAAAGTTGAAGTGAAATGGAAAAAGAGGACTATATTCCCAGACAGTGAATAAATCAACTGTGGACAGATTTCTTAGCTAAACTCATTCTGCAAAGCTTTTTGAAATAAAAAAATCTTTTGATGTTTATCTAAGCTAAATATAAATATATTTGGAGAAAAATATAAACCAAAAGAAAACCTTGCTGAGTACTTAGTTCAAAGATAAAACACTTAGAGAAGTTGTCTAGTGTGCTAAAGCCATGGGTTAATTCCCACCACACACATACATACATACATACATACACACACACACACACACACACACACACACACACACACACAATGTGCAGTGTCTGTGTGGGGGACGTTATTTTATATATCAACTCTGCCAGTCTTATTTTATGTCCCAAAAGAATCCCCATCAGATTGCCACCAAATTCTTCATCTGTGACTTTTGATGTCTGGGCTTAGAAGTAAAAAACAAGGAAAATGAGAGGAGTGAAAATTTTCTGTCCAACAATCATCTATTGGTCAAGACATTTTTTCTCTGGTTAAAATGAAAAAAGAAAAGCAATGGAATTCTAAGAGTTGTGTTTTTATTGTTTAAAATAATTTAAAAAACAAAACAAAACAAGCTTAATAAAATAAGACTGGAATCTGTAAAACTACCAAGAAATATATCGGAACAATGATACAAAAACTCCAAAATTAGATATCCATCTATGTAGTTATTTCTCTGTAGATACAGAACCGCACATGCATTACAGCATCCAGCTTGGCTGTATTTAGCCAGATAGTGTCCATGAGGCTAGTTTTACACTTCAACAATGACTTCTTTTCTGAATGTTTCTATACTGAGTGATGTTATCCTGCTGGCTTCTATTACATGTGGATCATTTCATCCTAAATATCTCATTCAAACTATAAACTTCCTAGATTAAAAATACAGTGCTTCAATGGAAATATGACATTGTATCATTATTTATGGAGTGTAGTATTATAACTAGGTGCTTGGATATATTAAATAGTGATTGTGCCAGAGCAATTACCATTTTCATCTCCTCAATGTCAGCACATTCATTTATTGAAATTTTAGTAGTCATTTTCGTAGTTATTTTATAATGTGTCATCAATTTTTGCAGACTTCATGTACCCCAATGTTCTACAGAACACTAAATACCCTTCCCTTTATCAAATTGTACTCTGGTACCCAATGCTGATTCAATGGACCCTCTAGCATCAAGTGTTCCACTTCCTCAGGTGAGAATTCTTCTATTAACTACGACATGATCCATGCCAGAAGATTCTAGAGAGGAGTAGTGACAGGCAGCACTTGTCTTTCCAGACTCACTATCTTCCATTTCCAATCCAAATGTGCCGTTACCTGACTGCATCTGTGTTTACTTATGGCTGTGTGATGAGAGACCAAGAGGATGGAATTCTATCCCCTTGTTTTACTTCCATAGTCTGTGCTTTGAGAATCTATTTTAACACATTTGCTTTTAGTAGTATTTGAAGTATTCATTTTGCGTCCTCTAGAACTTTCATGCTTCATGGCTTTATACTCAGTGTCTTCCGCATTGGTTTGGATTATTATCTTTTGATGTGGTGAAGGCTCAATGTCTAGTTTAGTCTTCTGTGAATGTAACTGTGGTTATACCAGCATCATTTATTGAAGACACAGTAATTTTCCCAAAGGAGTCTTGGTGAATTTACTAATAACAGTTTACTTTCAAGTTCTACCTCAATGTATTCATCTCTACAATATTTCATCTTTTTTCAGCATGCTGTTTTGATGATTATAGCTTCCCAATATGACTTAAACCAGGTATTGCTACACTTCTGTCTTTGCTCATTTTCTCAGGAATTCTTTGTCTACTGCAGGTCTTATATAATTCTAGGAAATTGTCATTTGTGTCTTCTAGTTCTCCAAAACCTGCCTCATACTGTATGCCTATTTGGTGTAGAAGTCCCTATGTACCCTGACTTTATTGTTTAATTAA
This sequence comes from Rattus norvegicus, assembly GCF_021556685.1. Taxonomy (NCBI): domain Eukaryota; kingdom Metazoa; phylum Chordata; class Mammalia; order Rodentia; family Muridae; genus Rattus; species Rattus norvegicus. The sequence continues at coordinate 38,824,795 of NC_141550.1, forward strand.
TTAATTAATTAATTATCATAAATAAATAATTTATATAAATTATTTATTATTTATTTATTGGATATTTTTTCATTTGGCCATATTTTTATTTACTACATATACTATAAACATGTACAATACATGATATTTTATGTATTTACATTTCAAATGTTATCCCCTTTCCAGGTTCCCCCTTCTCCCATACCCCCTCTCCTACTACTATGAGGATACTTCCTCTTCCTCCCACCCACTCCCACCTCACTGCCCTCTATGTGTACTCTGTGATTGGCGGTTTAGTCCCTGGGAACTCTGGGGGATCTGGTTGGTTGATATTGCTCTTCCTTTCGGCTCCTTCAGCTCATTCAGTCCTTCCTCTAACTCCTCAATTAGGGTCCCATGGTTAGCTGCAACCATCCTCATCTATATCAGTAAATCTCTGGCAGAGGCTCTCAGGAGACATCCCCCTAACTTTAAATTCTTGCTTAAATCATTCTTTTTCAGCTTTCTGAATGCTAGACTTATAGGCCTGAGCTACCAGATTTGGCTAGTGTTCTTAATTATTATAATGAAAATATTTTAGTCCCTTGTTTGCATTTATTGCTAGATTTTTGTTGTTGACATTGTTAAGAAGTGTTCATTTTGAGCCCCCTCACCCCACCCAGGCAATTTGCTGCATTGACCTATAAGTAAATAACATGTAATAAATGTGTGATGAATTTATTCATCATTTAGTTTTTCGTGGGGTCATTTGAATTTTATACATATAAATTTATGTCAGTGGCAAATAGAAATAAACTGACTTTATTTTCTATTGTGAGCAACCTTTCTTTGTCTGAACTAATACTTCAGGCTAAGATGTTTTTGCCATGTTGCTGAGTGAAACTGCAATGTCTGTTTTGCTTTTCTTTCCTTGTACCTAAAGGAAACACTGTGGTCCACCCCTATTCTGCACAATGTCCATATAGAGTCTATATTGACTTGAGTTCTGTTCTTTATATACCTAATTGATGGAAACTTTTTACTATTAACAGTTATTAAAGTTCAACAGCTCCTTTCCTGGACATACTGAGATAATGTCAATATGATGTATTCCTTTTGTTGATTTCCACATGGTAAACCATGTGATATAGGTGAGACCAATCCTACCATAAGCACATGCCACATAATAATTATGATATGATTTTGGATTTGATTTCTTAGTTAGTATTTTGATGAGAATATTTGCATTTATTTTCTTCCAGAGTTGTAAAAGTTGTTTTTCCAGAGAATTCAGAATATCAACAAAACAACTATACTTTTTTTGCATTTACAGAGTAATATTCAGTTAACAACATATTATTTTTGTATGAGCTGCATCAAGGAGACTTAAGTTGAAAAATTCAAAACCTAACAAACATAAAAGATCTACAGTCCCCATGTATAACTAATTTGTGTTGTGCACCAGAAGGAACCTGGTTTAAATAATCATGCCAATTTATAACACCCCAGACTGTACCAGAGAAGGTTATTGACTATTGAAAATTTAAAACCAGCTTTTGAAGAACATAATCTTGCCTCTCTCTCCTTGTAGAACTATATGTACACTACTGTATGAGTAGCATGAAGGACAAAAATAGATTTTATGGCAGAGAAAATGGCTAAGTGGGCAAAAATGGGTAACAGCATCTTCTGTGTAAGTGTGAGGACTGGAATTCAGATCCAAGCACCTGGATTAAAAAGCTGGCTGTGATTACTTATGCCTATAATCTCAAAGCATCACTTTGACTTGTGGGCCACCAGCAAAATAGTTAAAATTAGTAGGTTCCAGGATGAGTGAAGGACCCTGTCTCAAGGATAAGATATGTTCCTCTGACCTCCATAAATGATTACATTGATGCACCAGCTTTCCAATTTGTATCCTTTTGACCTCCTTTTGTTGTCTGATTGCTCTGGCTAGAACTTTAAGTACTATATTGAACAGGTAGCTGGACTCTGGGCGGACTTTTCTAGTCCCTGATTTGAGTGGGATTACTTCAAGTTTCTTTCCATTTAGTTTGATGTTGGCTGCTGGTTTGCTGTATATTGCTTTTACTATTTTTAGGTATGGGCCTTGAATTCCTGATCTTTGGAAGATTTTACCATGAAGGTGTGTTGCTTTTGTCAAGTGCTTTCTTAGCATCTTCTGAGATAACCATGTTTTTTTTTCCTTTGAGTTTTTTATGTAGTGGATTATGTTTATAGATTTATTTATGTTGAACCATCCCTGCATTTCTGGGCCTACTTGTTCATGATGGATGGTCCTTTTGATGTGTTCTTAGATTCAGTTTGTGAGAATTTTATTGAGTATCTTTACATTGATATGCATAAGGGAAATTGATCTCAAATCCTCTTTGTTGGGTCTTTTGTTGGGTCTTTGTGTAGTTTAGGCAGAAACATAACTATAGCTTCATAGAACAAATTGGGTAGTGCTCCATCTGTTTCTGTTTTGTAGAATAGCTTGAAGAGTATTGGTATTAGGTCTTCTTTATAGGTCTGATAGAATTTTTCACTAAACCCACCCGTCCCTAGGTCTTTTCTTTGGGGGGGGTGTTAGGAGACTTTTAATGACTGCTTGTATTTCTTTAGGGACTATTTAGATTGTTGATCTGATCCTGATTTAACTTTGCTACCTGGTATCTGTTTAGAAAACTCTCCCTCAGAGGAATGGATACAGAAAATGTGGTACATCTACACAATGGAATATTACTCAGCTATCAAAAACAACGGCTCTATGAAATTCGTAGGCAAATGGTTGGAACTGGAAAACATCATCCTGAGTGAGCTAACCCAATCACAGAAAGACATACATGGTATGCACTCATTGATAAGTGGCTATTAGCTCAAATGCTTGAATTACCCTAGATGCCTAGAACAAATGAAACTCAAGACGGATGATCAAAACGTGAATGCTTCACTCCTTCTTTAAAAGGGGAACAAGAATACCCTTGGCAGGGAATAGAGAGGCAACGATTAAAACAGAGACTGAAGGAACACCCATTCGGAGCCTGCCCCACATGTGGCCCATACATATACAGCCACCCAATTAGACAAGATGGATGAAGCAAAGAAGTGCAGACCGACAGGAGCCGGATGTAGATCGCTCCTGAGAGACACAGCCAGAATACAGCAAATACAGAGGCGAATACCAGCAGCATACCACTGAACTGAGAATAGAACCCCCGTTGAAGGAATCAGAGAAAGAACTGGAAGAGCTTGAAGGGGCTCGAGACCCCATATGTACAACAATGTCAAGCAACCAGAGCTTCCAGGGACTAAGCCACTAACTAAAGACTATACATGGACTGACCCTGGACTCTGACCTCATAGGTAGCAATGAATATCCTAGTAAGAGCACCAGTGGAAGGGGAAACCCTGAGTCCTGCTAAGACTGAACCCCCAGTAAACTAGACTGGTGGGGGGAGGGCGGCAATGGGGGGAGGGTTGGGAGGGGAACACCCATAAGGAAGGGGAGGGGGGAGGGGGATGTTTGCCCGGATACCGGGAAAGGGAATATCACTCGAAATGTATATAAGAAATACTCAAGTTAATAAAAAAAAAAAGAAAAGAAAACTCTCCCTCTCATCTAGATTTTTCCAGTTTTATAGTAAGATCTGATAATTTTTGGAATTTTCTCGATTTCTGTTGTTATGTCTCCCTTTTCATTTCTGATTTTGTTAATTTGGATACTGTCTTTGTAATGTCTGGTTAGTCTGGCTAAATGTTTATCTATCTTGGGGATTTTCTCAAACAACCATTTCCTCATGTTGTTGATTCTTTGTATGGTTCTTTTTGTTTCTACTTCATTGTTTTCAGTTTGATTATTTCATGCAATCTCCTCCTCTTGAGTGTATTTGCTTCTTTTAGTTCTAGAGCCCATAAGTATGCTGTCAAGTTCCTAGTGTATACTCTTTCTTGTTTCTTTATAGAGGCTCTCAGAGCTATGAATTTTCCTCTTAGCACTGCTTTCATTGTGCCCAATAAGTTTTGGTATTTGTACCTTCATTTTCATTAAATTCTAAAAAGTCTTTAATTTCTTTCTTTATTTCCTTAACCAAGATATCATTGAGTAGAGCATTGTTTACCTTCCCTGTGTTTGTGGGATTTCTGTTACTTTTGTTTATATTTAAGAGCAGCCTTAGTTCATGGGGATCAGATAGGAAGGAAGGGATAATTTCAGTCTTCCTGTATCTGTTGAGGCCTGTTTTATAATCAATTATATGGTCAATTTTTGAGAAGGTACCATGAGATGCTGAGATGAGGGTATATTCTTTTGTTTTAGGATGAAATATTTTATAGACATCTGTTAAATCCATTTAGTTCATAACTTCTGCTAGTTACACTTTGTCTCAGTTTAGTTTCTGTTCCCATGATCGGTTCATTACTGAGAGCATTGTGTTGAAGTCTCCCACCACTATTGTGTGAGGTACAATGTGTGCTTTGAGCTTTAGTAAAGTTTCTTTGATGAATGTGGGTGACCTTGCATTTTGGAGCATAGATGTTCAGAATTGAGAGTGCATATTGCTAGATTTTTACTTTGATATGTATAAACCGTCCTTCATTATCTTTTTTGATAACATTTGGCTTAAGTATATTTTATTTGACATTAGAATGGCTACTCTAGCTTGTTTCTTGGTACCATTTGCTTGGAAATATTTTTCTAGTCCGTTACTCTCAGGTAGTGTCTGTCTTTGTCACTCAGGTCAGTTTTCTGTATACAGAAAAATGATGGGTCCTCTTTACGTATCTAGCCATCAAGAACTATATTGAGTAAGTAGGGAAAGATTGGGCAGCCTTGTCTAGTCCCTGATTTTAGTGGGATTGCTTCAGGTTTCTCTCCATTTAGTTAAATGTTAGCTACTGGTTTGCTGTATACGGCTTTTACTATGTTTAGGTATGGGCCTTGAATTCCTGTTCTTCCCAGGACTTTAATCATGAAGGGGTGTTGAATTTTGTCAAATGCTTTCTCAGCATTTAATGAAATGATCATGTGGTTTTTAATCATTCAGCTTGTTTATATAGTGGACCATGTTGATAGTTTTCTGTGTATTAAACCACCTCTGCATACCTGGGGTGAAGACAACTTGGATGATTGTTTTGATGTGTTCTTGGATTCAGTTTGGAAGAATTTTATTGAGTATATTTGCATCAATATTCATAAGGGAAATTGGTCTGAAGTTCTCTTTCTTTGTTGGGTCTTTGTGTGGTTTAGGTGTAAGAGTAATTGTGACTTCATAGAAGGAATTCAGTAGTGCTCCATTTGTTTCAATTTTGTGTAATAATTTGGAAAGTATAGGTATGAGGTCTTCTATGAAGGTCTGATAGAATTCTGCACTAAACCCGTCTGGACCTGGGCTTTTTTTTGGTTGGGAGACCTTTAATGACTGCTTCGTTAGGAGTTATGGGTTTTTTTAAATGGTTTATCTGTTCCTGATTTAACTTTGGTACCTGGTATTTGTCTAGGAAAGTGTCCATTTCCTATAGATTTTCAAGTTTCGTTGAATATAGGATTTTGTAGTAGGATCTGATGATTTTTTTTTAATTTCCTCTGATTCTGTTGTTAATGTCCTCCTTTTCATTTCTGATTTTGTTAATTTGGACACATTCTCTGTGTCCTTTGGTTAGTGTGGATAAGGGTTTTTCTATCTTGTTGATTTTCTCAAAGAACAAGCTTTTGGTTCAGTTGATTCTTTGGATAGTCCTTTTTGTTTCTACTTGGTTGATTTCAGCTCTGAGTTTGATTATGTCCTGCCTTCTACTCCTCCTTGCTTCTTTTTGTTCTAGACCTTTTAAGTGTGCTGTCAAGCTGCTGATATATGTTCTTTCCTGTTTCTGTCTGCAGGCACTCAGAGTAATAAGTTTTCCTCTTAGCACAGCTTTCATCGTGTCCCATAAGTTTGGGTATGTTGTACCTTCATTTTCATGAAATTCTAAGAAGTCTTTAATTTCTTTCTTTATTTCTTCCTTAACCAGGTTATCATTGAGTAGAGCATTGTTCAACTTCCATGTATATGTGGGCGTTCTTTCCTTATTGTTATTGAAGACCAGCTTTAACCCGTGGTGGTCTGATAGGACACATGGGATTATTTCTATCTTTCTGTATCTGTTGAGGACTGTTTTGTGACCGATTATATCGTGAATTTTGGAGAACGTATCATGAGGTGATGAGAAGAAGGTGTATCCTTTTGTTTTAGGGAAGAATGTTCTATAAATATCTGTTAAGTCCATTTGTTTCATAACTTCTCTTAGTCTGTCTATGTCTCTGTTTAATTTCTGTTTCCATGATCTGTCCATTGATGAGATTGGGGTGTTGAAATCTCCTACTGTTATTGTGTGAGGTGCAATGTGTGCTTTGAGCTTTAGCAAGGTTTCTTTTATGTATGTAGGTGCCCTTGTAATTGAAGCATTGATATTTAGGATTGAGAGTTCATCTTGGCGCTTTTTCATTTGGTGAATATGAAGCATCCTTCCTCATCTTTTTTGATTACTTTTGGATGAAAATCAATTTTGTTTGATAGTAGAATGGCTACTCCAGCTTGTTTTTTCAGAACATTTGTTTGGAAAGTTGTTTTCCAGCATTTTTCTCTGAGGTAGTGTCTTGTCTGTCTTTGTCTCTGAGGCGTGTTTCCTGTAGGCAGTAAATGCTGGGTCCTCATTAAGTATCCAGTTTGTTAATCTGTGTCTTTTTATTGGGGAACTGAGTCCATTGATATTGAGAGATATTAAGGAATAGTGATTGTTTCTTCCTGTTATCTTCCTATTTGTAGGTGAGATTATGTTTGTGTCCTTCTCTTCTCTTTGATTTGTTGCAAAAAGATTAGTTTCTTGCTTTTTCTAGGGTGTAACTTGCCTGCTTGTGTTGGGATTTACCATTTATTATCCTTTGTAGGGCCGGATTTGTGGAAAGATATTGTGTAAATTTGTTTTTGTCATGGAATATCTTGGTTTCTCCATCTATATTAAATGAGAGTTTTGCTGGATACAGTAACCTGGGCTGGCATTTGTTTTCTCTTTGGGTCTGTATGACATCTGTCCACGATCTTCTGGTTTTCAAAGTCTCTGGAGACAAGTCTGGTGTAAATTCTGATAGGTCTGCCTTTATATGTTACTTGACGTTTTCCCTTACTGCTTTTAATATTCTTTCTTTGTTTTGTGCATTTGGTGTTTTGACTATTATGTGATGGGAGGAGTTTCTTTTCTGGTCCAATCTATTTGGAGTTCTGTAGGCTTCTTGTTTGTTCATGGGTATCTCTTTGTTTAGATTAGGGAAGTTTTCTTCTATGATTTTGTTGAAGATATTTACTGGTCCTTTGAGCTGGGAGTCTTCACTCTCTTTTATACCTATTCTCCTTAGGTTTGATCTTCTCATTGAATCCTGGATTTCGTGTATGTTTTGGACCAGTAGCTTTTTCCGTTTTACATTATCTTTGACAGTTGTGTCGATGGTTTCTATGGAATCTTCTGCTCCTGAGATTCTCTCTTCTATCTCTTGTATTCTGTTGGTGATGCTCACATCTGTGACTCCTGATCTCTTTCCTAGCTTTCTTATCTCCAGGGTTGTCTCCCTTTGTGTTTTCTTTATTGTTTCTTTTTCCATTTATAACTCTTGGATGATTTTGTTCATTTTCTTCTGTGTTTTGTTCCTTCCAGTAGTTTTTTTAAGGGATTTTTGTGTTTCCTCTTTAAGGGCTTCTAGTTGTCTACTTGTGATGTCCTGTATTTCATTAAGGGAGTTATTTATGACCTTCTTAAAGTCCTCCATCATCATGATAAAATATTATTTTAAATCTAGATCTTGCTTTTCTGATGTGTTTGGATAGTCAGTGTTTCTTTGTTGGGAGAATTGGACTCTGATGCTGCCTGTAGTCTTGGTTTCTGTTGCTTGGGTTCCTGTGCTTGCCTCTCACTATCAGGTTGTCTCTGGTGTTTAATTGTACTGCTATTTCTGACAGTGGCTTGACTGTCCTATAGGCCTGTGTGTCAGGAGTGCTTTAGACCTGTTTTCCTGTTTTCTTTCAGCCAGTTATGGGGACAGAGGGTTCTGCTCTCAGTCGTGTAGTTGTTCCCATCTAATGGCTTTCAGCTGTCCCTGTGGGCGGTAACCAGAAGGGCCTACCCCTACTTCTCCTAGTTCCCTGTGCACAGGGCACTAGGCGTTTTCCTCTAGAGTTAGAAATGTGGGCAAAGAGTATTCTCCTCTGGTTTCCCAGGAGTGTCTGCCCGTCTGAAGGTCTAGCTATCCCTCCCATGGGATATGGGTGCAGGGAGCTGTTTGACCGGGTCCATTCAGATCTGGGTACAGCCTGGACCGCAGGGCTACTACAGTTTGACTACTCCTATCTTCCTGTGCCCAGAGGCACTATACACTTTACTCTTGGCCCAGGGATGTGGGCAAAGTTCGGCAGAAGTGGCAGTCTCTCCTGCCCTGCAGTCTCAGGATTGCCCACATTTCTGGGCAATCAGCTTTCTCTCCCACAGAGTTCGGGAGCAGAGAGCTATAGGCCAGAATCAGCGAGGTTCGAGTGCCAGCTAGAAACCTAAATATTTGTTTCTTATTATGGTCTAATAGTATTATTGCCCACCTTATATAAATGGTAATATATCCTGATATCCTCTCACTATTGACCTTTGTATTACTGTCTGCCCCAAGATGTTTTTAATATATAAAAAACACGATATAAATATCATATATCATATTATATATCATACATCATATATTACATATCTTATATCATGCATCACATATCACATATCTATTCATTATATATAATATATAAGATATTACATATTGGGGGTAGTTAACAAAGGATCAAGGAGAAGTTAGCAGGAAGAGAAAAGGACATCATTAAAATACATCTTATGAGAAATTTAAAGAATAGGTAAATTATTTTTAAAATTTACAATGCATGTGTATTTTAAAAACTTCATTTTTCTTACTTTTGTGTGTATGCCATTTGTATTGAAGCCAGTAAGCAATGTTAAATGTCCTCTCTTAATCTTCACCTTATTTTTTGAGACAGTTTCTCACTGAACCTGGAGCTCACTATTTGGCTCTGCTAGCTCCAGGCTTATTCCAGTGCTGGCATCACATCACACTATGTTCTGCTGATCAACAATAAATCTGGGCACCTCATCCCAGGTCTGCATGCTTGCACAACAAACCCTTTACTAGCAACTCTTTTCCCAACTTTCTTCTTACCTATTTTATTGAAACTTGAAACCTGGAAATCAATTTCAATTGGAGAGCATGGACCCAAACCAACAACATGTCCAGTTTTTCTACCATCAAAGTTATTTCAGCAAAACTGACCTCTTCTTTTTTGCTGCAAACTACCTTTAAAAGTATCAGCACTAATATATACAAGTGAAAAATCATCTGCAGACATCTTATATATTTGGGGGATGAAACTACACAGTCAAATACAATAGAGCATCAATCACTTCTCTTTCTGAATACTCAAACATTTCTTCCTGTTTAATACATCCCTGATGCTTTAGAGTTGAGCGTTCTTTCTTTCTTTTTTTTTTTTTTTTTTTTTTTGGTTCCTAATACTCCATTAAGCGATCAACTCTAAACCCATAGTATCCCTGGTCTTTTGGCTTTTGGTCTTTGTAAGATGAACTAACTGCAGTACATGACAGTTGAATTCACAGTTGGTTTTAAATTAAGATATCTCAACATAAAGGCAGCATTGGTTGCTGAATTTGGAATTGTAATCTGAAGTCAACCATCCTCACTGACTTTCATTTATTTTCAAGTAAAACCAAATATAAAGACCTCAGTCTTGATCTTGCCTGTGGAGTTTGGCACCTACAATCCTTTCTTGGGAAAAAAAGAACATAACAGAACAAAACCAGAAACATGATTTACAATCCCTATACTCACCTAGAGTTGTCTAAAGGCATAATGTAATACAGAGCACTTCAGGATTATATTGACATAAAACCCTTGTAGACTAGCATTTTCCTTTATGTAAATAGCAATGAAGAAGTTTGTGGTAAATGTGAAAGGTCATTGAATAAAGAGTCAATAGTATATTTTGATTTGCCTGTTGCCTCTATCACTCAACACACAATGATAAAGCATAACAAAAGCTGTCCTCTCTTTTTTCTATTTCTTTTTATTTGATATTTTATTTATTTGTATTTCAAATGTTATCCCCTCTCCCTATTTCCCCTCAGCAAACACCCCTTCCCCTGCCTCAATGAGGGTGGTCCCCCACCCACCCATGTATTCTCAGCTCACTGCCCTGGAATTCCCCTACACTGGACCAAGGGCTTCTCTTACCATTGATGCCAGTTAAAGACATCCTCTGTTACATATTCAGCTGGAGTCACACAAACCACTTCAGTTCTTTCAGTCATTTTCCAAAGTCCTCCATTGGTATCCCCATGCTCAGTCCAATGGTTGGCTGCCAGCAACAGCATCTGCTTGCCATGCTCTGGCAGAGCCTCTCCAAAGACAGCTATAGCAGGCTCCTGTCAGAAAGCAATTCTTGGTATCTGCAACAGTGTCTGGGTTTGGTATTTGTATATGGAATAAATCCCGGGTGGGGAAGTCTCTGGATGACTTTTCCTTGAGTCTCTGCTCTACACTTTGTCCCTATATTGCCTTAAGACAGGAGCAATTCTGGGTTAAAAATTTGGAGATGAGTGGGTGGCCCCATCCTACAACCAGAGATCTTGCCTAAATTTTGGATATGGTCTCTATAGATTCTCCTTCCCCTTTGTTGGGCATTTCAGTAAATCTCATCCCTGCTGGGTCCTGGCACCCATTTGCTTTCCTGACATCTGGGACTTTCTGGTGGCTACCCCACAGTTCTTCATTCCCCATTGCTACACACCTCTGTTCAAATTCCTGACCCAGTCTCTTCCTATACCTGATTCTGCCCCCCTTTTCCCTCTCCTTCCTCTCTTCCTGTTATGTCCCTCCCACTCTCTACCTGTGTGAGTATTTTGTTCCCCATTCTAAGAAGAACTGAAGCATCCGCACTTTGGTCTTCCTTTGCCTTGGCTTCATTTGGTTTGTGAGTTATATCATGGGTAGTAGGCAAAAAGCTCGGAACGTCCTTTCTTCATATACAGGCACCTAAGACTTTCCTCAGCAGTGCTTTGTCAGCATGTGTCCTAGCTCTCTGTCTTTAGATCTTTATCTTCTTTTACTCTTTCAGAATTGTATGTGTCTGGCATACTGAGTTAATGTGTTTAACATTCTCTGCATAGCATTTCCACTTTAGGTAAATGGACATTCATTGGGTAGATTGAGTGCTCTGTCCCTGGCCTCAGATTTCTCCCTGTTCTCTTGTATTAACCAACAGTATGAAAGCCTGATCCAGAGAACTCCTAAACCTGAAGAGCAACTTCAGCAAAGTGGTCGGATATAAAATGAACACAAGTAAATCAGCAGTTTTCCTCTACTCAAAGGATAAACAGACTAAGAAAGAAATTAGGAAAACTACACCCTTCACAATAGTCTGAAATAATATAAAATACCTTTGTATGACTCTAAACAAGCTAGTGAAAGATCTCTATGACAAGAACTTCAAGTCTCTGAAGTACAAAAACCAAGAAGATCTCTGAAGTACAAAAACCAAGAAGATCTCAGAAGATGGAAAGGCCTCCCATGCTCATGGATTGGCAGGATTAATATAGTAAAAATGGCCATATTGCTGAGAGCAATCTACAGATTCAATGCAATCCCCATCAAAATTCCTACTCAATTCTTTATAGACTTAGAGCAATTTGCAAATTCATTTGGAATAACAAAAAGTTAGCAAAAGCTATTCTCAACAATAAAAGAAATTCTGGGGGAATCACCATCCCTAAACCCAAGCTGTACTACAGAAGAATGGAATGGAATGAACACACACCCTTATGGTCACTTGATTTTTGAAAAAGGAGCTAAAAAAATCCAGTGGAAAAAATAGCATTGTCAACAAATGATGCTAGTACACCTAATTATCAGGATGTAGAAGAATGCAAATTGACCCATTCTTATCTTCATGTATAAAGCTCAAGTCTAAGTGGATCAAAGACCTCCAAATAAAACCAGATAACACTGAAACTCATAGAAGAGGAAAAGAGCCTCAAATACATGGGCACAGGGGAAATTTTCCCAAACAGAACACCATACTCTAAGATCAACAATAGACAAATGGGACCTCACAAAATTGCAAAGCTTCTGTAAGGCAAAGGACCCTGTCATTAGGACAAAACAGAAACCAACAGATTGGGAAAATATCTTTACCAATCCTATATCAAACAAAAGGCTAATATCTAATACATAACGAGAATTCAAGTAGTTAAGACTCCAGAGAACCAAATAATCGTTTTAAAACTAGGGTACAAAGCTAAACAAGAATTCTCAACTGAGGTATATACAATGACTAAAAAGCACCTAAAGAAATGTTCAACATTCTTAGTCATCAGGGAAATGCAATTCAAAACAAACCTAAGATAACACTTCATACCAGTCAGAATGGCTAAGATCAAAAACTCAAGTGACAACAGATGCTGGCAAGGATGTGGAGAAAGGGGAACACTCCTCCACTGCTGGTGGGATTGCAAGCTGGTACAACCATTCTGGAAATCAGTCTGGAGATTCCTCAGAAAAAATTGGACATAGTACTACCTGAGGACTCAGCTATTCCACTTCTGGGCATACACCCTAAAGATGCTCCAACATATAAAAAGGACACATGTTCCACTATGTTTATAGCAGACATATTTATAATAGCCAGAAGTTGGAAAAAACCCAGATGTCCTTCAACAGAAGAATGGATACAGAAAATGTGGTGCATTTACAAACTGGAGTACAACTCTACCATTAAAAACAATGACTTCATGAAATTCTTAGGCAAATGAATGGAACTAGAAAATGTTATCCTTAGTGTGGTAACCCAGACAGAAAAGAATACATATGGGTATGTTCTCACTGATAAGTGGATATCAGCCCAAAATCTTGGAATACCCAAAATAAATTTTATAAACTACATGAAACTCAAGAAATATAAAGACTGAAGTGTGGATGCTTCAGTACTTCTTAAAACAGGGAACAAAATACAGGTGGAAATACGGAGAGAAAGTGTGTAGCAGTCACTGAATGAAAGGCCATCCAGAGACTGCCACACATGGAGATCCATCCCACATGCAGTTGCCAAACCCAGTCACTTTTGGGGATGGCCAAGAGGTGTACCCCTACTTGAGCCTAATATAGCTAATCTCCTAAGTGGCTCTGCCAGATCCTTACAAACACAGAGGCATATTCTTGCAGTCAACCATTGAACTGAGAATAGGGTCACTAAGTGGAGTTGTCAGAGAAAGTCCTGAGGTAGCTGAGAGGGTTTGCAACACTATAGAATGAACAACATTATTAACCAATCAGACATCCCAGAGCTCCCAGGGACTAACCCACCCACCAAAGAGTACACGTGGAGCCATCCATGGCTCCACCCATTAGGAATCAATGGGAAGAGAGGCCCTTGGTCCCGTGAAGCCTTGATGCCCAGTGTAGGGAAGTGCCAGGGTGGGAGGCGAAAGGGAGTTGTTGGGAGTGGGGCACCCTCATGAAAGCAGGGGTTGAGGCATGGGATAAGGGGTTTCTAAAGGGGAATCTGAGAAGGGTTTTATATTTGAAATGTAAACTAAGAAAATGAACAAAAAAAAAAACCAGAAAACTTAATACTATACACCTAATATTTGGAGCATATCCATCAGATACTCTGCAAATTTCCATTCTTATGAAAATGTTCCTGATGTATCTATGTGTATTCTGATTAGAAACTGTTACTAGTGTGTTACAAATTGTTTTCACATGTCCCGGGCATTGTTGATAATGTTCATTCTGTAGGGTTTCAGTTTTCCTCAGCTCCTTCAATCCTTGCCTAAATCTTCCACTGGGGTCCCCTGACTCAGTCTAATGGTTGGCTGTATCTGCATCTGTCTTAGTCAGATGCTGCCTTAAAGTTCCTAGGGACTAAATCACCAACCAAAGAGTATGAATGGATGGGTCCATTACTCCTGCTACATTTGTAGCAGATGATTGCCTAATCTGGCATCAATGGGAGAGGAGGGGCTTGGTCCTGTTGAGGCTCCTTGCCCCAGCAAAATGGAATGCTAGATGGGTGAGACAGGAATGGGTGTGTGGGGAGTGCCCTCTTAGAGGCAAAGGGAGGGGAATGGGATGGGGGATTTGGGAAGGGCAGACTAGAATGGGTGACAACATTTGAAATGTAAAAATAAAATAAAATAAAATAATCAATAAGAAAAATATCCCCGGAATTAACTGCAAAATTTTTGTGTTATTTTCACTCAATGGCAATGTTTCTACATTATTTCCATGAGATGAAAGTGTCTGGTTTTCATTCTCTCTCTAATATGTTGATATTTTTATTATCAGTGTTTTAGTAAGATTGTTCAAATGCTAAGTTGGAACTGGCAAGACATTTTCATGATTGAAGTAACTAGTGTTTAATCCTAGGTGAGGTCACAAGCTGTTCATAATTTTTGTCTGGGGTTTTCATTGTGCCTTGTGAAGTCTACACCCAATAAATGCCTGAGGAGTTCGTGAATGGTGATCATAGATGAACAGAGTTACCTATCCTTGGTTCTTCAGCCTGCTTCTGATTTGGCTACCAGACATGGTACATTCATTCATTCCCTGCTTGGAAAGGCAAGTATGCTAAGGCAGATGGTCATAGGCAGATAAATCTGTAATTCCTTTTCAATTAATCCCTTTTTAATTAATGATCCTAAGCATCCAGTTCTCACAAACCCTCAGTAAAACTTCACTCCTGTTTGTTCTTGGAAAACTCAAATTATGGCAGGACCACTGCATTTATTCAGTTGACAACTGCTGAAGATATTATTCAGTTGTAAAAATCACGACATTGAACAGTATTGGATAGTGTTAGTGATGTCATGGGGAGTAACTTATTTTCACTGATGAGTTCCTTCCATAAAGGTTCACAGACGTGTTATGAAGGGTGGTGTCTACCCCAGAAGCCACAGTCCCTTTGCAGTGCATGTTCTCTCAACAACGAGCTTCATCCTTTTTGAAAGACTGAAGAATCTAGGATGCTGTACATTATTTTTAAAGCCCATATGTTTCAGGATTTAGCTCTCAGTCATTCATCTCTTTGTCACCATTAATATGCAAATCTTCATGATGTGCTGGACAGCCTGGTCTAAATGATTTGTATTGTGCTTAATCTACTGGTGATCCGACGGGTGTCAGAGTGTGTTCAGTAAGCATTTTCCTGAATTGAGAAATAACCACAGCTAAAGCATTAAAATACCCCAAATGGAAATGGTTTTCACTGGTGGTAATTATATTTTAATCCTATTTCTTCCTTGACTTTCGTGTCATTAAACCCTTGTTTTACCATGAGTAAACCTGTACCATTCTGGTAAGCACAAATAATTCCAGAAATCACCAGATTGAATGGAATCAAGAATTTCAAATGGGACAGGGTTACTCCAAACTTTGTACCCTTCCCTTTACTCACGGTTTTGAAAACCGTGAAGGAAGCTGCTTTCAGCTTATCAATCATCTGTTACTGTGAGGGCAGCACAATATGATTTGAAAGTTTGTAGAATTTCAGTTGGTTGGCATTTGATCAAAAAACCGTCTTTATCTGAAAAGCATGCACACAGTAATAAGGTGATCAGTACCACGCTGAAAATTCAAAGGAAATCATTCATGGGCTGATTTGTTAGTTTTGACAGAACTTATTTTTTTAAATCAATCTATGAATGTATGAACAATTTCTAAGACGCACATTTCCTTTTTTTAAATGGTCGTTTTATTTTTAATTGGAGGTATGCATTGAGCACATGAGTGTGGGTACCACTGGAAGTCTTTAGAGGGTGTCAGATCACCTAGGATTAAATGGACAGACAGTGGTAAGCCACTGGACATAGGTGCTGGGAAGTAAAGTCAGTCTCTTTACAAAAGCAGTAGCACCTTTGAACCATTGAACAGCCTTTCCACCCCAAGATTTAAATTTCTCAGATCTTACCAAGACACAGTCAGATCACCATGATCAAAACAAAAATGAATAACTTATGCAGTACCAGAGAGTGACATCATAAGACATCATACCATTTTGTAACTGATGGCTTCTTTCTCCCTTCCAGACCTTGGCAAAAGTTGTTTGCACTCTAGTTGTTTGTCTCTAGTGTTTTGCTGTCACCAGAACATCATTCAGATGGATTTATGTAGCATCCAGTTTTGACAGATTGGCCACATTCGCTGTCTCTCTGCTTCTTTGAAATTCATTCACTTTTGACTTGGCCTGTAACCTGTCATGCTAGAGAGAGACTATGGAGGACTGAGGAGTTAAGGGTCTGTTTGCCATGTCCTAAGCAATCAGAGAGACAGTGTCTACCAAGGCAGACCAGGCTTTTATCGTGCAGGAAGCAGGTATGGTTTCTGAGGAGTTCAAAAACAGGTGGTTGGAGGTGAGATGACTCAAAGATCTTGTCCTCCTTTCAGGAATCCAGAGAAAATACAGAAATGGGGCAGATGGGAAAACAGGTCCATGAAACCTCCTCCAAACAGAGAACTCCAGGAGGGTTTCAGCTCGAGGTGAACGGCCCGATGTTCTATTGTATCAGATCACAGGTCCTGATGACCTTCTTGACAAAGCATGGTTTCAGGACCTGAAGCATCAGCCATCAGGAAGGCACTGAATGTAATTTTCTGGCCCCATGTGGGTACAGTGGAACAGAACTCCTCCGACAAAGGCAAGTGGCGAGCTAGATGTTTTACAAGCTTTTCAGGAAACTGATAAGAAATATTCTGGCTTCATGCATGACAAGTATTAAACACTGAGGACTGCTTTCATGGACTTCTTGAGAAGAGGCAGCTATGGATTTTCGCAAGTTAGTTTTTGACGTTAGATAAATTATTATAGGAGCTGAAACTGATCTGGTTCTGTGAATAACCTAATTTGGCAGTATTTTTGGTTAGACAGAAAATGGGAATAGAGGACTTGTAACTTCACTGTTATGACAACTGGCCACCTGTTATAAAGTACATGTTAGAAGTATAGATGACTTCAGTGTAAGTATCTAGAAACAACAATGCACAGCAATGTAAAGTATAGCAATTACTGAAATAAGATAAATATAATGAAGAGAGCAAAATGTTAAATGGAAGTTTGGGTTTAAATTTTGTATTACATTTCAGGGTGTGTGTGTGTGTGTGTGTGTGTGTGTGTGTGTGTGTGTGTGTGTGTTTGTGTGTGTACACATGTGCATGCCTTGCCATACACATGAAAGTCAGAAAGCAACCTGTGCAACTGTTCTTTCCTCTGAACAAGAGACTGAGGCTTGGAGATCAAACTCAGGTAGGTAGACTTGGCATCAATTGCCTTTACCCATTGGACCACCTCCCTTTCCTTAGAGTTTATAATAAATCTCTGTTTAACCATTTGATGAGGCAGCAACATTTCTGAATACATAACAGAAATTAATAATAATCATTAATCACACAATAATTATACATATAATTATAGTATCATCATTATAATATTGCAAATGGTTTAGTAAGTTTTAATTGCAACATCATGAAAATATTAAAAGTATCTCAGTAATCAAAACCTAGTCTATTAATTCTTACTCAGAACTTCTAAAGATATTTCGCTTTATTCCCCCTTACCTTGAGAATTTGTACAAAACTTATTTAGTGAAAGGATTTATTTTTGTGTACTGATTCAGTATGTTAAAATCACCCTCTAGGATATAAATGAAAATCCAATTTGTAAATATAAATAAAAGCCACAGTAAAATATTCAGTATGAAATAAAGGTATAAGGTATTTTACATTTAAGAAAAGTCTGACTTAAAAATATCAGTTATAGGTCCTTGATTAGGTAGAAAGATCAAAGCAGACAAGGACAATTTTCTTTAAGCCATAATGCATGGAGAGAACAAGGCTTCAACTATTGGGTTTATTCTGGCTTTTACCCATGGAAGAGATGAAAAAAGGAGGGTGACAGAAAGACAGAGAGGAATAAGGACAGGGATGGACGGAGGATGGATGGATTAATGGATGTCTTAATGGGTAGGTAGGTGGATGAGAGAGAGAGAGAGAGAGAGAGAGAGAGAGAGAGAGAGAGAGAGAGAGAGAGAGAGAGAGAGAGAGCTCAGCAGTTACTTTGCTTTTAGGGACTATAATGTTTTTGTGTTCTATCCCAATAATGAAAAGCAGACTTTGAGTGTGTTATGACATTATTTTGATCCATGTTAGTGCATGCAAAAAACTTTGGTTTGGTTTGGTTTCTCTTGAAGCATAAATTAACAAGGTGTCAAATGAACATCATGACCCCATTTTTTTCCCTCTCCAGCAGGCTAAATTCATAACAGAACAAGTCTCCTTCTGTAGTACAGCAAATCATGTGTGGAGTACCAGCTCAGCAGGTTCTCAGCCTCACAATCTCCCACATGCCAACCTTCATCTGGGAGAAATGAAGAGGCTTTCCACAGTCTGTGACTCACAGGAGCTTGGATTTTGAGCTTGTTCCTTGCCCACTGCATACACACATGACCTCTGTCTCCTTTACCAAATGTGGAGAATTATGCCTTACTGAAATTGCCCTCTCAGCTGCAGATTCTCTGCATTCTCTGCACACAGCACTACCCTGGCTTTGGAAAGTACTCAACTCCCATTTCCCCTGAGCACAGTGCACAGCTGAGTTGAAGAGTGAAAACTGCCAAAATGCTAATCATGGGTAGGGAAAAAATAATAACAAGATCCAGATGGGGTAAAATAGACATGTTTCATTTACCCCGGGAGACCTACAGTGTATCGCTTGCAATGCACATACACTGAGTTTCAGCTCTTTGTAAACAAATACTGCAGAGGCATATGCCACAAGATTATAAACAGGGTCAGTCATAAATTCGATGGGCTGTGCACTGCTCTTTTACACACAACTGGTATACTTAGCAGGATCTGGAGCTACAGTCTGTTCTTTTGGCTGCTCTTCAGCCCTAGGGATTCAGTTCACCCTTGGGGCCGTTCCCCAGGGGGCCAATCATGTTAATGAAACACACAAGCTTTTCACCAGAAAGAGAGAAACTAACTCATCCTGGTTAGGCCTTGTGGGCACTGGGCAGCTGTGGGGCTGCTGCAGGGGTCCTGATGACCACAGACACTGCACTCAGCCTTTTGTGTGTAGAGACAGGTGCTTCCTGCAAGCAGATTTGTAGGTTTCCAATCTCAGTTCCGCTCTCTGCCCATCTGTACTGACTTAGCAGAAATGTCATACACACGTTCCCTTAGCAAGCATACAGGCAATTCTGAACGTTGCTTTCAGAAAGGGCTCAGGAGACCATGAAATAAACTATAAAAATCCAATTTAAATAGTTTTTTTTTAAAATTGGTGGATAGGTATATACATTGTAGCAGTATCTAATATTGTTTCAATACATGAAATTATATGATAATATAAATGATATTGAAATCATGTAAATAAATTATATGATATTGAAAACAGTACATACATCTTCAAAAACTGTTTTACTTTCCTCATTACTGTGAACAATAACATAAACTAGGGAGTATTTACTTTGGCTTACAGTTTGAGGAAATAGTCAATCATGGGAAGTAAGACATGGTAGATAGGGCCCAATAAAAGAGAAATTCAGAAAAGTGTGATTATTCTACCTTTGTGAATCAGGAGGCAGAGTTAGCACTTCTGGATACTTATCTGATGTGTGTCCTTTTAGCCTTCATCTATGGCTCTTCCTCTGCCAGAAAGGCCACATGTACAAAACATCCCACAGCCTCCAAAATGGGCAACCAGATGGTGACTAAGAACTCAATCACACTCAAACCTTGACATTTGTTGATTCACATAAATCCTGTTCTTCTAGTTGATTTGTTCATAACTGAGATAGAGATAATTTAATAACATCCTCTAAGGGCATACATTTGAATCAATCAAAATCTCTGATCTAAGAGATAATATGTTCTATACATTTCCTTACCTCTGAGTCTGCATGACCTTCCTTTGTATAAAAAGGAAATTGCAGTCAAATTAAAGTCTTCCTGGTCTCATCTGAGTGGCATCTAAGTGATAGACTCTTGTTTTCTTGGAGGCATGTTAGAGGATTAGAACCCCTGACTTCTGGTTGTTATCATAACAGAATGACATCTGCTAAAACATATTTCTATTCACCCTGTAGGCCCACAGAGGTTTGGATAAGATGGGTGGTCCGTTGATTCTGACTACAGAGGTTCTTCAAACACTGGCTGCCCTATTCACCCATAAGGTCAGGGCAGAAAGACACTGTTGAACTCTCTGTAGCCATGAACATTTCTTTAGCTCTTTGAGACCACACAGGGATGCTTCTCATAGAATCCCATAACATGAGGAGCATGACAGCTTCTTAGAAAACTTTTTGGCTGGAGGACATACTTCACAGTTCCTAGTTTTTCAGACAAATCCAGGAATTCCAGCATTTTTCTCCTATCAGATGGAAATGGGTATACTGCCCAAGGACCTTTTCACACATTTCTTTCTCATTGTTTGTCTCCCCTCAAGCTCCTGTCTGGAAATTTCTATCTAGCATCTAAGGCTGACAAATATTGTTCTCATCTTCTACTCTACCATTCTTTCATAACCATTTTTCTTCCAAGATGTTAGTTTTCTGGGTTGCTTTTGGAAGTTTAAAGTGAGATGACTCTGTCTTCCTCTGCATGATACGTCTCCTGGTGCAAAGTTGGAAGGGTTAGTCTTATAAAGAGGGTGAGAGTAGAGCACACAATGACCTAAAGGAACCGAAAAGTGGGAAAACATACCAGCTGTTTCTGAAGTGAAATCATCAGAGTGTATTTTTAGGTTTAGTCACAGAGAAGTACAAAGAATATTGAAGTTGACAGGATAGGGGTCATGAGTGTGTGAACCAAATTAATGAATTTAGTTTTGAAAATGTGCTTTCAATTTAGGCCTTTGTTCAGTTTCCATCAAGTAATTATGTTTAATTTCACAGAGGCATAAACTACACAGAATATTTGTAGAGATTAGATAGTGACAGTTGTACAGAGGAGAAACTGCCGATCTAGGCTTTGTTTTGGAAATTTCAAAGTTGCAAAGTTTATAAATGACGTGAAACAAACAGCCAGGACTCTTAATTGTTTGTCAGAATGCGCAGTGTTCATTTGGTATTGAGCATACTAATGCCTGCTTTTAATTTTCCCTAGAACACTTGAGACTTCAAACAACCCTTTTTTTTTTTTCAGTTGATGATTTGGGACACAAATTCTCTTTTTGACGTGTCTTCTTAAATCTAACCTCCATTCTCCCACCAAGGGTGTGGAGTTGGAACCTTGGATGTCCTTCAGCTGGGATGAAGCTGCCTTCGGGGGTAAGAAGAAAGACTGGAGCTGCCTCCAGCTTATTAGAAGGAACAACACCCGATGTGAGAAGAAAAGTGAGAGGAAAGCTGAGACCTAGCTTCTTCAGAGGTCCCATGATAAGAATCAAAGTGACTCAACCACAGATATCCCATTTCAAGATTTCTGAAAGAGAAATTTCAGTGGAATCTTTACTTTGACTCAAATTCCAGCTAACTTACTTAGCTAAAAGTTGTTACATTCAGATAAAATAAATGTAGATTTATTATTTAATTTTTGACCTAAGGAAGAAGAAAAGAAAGGAGTATTGAGATTTGTCAAGAACTCACTTGCGGGGTTGGGGATTTAGCTCAGTGGTAGAGTGCTTGCCTAGCAAACACAAGGCCCTGGGTTTGGTCCCCAGCTCTGAAAAGAAAGAAAAAGAAAAAAAAAGAACTCACTTGCATACATTACACACATGTGCACACACACCCTTCTCAAGGGAATACTGACTGTACATTGGTGAACAAAAGTAGAAAAACCGACTTGTCCTCAATTATTTTACAATTTAACACTGGAAATTTTTATCTAAAACCAAGACGTAGCATTGCCTTTGTGGGTGGTGTTATGAAGGTAAAGACATGGATCTTGTGTTTAATTAAAGGGATCATAAGAGTAGGATTGATTGAAGCCATTGCAAATGTACAGTATCTATGGGAAAGTCTACTGAACTCTTAATATTACTACACAACTGAGAGCGGCTCAGAATGATATCAAAGTCATTAGAATCACGGTCAATAACTATGCCAATTTTTTGATGCTCTTGCTGTTCTGGCTATCTTTTCCTCACCAAGCATGCTACAGACCATCCCTAGACAAACCATATATTGATCTAACTAATGACTTGGTACTTAAACAATCAGGGTCCTTCAGGACAATGAACTGAGAGCTGACACACTTCATTGCTTATCTGATGTCAGACCTCTTACAATTTTCAGCAAAGAAACAATAGACAACTGAGGGTGATGGTGGATAGGTAATTGAGGGTGATCGTGGATAGGTAATTGAGGGTGATCGTGGATAAGTATGTAGCAAGAAGGATTCACCGGGACAATGGACATAGCACAAGAGAGACATTTTTCTCCACTGCCTAAATGCACTGGGCTGGAATGTTTGTATTTTCCCCTCTCCAGACTCAAAATGAAGGTTGCAACCCTGCATGGTTCTGCAGCTTCATGAGCCTGCTGCTGCAGCAGAAAGTGGCTCGTCCTCTTTCCTGCCGAATTGTTTCTCTGCAAACTCAGATTAATTTACAGTGCAGTTTCAAATTTGAGTTCAGAGTACAGCTCTGGCTGAATTAGTGAATAGATTACAGAAATCATCAAAGTGAAAAACTGTTAAGGGTCTCTTGAAGTAAGGAAAAGGAAACAGGTTAGTCTACAGCAGCAGTCTGCAGTTGTAATGACATTACCCTTATAATTACATCAGATATTTAAAAGAATCAAATATTTTCACTCAAAGAGTTTAATGCATAAAAACAAATGATATAATGTTTAGTAAATCAGGCTCCAAATTTCAATTATTATCCATTACAAATAATGGATAGTACTGGAAATTATGGAGACTATCTATGAAGTTCTTTCTAGGCCTTATTTTTAGGAGAGAGTCAAATTTTCAGGCAAAATTTACATTCTGTGGGGCATATAAATTTATAGAGAGGATTATATTTGACTTAAACAACTTTAGTATTCTTGAAATCTGAGACGTACATAAGGATTGAAAACTGACCCAGGATTTAGGCATGGTTGCCATGGTACCATAGACAGAGATATAATATACTTCAGTACCACTCAGAAATACATCTACTATGCAAGTAAAAGGATAATTTACTCACTAGAGTAAATTATTTGGTTTGTGATATAATTTTAGCCCTTTCAAACATGAAGAATTGCTTTTCCTAAACGTTAAGTCTGGTGAACTGGACCTCTGTGGCTTTAAGGCTATGAAATTAGTACATACCCATAGTGCTTGTGCACAGCACAGACAATATTGTGGAATCTTCTCCAGTCAAGCCCTACACAGAACTGCTGAAACCCATATTCCATTTTCTGCAGGTTGTATATTGTTGTTTCAGTTTGCTGATAATATACATTAATTTAAATATATTAAGCCAGATATTGCAAAACAGAAGGAAGCACTGGTCTGAGACAGCACTGATTCACTGGTCTTAGCATATGTCTTTTGACGCATTTATCAGCAAAGACGGGGGAAAATGATAAAAATCTAAGGGTGAAACTCTGTGTATCAACTGGAGTAGAAGGCACACGACTGAAATTTCAACAACTCGAGAGGTGAAGACAGGATGATCAAAAGTTCAAGGTCTTGTACAGGCTATGAAATGAATTCCATAGCATAGATAATTTATTGAAAGATTGCCATATCTAACGTCACCAAGGAAAGCCTCAGATTTGGACACAAGACTGACAAGTAGTCTACATTTCCCAGCATTATTGGATATATTACTGAGCACTTAAGATATATTGATTAGAGAATCAATACTGGAAGAGGCTTGTACACTGAAAGCAGTAATTGGGAGAAGGGACTAGAGGGTGGTGAATGAATTTGTCCTTCAGAGTAGACTAGAAAAAGAGTATTCTTCTTGAGTTTACTAAAAGGGCCAAGAGACTAGGCAGAAACAAGGATAGTCCCTAGAACATAAAGCAATGGCTGCAGGCATTTCTGTTTCTAATAATTGCTTGAAGAGCGAGGGTGAATTATAACATTCTGCAGTTTCCTGATATATACCTCCCAGAGTATGAATGAGGACAGTTTATGTTGGCCAAAGTATAGTCTTGGGAAGTTAGAACGAGCCAGAGTACATACAATACAGTCAGTTTGTGGGAGGTTACCTTTGAGAGTGATGCCGCTTTTCTTGGTTCCTGGTTAAGAGTTGGTGTACTGAATGCCCAAGGTCCCATAAAACTTCTATGGATGATGTCACTTTCAGATCCTTTCCTCTTGAAATTACATACCAGTGAGGGTGAGTGTTATAGAGTTCATTATTGATTGATGGGCGGGAGTGAAGGAAAGATAAGGTGGTCCCGGTATAGCAAGACAGAAGACAGTAAATAGGGTACCATTGAGCTGTGAGCCTGGAGGTACGTTCAAGAACTTAGAACAGAAACTGTAGCATGGCATGCTGAGGAAGATAAGCCAGTCAATCCATTTGTTCCACCCATGTATCTATGGTGTTTTTTCACTTTCAGTCATGTCTTAAATTATTCTTCTCTGGCAAGAATAAAAGACATCTAGGAAAAAGGGAGCAGAAACCTCTCTGGCGCTCCAGGGCTCCAGCAAAGATAGTCTGAGGACCATTGCTTTGCCTCTCTTCCTTACATGAGCGGTTCCCATCTTTGGTTCCATTGATAATGTTAAGTCATGTGATCTCTGAAATAAAAATAATTGGATTCCTGGCCGAACAGAGGTCTGTCCTGTGTGGAAGCTCAAGGCCCAGTTTAGAGGAGCTATATTGTATCTAGAACACCTTTTTGTTAGCAGTTTGGTGCAGACAAGTTTTTCTGTTTGCTATGTCTAGACAAAGCTTGGACAAATTTCTTGGTAAGAATCCATACATTTTTGGGATCACTTCTTAAGGGCTTTATTGCCACAATAAAGAGTAGACATTATAGCATTGTGGAGCTATAATTTAACTTGTGTTGTTGTTGTGAAGTCATTTGTACAATGAAAAGTTGTGGCACATAGAATTTTGCCCAAAGAACATACACATACATACAACACACACACCACACACACACACACACACACACACACACACACACACACACACAAACATATAGGAAGATGCCCAAATTTGAAAGATACCCTTGCCAGCATGATAATATAGAAGACACAGAGGACTCTGACTTGGCGTCTCCTGGATGTGAGCATGCCTGGGTATCCAACTTCTTGTAGCCTAAAGAATGAACTTATTTCAGATCCAATTTTCTACCTTTGACATCATTAAGCAAATGTTGGTGGTTTGACTTCTAAGCTTACAAGTATAATAAAATCCTGAAAATTCTCATTAAATAGTTATATAGTTGGGATAAAATGATGTTGTAATGAAAGAACAAAAGATAAAGTATAAAAGAGAAGCCCCTCTTCCATAGATTGGGCTTTCAACTTACATAGCAAAGTCCTATATTTTATATTAAGAGGGAAGAGACCTTAAAGAATGTGAAAGATTTGCTTTGTGAATATGAATAGGAATCTCACAAGTCATAAATATCCAGGCAGAGAAGAAGAAGAAGAAGAAGAAGAAGAAGAAGAAGAAGAAGAAGAAGAAGAAGAAGAAGAAGAAGAAGAAGAAGAAGAAGAAGAAGAAGAAGAAGAAGGAAGAGGAGGAGGACGAGGACGAGGACGAGGACAGGGAGGAAGTAGTAGTAGTAGTAGTAGTAGTAGTAGTAGTAGTAGTAGTAGTAGTCGTCGTCGTAGTAGTAGTAGTAGTAGTAGTAGTAGTTAGGGAAAGATGAGAGGTGACTCCATAGCATCAGTGGGAGCTTCTTCAAAAACTTCATGTAGAACATTGGAAGACTTTCTTCTAATTCTAACTGCAATGTGGGAGCTCTATGGAGCAGAGGAGTAAAATGACCTAATGATCGAGTTGAAGGAATCATGGTTGCTGCTGTTCTCTGAGACTAAACCACAGTAGAGCAGTAGCAGAGGCAAAGAGATACTCAAGCAGCTCATCCCTTATTGGCCGAAGTCTTCATTGCTAGATAAATAGATTGGGACACAATAATTTTGACTGTTAAAATTATGTTCTTACTTACTACTATTGCTACTGGAGTGTTTGTTCCCTGGGGTCCAAACTAGAATATAATTAAAGTTACCTTTCTGAATGTAATCACATGCATACATGCGGCTCTTACCTTAAGGAAATAAAGTACAACAGTTTGTTTTCTGTTCCTGTAATGAACAAAATGACCAAGAGCAATCTGGCAAATATTTTATTTTAGCCTATAGCTTATCATGAAGAGAAGTCAGTGCAAGAACGTGAGGCAAGAACCTGGAGGGAGGAATGGAGGCAGAGAAACTGGGGGAGTGCTGCTGAATGTTGTACTTGCCTGATTCGTATTCAGCTACTTTTCTTAAATGATTCAGGACCTAGGGGTGGCACCACTTACAGTGCACTGAATCTCCACCAACATCCATCAATCAAGGTAATGCCCTACAGACTTGTCTACAGGTAAATCTGATGAAGACATTTTCTCAACTGGATCTCTCTTCCCAGAAAAGACTTGGTTTATGTCAAGTTGATGAGAATAAATTCTAGAGGCTTTACTCTAGAGACAAATACAAGTGAGCATGGACTTCCAGGGAACACAGATTCAGACAGCCCCAAAAGTGCCTTCCATCATGCAAACAGTTTTCATCAAGTGTTTTATACTAATGGAATAAATTCCTCTGTGAGTTAACTCACAGCAAAACAGGGAGGAGTGCGGTCTGAATTTTAGAGTTATCTGGTGACATTCTTAGCCTTGTGTTTCATAGAGACTTGTGACTACTTGCTGAAAATACATTTTATTTATTATATATACATCGTACAGCTTTCTGCCTGCATGTATGCAACTACAGGCCAGAAGAGGGCACCAGACCTGATTATAGGTGGTTGTAAGCCACCATGTGGTTGCTGGGAATTGAACTCAGGACCTCTGGAAGAGCAGACAGTGCTCTTAACCTCTGAGCCACCTCTCCAGCCCCTTAAAATACATTTTAAAAGTATTAATAGTCCCCAGGATCTTAGGACAGACACAAAGACGGGTCACACATGGATTTCAAAGGGATACAAAATAGCGCCAGACAATTTGGGTCTGGCATGTAACATTTAACCCTTCCACCTAATCCTGGAGTTCAATCCTTTGACTATGTAGAACCTAACACAGGTGCCTTTTTTCCCTCTCTGCACACTACAGTGTACAAACAAAACACTCAGGCTCATGACAAAAAAAATCTTTTTTTTCCCTGATTCTTACTTTTTACATTTTTACTGGATATTTCACGAATTTATATTTCAGATGTTATCCTCTTTCCTTATTTTCCCCTCTTCAACACCCCTCCCCCTGCTTCTATGAGTATGCTCACCCTCCCATGCACCCACTCCAACTACAACACCATGGCATTCCCCTACACTGGGGAAATGAGCCTTCACAGGACCAAGGGCTTCTCCTATTGATGCCAGACAATGCCATTCTCTGCTATATATGTGGCTGGGGCCATGGGTCCCTTCATGTAGACTATTTGGTTGGTGGTTTAGGCCCTGGGAGCTCTGGAGGTCTTGTTGGTTGATATTGCTGTTCTTCCTATGGAGTTGCAAACCCCTTTAGCTACATCAGTCCTTTCTCTAACTCCTCCATTGTGATCCCCATGTTCAGTCCTATGGCTAGCTGCAAGCATCCTCAACTGTACCAGTAAGGCTCTGGCAGAGACTCTCAGGAGACATCCATATCAGGCTCCTGTCAGCAAGCACTTCTCGGCATCAGCAATAGTGACTGGGTTTGGTGGCTGCATATGGGATGGATCTCCAGGTGGGGCACTGTCTGTATGGCCTTTCTTTCAGTCTCTGCTCTTCTCTTTGCCCCTGTATTTCCTCCTGTGATTATTTTGTTCCCCCTTTTAAAAGAACTGAGGCATCCATGTTTTCATCTTCCTTCTTCTTCAGCTTCATATGGTCTGTGCACTGTATCTTGAGGAGTCTTAGCTTTGGGTAATATCCATTTATCAGTGAGTGCATACCATGTGTGTTCTTTTGTGACTGGGTTACCTCACTCAGGATGATATTTTCTAGTTCCATCCATTTCCCAAAGAATTTCATGAAGTCATTGTTTTTAACAGCTGTGTCCATTGTGTAAATGCAATACATTTTCTCTATCCATTCCTTTGTTGAAAGGCATCTGGGTTCTTTCTATCATCTGGCTATTTATAAATAGTAGAGCATGTGTCCTTGTTTTATGTTGAAGCATCATTTGGATATATGCCAGGAGTGGTATAGAGGGGGCCTCAAATAGTACTATGACCAATTTTCTGAGGAGCCACCAGACTGATTTCCAGAGTGATTGTAGCAGCTTGCAATCCTACCAACAATGGAGAAGCATTCCTCTTTCTCCATGTCCTTGTCAGCATCTGGTGTCACCTGACTTTTTTATCTTAGTCATTCTGACTGGTGTGAGGTAGAATCTCAGGGTTGTTTTGAATTGCATTTCCCTGATGACTAAGGATGTTGAACATTTCATTCTTTGGTTGAGAATTCTTTGTGTTGGTCTGTGCCCCACATTTTAACACAAAAGAATTCTTATTCTCATGACACAAGAATCGGGAACTAACATCATGGGAAATATAGACCAGTGGGTTTTATGGGGCTCGTGATAGGTATTGAGAGAAAATAGTATTGATTAGCCAAGTTATTATCAGCTCTACCAGTATTGTACATTTATTAGAATACTGATTACTTTGGGATGCTAACAGGCAACATTAGTGTAGCAGGTGCAGTAGATGATTGTGAAGGAGGGAGTTGGTTTAATATAATCTACCCTTTCATTTTTGCCTATTTAGAGACAATCGGATTCAAATTACATTCATGCACATTGGCACCTGTAATATTATCTTTTCTAAATAACACAAAATAGATTTCCTACAGTACTGAAATCCAAGAAACTTCATCACAGTGTCTCTGAGGAGCTTGAGAAGAAATGATTTTTGTCACCATGTCAGTTCTCTAACAACCTCAAATTGGTAGTTCACTGACTAATTTGAACCAGAATTTCATCACAGTATTATAGCTGAATTCACACAGAACAGCTATTAAATCAGTGAAAGTTCTGAATGAAAGTCTGAGTGTACTACAGAGACAGAGAAGTGAGCTAGATCCCCTCCCCCCCAGATGCAGAACATCACTGGGGACAAAAGGCAGGATGACCTGTGTGAGCTAAAGGATGGAGTCTAGGAAGAGTCAGCACTTTCCACTTTGCCTGGAGTAAGCAAAAATATTCCACAGTTGAATGCTGACTAAAAGGATTATCAAATTCAAACATTTCCAGGTTAGGGAGAGAGAGGAATTTGAAAATGAACTGTCAGTGGATTTAACAGGTTTTAGCCTGAGGTAACTTAAAATTATGAACAGCGCTTGCTGGAAATGGGGGCAATCTCTAGGTGAACACGGTACTGGATCAGCTTTGCTATTCCTTATAGAGCAGTGAGTCTCTAAATTATTCCCAATTATTGGAGCATATTTCTAATTGGGTCACTGAAATAGGTACATTTTCTCTAAGAGGACTTTATGTATGCCTAACAGACTCATGTATCTCAAATGTTCTGCCTTCATTTATTCAAAAGATTAAAACATTCCGTATCCATGCTATAACCAGTGTTTTTAAGGGCAAAATTTCAGGATCTGAAGACCGCAACAAGCTAGACTGCACTGCTCACCTTGACACACCAATGAAATATAGAAAAGTTATGTGAAAAACAGAAAGTGGTGATTTATTCAGGTTAGCCAAGTCAGGAAGAAAAGATTAAAAATGTTAATGACTCTAAGATGGTTTTCAGAGTTGTGATATAAGCATTAACGGCAGTAGAGAAAGAGCCATAAAAAAAAAAAAAAAAAAAAAAAAAAAGACCAGCGGTGTGCACAGTTAAGCAGCCGTGGTCTAATTGTGGTCTGTTGCTTCATCAGTTCTGGCCCTCCAAGCTGGTCTGAAGAAGTTGTAACTGTCACAACTTGAGAGAAGAAGCTGTTTCTACAAGACATCCACTCTTCTCACATGGTGGGGGAGAGGCTTGGTTTTCAGGAATTAATTATTCTCATCTGGATAGTGGGTCTATTTCATGGTGTTTTTGTGTTACTAGAATCCAAAATGATATTGGTTGAGGACAATGACTTTTTTCGGTGCCATTAGCCTTGAACAGGTATGAGACAGGCAGCAGTGTCTTTTAAGTATCTTTAGGAACACAAATGAAATAGCCAAACTAGGAGGTGAAAACTCAGATAACTAAGTTTGGTTTTATATTGTTATCCAATGGCAGTATGAATTTCACATAAAATCTATGAGTTTAAATACTAATAAAACAAACTCAGTTTTCAACATTATATTTTAATCTTTTCTCGTTTTTTATATATGTGAGGTAATTATATGTATATGAAAGTTTCACATTGTGTTGTTAGACATAGTGGGTACATGGTTGCAAGAAGAGGCCCAAAGTTGATTCATGAGTCATCGTTCATAGCTCATCTACCTTATTAATAGATGCCAGGCCTCTCAATCAAATCCAGAACTAGCCAATATCTCGAGCATTACAGGAGCTTGTAGTGTGGATATGACTCAGATCATGATAGACTAAGAAGCAGAGCAGGAAATCAGGTGGGAAGTACTATTGGTCTGTGGTGATAAGCATTTCTCCAGTTATCAAACTTCCTCTAGTTAACACACTCATCTATGTCTCCTACCTTCTCATAAAAGAACCACTACACTGAGGAAGACGACTTCAAACATATAAGCCTATGGAAGACCTTCACATTTAAACCATATAATGCTCCATATCCCTGCCTGTGGAATTACACTGTAATTTTGTAAAAGAAAAATAACCTTGGAAGTTGGTGAAGGGGATATACATTGCCTTGCAACTGCACAATCCTACAAATGTATAATTATCACTGCATGAAAAGGAAAATAACAAAAAGAACACAAACACTGGTCTCAGCAGAGCTTAGCATACACATTGATGTATTTTTGAGGATGATATGAGCTTGGAGATAAAACTGTAGTTTGGAATTTCTGTTTCTAAGCTTGCTAAGAGCCATTATAAAAACAATTATCACAATTATATTAATGAATTAAAACTCTAAGTCAGAGATGCACAATACACAGGATAGGACTTTGGTGGATCCTATGTGGGTTTGTTTAAGGAAGTGCATTGTCCTACTTTCATTATAAATACTTCCTATATTCATCACGAATTAAATACCAAGGGCCCAACAACATTCTGCTGATTACAGACAACACCAGAGTGTTTTATAAAGTATATAGAGTACAAAGGAACACAGAAATTGTTGTCTGAATTCCAGGAACAGCTATTTATTATTAAATACAATTTCTGTTTTTGAACCTGAAAAAAATATCCAGCATGAAGAAATTGATCAATAAAGAAATCACTGGTCATCTTGCCATAATCAGTTTCCTGTGGCTATAAAATCCTACTGTTGACAGACCTGGGAATGTAGCTAATAAAACTGTTTCTCAGCTCTACACATAAAGGTCTACCTGTGAAGACATTGCAACTGAAATTTCTTATGATAGAAAATATTTAGTTTGCTTACATTGCATAGTTAATTAAATTGAGCTTACATGATAAATATTGCTTTGGATTTGAATCAGACAAAACTACTCTATGTTATATTTTCTATGTGTTTTAGAGTAAGGTATGTTTTTAAATCTTTACAGCATTTTTTCATAGAATGGAGTAGGCATCTTCAGAAGCTCGTAGTTGAAAGGAATATTCTAGTCATGTAAACATGTACTGCTTTAGGATATATTTTTGAATTGTTTAATATTTTTAACAACTTCAAATTTTGCTAACATTTTCAAGTGCTTTTGCACCCCTTTGGCTTGATGAGCAGCTCTGGATTGAGATGCTGAGCACCTCCAGATGTACTATGTTGGCAAGGCTATCATGTGTCATTTTATTCTTGGTTTCTGATTTCGAGAGCGATAAAGATATCATGACGAACAGCTGGATTGTCAGCAGATGTAATTGCTGATAAATTACTAAGCAGTGTCTGTATTTCTAAAAAGTGACATGAAACTGGAGGGGTTCCAAAGTGTAGCTTTCATAATAAAAAGAACTTTAGAACACTCCCAGGATCAGAGGTGACAAGGCTACAACAACTTCCTCAACACTCAGAGTAACTGGGATCGTCAGGATCCTGGGATGCAGGAACCCCTGCCCAGCTAGTGACATGAGTTCCTTCCACTAGGAACCAGTGCCCTAGGTAGATCCTAGGCATTGGATCCGCACCCAGTCTCACAACAACAAGAGGAAGCCCGACTTCCAAGTGCTCTAACATGCCCAAGATCAGAGGTGCTCTGAGAATCCCAGGATCATAGGATCATAGAAGAAGCTCAACTCCTGGGGTATCAGACATAATGAGGAGCACTGGACCTCTGACACACTCAGGATCACAGTTGAAGCCACAGTATCTTTCCTAACACTCAGCATAATTGAGACCCCCATAGGAATCAAAAATCCAAACCCTGCCATCCAGAGGCACAGGGTTCCTTCCAGCTTGAACCTGTACCTGGAGCACAACCAGTACTCTGACTTTCCACCAGCTCCTGCAAAACCCTAAAATGATTGACTCCCATTAGCTCTGAAAAAAACAGGATCTCAGGAACTTGGTCTCACCAGAAATTCAGGATTCCAGAGACAGATGGATTTCTGGGAGCTCAGACACATCAAGGATCTAAGGATCACAGCATCCCAGAATCTGAGGATCAAAGACAGAGAGAGAGAGAGAGAGATCTAGACTCTGAGGAGTTCTGACATAACCAGGATCACAGGAGGGACAGGCTACAGTAAGAGACTGCAAGAGCAGGTAGCACTAGAGATAACCAAATGGCAAAAGACAAGCACGAGAACATAAGTTACTGAAACCAAGGCTACTTGGCATCATCAGAACCTAGGTCTACCACTACAGCAAGTTCTGGACACCTATCACAACATAAAAGCAAGACTTGGATTTAAAATCCCATCTCAAAATGATGATAGAGGACTTTAGGAAGGACAGAAATAGCTCCCCTAAAGAAGTACAGAAAAACACAGGTAAACAAGTAGAAAACTTTAAAGAGGAAACACAATATCCCTTAAAGAATTACAGGAAAACACAGCTAAACAGGAGAAGGAATTGAACAAAATCATTCAGGATCTAAAAATAGAAATAGAAACAATAAAGAAATCACGAAGGGAGACAACCTTGGAGATAGCAAAACTATGAGAAAGATCAGAAGTCATAGATGCAAATATAGCAAACAGAATACAAGAGATAAAAGAGAGAATCGCAGGTGTAGAAGATACCAAAAAAAATTGACACAACTATCAAAGAATATGCAAACTGACAAGAAATACTAACCCAGGTCACAAGGTGAAGACCAAATCTACGGATAATAGGTATAGAAGAAAGCAAAGACTTCCAACTTAAAGGGTCAGGAAATAAAATATCTTCAACAAGATTATAGAAGAAAACTTCCCTAACCTAAAGAAAGAGATATACATGAACATACATGAAGCATACAGAACTCAAAATACTAAACCAGAAAAGAAATTCCTTCCATCACATAATAATTAAAACCATAAATGCACAAAACAATGAAAGAAATTTAAAAAGAGTAAGGGAAAAAGCTTCTGTAAGGCAAAGGACACTGTTATTAGGACAGAACAGCAACCAACAGACTGGGAAAAGATCTTAACCAATCCTACAACTAATAGAGGGCTTATATCCAAAATATACAAAGAACTCAAGAAGTTAGACCACAGGGAGACAAATAACCCTATTAAAAATGGAGTTCAACATGTGGCCCATACATATATAACCACCAAACTAGATAAGATGGATGAAGCAAAGAAGTGCAGGCCAACAGGAACTGGATATAGATCTCTCCTGAGAGACACACCCACAATATAGCAAATACCAAAGTAAATGCCAGCAGCAAACCAGGGAACTGAGAACAGGACCCCTGTTGAAGGATTCAAAGAAAGGACTGAAAGAGCTTGAAGAGGCTTGAGACCCCATATGAACAACAATGCCAAGCAACCAGAGCTTCCAGGGACTAAGCCACTACCCAAAGACTATGCATGGACTGACCCTGGGCACCAACCTCACAGGTAGCAATGAATAGCCTAGTAAGAGCACCAGTGGAAGGGGAAGCCCTTGGTCCTGCCACGACTGAATGCCCAGTGAACGTGATTGTTGGGGGGAGGGTGGTAATGGGGGGAGGAAGCCCATATGGAAGAGGAGGGGGGGTTAGGGGGATGTTCACCCTGAAACCTGGAAGGGGAATAACAATCGAAATGTAAAAAAGAAATATTCAAGTAAATAAAGATTGAAAAAAAGAAAATAAAAAAAGGAAAAAAAGAAAATCGAAAATGGGGTTCAGAGCTAAACAAAGAATTCACAGTTGAGGAATGTCGAATGGCTGAGAAACACCTAAAGAAATGTTCAACATCTTTAGTCATAAGGGAAATGCAAATCAAAACAACCCTGAGATTTCACCTCACACCAGTAAGAATGGCTAAGATCACTCAGGTGACAGCAAATGCTGGCAAGGATGTGGAGAAAGAGGAACACTCCTCCATTTTTGGTGGGATTGCAGACTGAGTACAACCATTCTGGAAATCAGTCTGGAGGTTCCTCAGAAAACTGGACATTGAACTACCTAAGGACCCAGTTATACCTCTCTTGGGCATATACCCAAAAGATGCCCCAACATATAACAAAGACACATTCTCCACTATGTTCATAGCAGCCTGATTTATAATAGCCAGAAGCTGGAAAGAACCCATATGCCCTTCAACAGAGGAATGGATACAGAAAATGTGGTACATCTACACAATGGAATATTACTCAGCTATCAAAAACAATGACTTTATGAAATTTGTAGGCAAATGGTTGGAACTGGAAAATATCATCGTGAGTGAGGTAACCCAATCACAGAGAAACACACATGGTATGCACTCATTGATAAGTGGCTATTAGCCCAAATGCTTGAATTACCCTAGATGCACAGAACACATGAAACTCAAGAAGGATGACCAAAATGCGAATGCTTCACTCCTTCTTTAAAAGGGGAACACTAATACCCTTGGCAGGGTATAGGGCGGCAAAGTTTAGAGCAGAGGCAGAAGGAACACCCATTCAGAGCCTGCCCCACATGTGGCCCATACATATTCAACCACCCAATTAAATATGATGGATGAAGCAAAGTAGTGCAGGCTGACAGGAACTGGATGTGGATGTCTCGTGAGAGACACACAGCCAGAATACAGCAAATACGTAGGCGAATGCCAGCAGCAAACCACTGAACTGAGAACGGGACCCCCGTTGAAGGAATCACAGAAAGGACTGGAAGAGCTTGAAGGGACTCGAGACCCCCTATGAACAACAATGCCAAGCCACCAGAGCTTCCAGGGACTAAGCTACTACCCAAAGAGTATTCATGGACTGAGCCTGTGCTCCAACCTCATAGGTAGCAATGAATAGCCTAGTAAGAGCTCCAGTGGAAGGGGAAGCCCTTGGTTGTACCAAGACTGAAGCCCCAGTGAATGTGATTGTTGGGGGAAGGGCGGTAATGGGGGGAGGATGAGGAGGGGAACACCCATAGAGAAGAGGAGGGGGAGGGGCTGGGGGGAAACCGGGAAGGGGAATAACAATTGAAATGTAAATAAGAAATACTCAAGTTAATAAAGATGGGGAAAAAAAAGAAATCCATGTCTTACGAAATATTCATAACTACCCGGCCCTTAAAGGCCACACAGAAAAAAAAAAGAAAATATAAAGCAGACATATCAGAATTACACCAGACTTCTCACCAGAGATTAGGAAACCCAGACAATTCTGGACAAAAGTCATACAGACCCTAAAAGAATAGAAATTCCAGTCCAGTCTACTATACCCAGCAAAACTCTCAATTAACATAGAAAAAGAACCCAAGATATTCCATGACAAAACCAAAATTACACAATATCTTCACACAAATTCATCATTATAAAGGATAATAGATGGAAAACTCCAACACCATGAGGGAAACTGCATACTAGAAAAAGCAAGAAAGTAGTCTTCTTTCAACTATCCCAAAAGAAGACTGCCACAGAAACATAATTCCACCTCTAACAACAACAACAACAACAACAACAACAACAACAACAACAAAACCAGAAACAACAATCACTTTTCCTTAATATCTTAAGATCAATGGACTCAACTCCACAATAAAAAGACATAGACTGACTGACTGGATGCATAAAGAGGACCCAGCATTTTGCTGCATACAGGAAATGTACCTCAGTGACATATACTCTCTCAGAGTAAAAAGGCTGGAAAAAATTTCCAAGCAAATGGTCTCAAAAATATGCTGGAATAGCCATTCTTATATTGAATGCAATTGACTTTCAACCAAAAGGTAACAAAAAAGAGAAGGAAGGACATTTATACTCGTCATAAAAAAATCTACCAAGAACTCTCATTTCTGAACATCTATGTCTCAAATGCAAGTGTACCCACATTCATAAAAGAAACATACTAAAGCTCAAAGCACACATTTCACCTCATACAATAATAGTGGAAGACTTCAACATACCACTCTCAGTAATGGACAGATTATGAGAACAGAAACTAAACAGAGACACAGAGAAAGTAGTAGAAGTTATGAACCAAATGGATTTAATAGTTATCTGTAGAACATTTCATCCTCTAACAAAAGGATAGACCTTCTTCTCAGCACCTCATGGTACCTTCTCCAAATTTGACCATATAATTGGTCTAAACAGATACAAGAAGCTAATCCCTTGCATCCTATCAGATCACCACTGACTAAGACTGGTCTTTAACAGCAACAACAGCCACCACCACCCCCACCACCACCACCACCACCACCACCACAACAACAACACACACACACACACACACACACACACACACACACAATCCCACATACACGTAGAACCTGAACACCACTCTCCTTTATGAAAACTTGGTCAAGAAGAAATTAAGAAAGAAATTAAAGACTTTTTAGAATGGTATGGAAATGAAGGCATAACATACCAAAACTTAGGAGACAAAATGAAAGCAATGCTAATAGGAAAACTCATAGCTCTGAGTGCGTCCAAAAAGAAACTGGAAAGAGCATACACCAGCAGTTTGATAGCACACCTGAGAGCTCTAGAACAAAAATATGCAAATACACCCAAGAGGAATAAACCGTAGGAAATAATCATACTCAATGCTGAAATCAATCAAGTAGAAACAAAAAGAAATATATAAAGAATCAACAAAACCAGGAGCTGGTTCTTTGAGAAAATCAACACGATATACAAACCCATAGCTAGAGTAATCAGAGGGCAAAGGGATAGTATCCAAATTAACAAAATAACAAAATAAGAAATGAAAAGTGG
Source organism: Rattus norvegicus (assembly GCF_021556685.1). Taxonomy (NCBI): domain Eukaryota; kingdom Metazoa; phylum Chordata; class Mammalia; order Rodentia; family Muridae; genus Rattus; species Rattus norvegicus. Next base: position 38,862,350 of record NC_141550.1, read on the forward strand.
GGTTGGGGATTTGGCTCAGTGGTAGAGCGCTTGCCTAGGAAGCGCAAGGTCCTGGTTTCGGTCCCCAGCCCCGGAAAAAAAAAAGAAGAAGAAAAAAAAAAAGAAATGAAAAGGGAGACATAACAACAAACTGAGAAAATTCAAAAAATTTTCAGATCTTGCTACAAAATAATATACTCGATACAACTTGAAAATCTGGATGAAATGGACAATTTTCTAAACAGATACCAGGTAACAAAGTTAAATCAGGATCAGATAAACCATCTAAACAGTCCCATAACCCCTAAAGAAATAGAAGCAGTTGTTAAAAGTCATTCTTTTTTTTTTCATTTTGCCTCTTTTATTCTTTTTTTTTATTAACTTGAGTATTTCTTATATACATTTCGAGTGTTATTCCCTTTCCCGGTTTCCGGGAAAACATCCCCCTAATCCCTCCCCCTCCCCTACGTTCTGGGTGTTCCCCTCCCCATCCTCCCCCCATTGCCGCCCTCCCCCCAACAATCTAGTTCACTGGGGGTACAGTCTTAGCAGGACCCAGGGCTTCCCCTTCCACTGGTGCTCTTACTAGGATATTCATTGCTACCTATGAGGTCAGAGTCCAGGGTCAGTCCATGTATAGTCTTTAGGTAGTGGCTTAGTCCCTGGAAGCTCTGGTTGCTTGGCATTGTTGTACTTTTGGGGTCTCGAGCCCCTTCAAGGTCTTCCAGTTCTTTCTCTGGTTCCTTCAACGGGGGTCCTATTCTCAGTTCAGTGGTTTGCTGCTGGCATTCGCCTTTGTATTTGCTGTATTCTGGCTGTGTCTCTCAGGAGCGATCTACATCCGACTCCTGTCGGCCTGCACTTCTTTGCTTCATCCATCTTGTCTAATTGGATGGCTGTATATGTATGGGCCACATGTTGGGCAGGCTCTGAATGGGTGTTCCTTCAGTCTCTGTTTTAATCGTTGCCTCTCTATTCCCTGCCAAGGGTATTCTTGTTCCCCATTTAAAGAAGGAGTGAAGCATTCACATTTTGATCATCCGTCTCGAGTTTCATTTGTTCTAGGCATCTAGGGTAATTCAAGCATTTGGGCTAATAGCCACTTATCAATGAGTGCATACCATGTGTGTCTTTCTGTGATTGGGTTAGCTCACTCAGGATGATGTTTTCCAGTTCCAAACATTTGCCTACGAATTTCATAAAGTCATTGTTTTTGATAGCTGAGTAATATTCCATTGTGTAGATGTACCACATTTTCTGTATCCATTCCTCTGTTGGAGGGCATCTGGGTTCTTTCCAGCTTCTGGCTATTATAAATAAGGCTGCGATGAACATAGTGGAGCACGTGTCTTTTTTATATGTTGGGGCATCTTTTGGGTATATGCCCAAGAGAGGTATAGCTGGATCCTCAGGCAGTTCAATGTCCAATTGTTAAAAGTCTTTCAACCAAAGAAAACAAAACAAAACAACCAAACAAAACCAACCCCCCCCATATTGGAAAATAAGAATTTAGTGCAGAATTCTATCAGACCCTCAAGAAGGCCTAATAGTAATACTCATCAAGCTATTCCACAAAACAGAAACAGAAGGAACACTACCCAAGTGATTTTATGAAGCCACAATTATGCTTATACCTAAACCACATGAAGGCCAACAAAGGAAGAGAACTTCAGACCAATTTCCCTTATGAATATTGATGCAAAAGTATTCAATTAAATTCTTGAAAACCACGGGGTTGGGGATTTAGCTCAGTGGTAGAGCGCTTGCCTAGGAAGCGCAAGGCCCTGGGTTCGGTCCCCAGCTCCGGAAAAAAAAATTCTTGAAAACCAAATCCAGGAACACATCAAAACCATCATTCACCACGATCAAGTAGGCTTCATTCCAGGGATGCAGGGATGGTTCAATATACATAAATCCATCAACATAATCAACTATATAAACAAACTCAAAGGGAAAAAACCACATAATTTCATTATAATCTCATTAGATGCTGATAAAACATTTGACAAATTCAACACTCCTGCATGATAAAAGCCTTGTAAATATCAGGAATTCAAGTCCCACACCTAAATATATTAAAAGCAGTATACAGCAGACTGGTAGCCAACATCAAACTAAATGGAGAGAAATTTGAAACAATCCCACTAAAATCAGGGACTAGACAAGGTAGCCCACTCTCTCTCTATGCATTGAATATAGTACTTCAAGTCCTAGCCAGTGCAATTAGAGAACAAAAGGAGGTCAAAAGTTTCCAAAATCGTATTGGTATACAGACAGGCAGGTAGATCAATGGAATAGAATTGAAGATTCAGGAGTGAACCCACCCACCTATGGTCACTTGAGCTTTGAAAAAGAAGCTAACGAAAAAATTCCAAGTGGAAAAAAAGACAGCATTTTCAACAAATGGTGCTAGTTCTACTGGTGTTCAGCATGTAGAAGAATGCAAATTGATCTGTTCTTATCACCTTGTACAAAGTTCAAGTCCAAGTGGATCGTGGACCTCTACTTAAAACCAGATATACTCAAACTAATAGAGAAGAAATTAGGGAAGAGCCTGGAATATGTAAAAACTTGGGAAATTTTCCTTAAGAGAATGGCTTATGCTCTAAAATCAACAATTGACAAATGGGACATCAGAAAATTGCAAAGTTTCTGTAAGGCAAAAGACACTGTCATTAGGACAAAATGGCAACCAACAGATTTGGAAAAGATCTTTACCAACCTACGTCTGAAAGAGGAGTAATATCCAATATATACAAAGAACTCAACAAGTTAGACTCAAGAGAAACAAATACTCCTATTAAAAAGTAGAGTACAGAGCTAAAAAAGAATTCTCATCTGAGGAATATCAGATGGCAGAGAAGCACCTAAAAAATGTTAAACATCCTTAGTCATTTGGAAATGCAAATCAAAACAACTCTGAGATTCCACCTCACACCAGTCAGAATGGCCAAGATCAAAAACTCAGGTGACAACAGATGCTGGTGAGGATGTGGAGAAAGAGGTGAAATTATAAACTGGTACAATCACTCTGGACATCTGTCTGGTGGTTCCTCAGAAAATTGTCACCTGAAGACTCACCTATACCACTCCTGGGCATATACCCAAAAAGTGATTGAACTTATAACAAGGATATATGTTCTACTATGTTCATTGCAGCCTTATTTATAATAGCCAGAAGCTGGAAAGAACTCCAGATGTTCTTCAACAGAGGAATGGATACAGAAAAAGTGGTACATTCACACAATGGAGTACTACTCAACTCTTAATAACAATGACTTCATGGTATTCATAGGCAAATGGATAGAACTAGAAAATATCCTGAGTGAAATAACTTTGTCACAAAAGAACATACACGATATACACTCACTTCTCAGTGGATATTAAAACTTGGAATACCCAAGATATATTACAGCGAGGGGATGCGATAAGAATTTTCCAGTAGGGAAACAGAGAAGGAGGATAATATTAGAAATGTAGAAAAAGAAAATATCCAATAAAACAAGGAAAAAATAACTTTAGAATACGTGGTACACTTATCTTAAGCATAGAGAGAAAGTTCTGTAGTATTAAAGTACCCATTCAATCAATCCCTCTGAACTTTCTCCTAAACTTTACATCTATAAATACAAGGTCAATGCAATGTGCTTACTTGGACATTTATTCTTTTCTTTTCTATCTCTCCTCCCTTTCTGCCTCCACACATCAGTCGTTATCTAATCCAGTTGGTCATCAATAGCTTTAGTCAATCTTTGTTTTTCAATGTTTTACATGGAAATAGAGTTGTACCACTTTCCGTCCCATTTTTTTCCTTCCATCTTCTCTCAGAATCCCCTCCACTCCACGCAGCATGATCAAGTTGGTGGTCTTTTTTATGTGTGTATGTGTGTGTTTATTTACATAAACATGTATCAACATAACCTAGTAAGTTTGATTTTGCTGCTTGTGTGTATATTTTCAAGATTAACCACTCTACACTTGACAGTCATTATAGCTCATCTCCAGAAAAGGCTGGTTCTCCTTTTCCCAGTAGGCATTATTGCCTACAGTTCTTTGTCTATTGGTGGAACCCCATAACAATTTCCACCTTCAATGTTAACATGTGCATGAACATTTTCACTATTCTGTTCTTATTTCTCCAGGTATTTCTAAGTTAAATTATTTCACAGTATACGTTCTTGTAAGCTGTCTGTTACAAGCTTTGTGTTGCCAGAAATAACCTATATGATGATTATAAATAAGCTAAAACATAACAGAAAGCAACAACAAAAAAGACTTAAAGAGATATTAAAAGGCAGGCATCAGAGTGTATAAGAAAAATTTATCCACACAAATCAATAAAACAGATTATGGGTACAAGGTATTAAAATATCAAGCTGTAGAAAAATACTGAAAATACATATGAATGTATTGAATCAAGTTATTGCTGCCTTTTTGGAAAACTTCTCATGTGTGTTAGAGATATGAACACTTTGGAGAGAAACACGTAACATAGTGATATCGGATGCTTCTACTAGAGAACAGATTCTAGAGAACAAACATGAAACCGTCAAATAGCTACGGGATTACAAACTTCAATATTGATTTCTATGATAAACAGCCTTGACTAATAGATGAAGATATGAACAGATCAGCTCCAATTGTGGGACAGATACAGATATGACATCACAGTTCTCTTGAGTGTTTTTCCAATTTTTTATATTTATAAATAAAAGTCATCAGTGAACAACTGAAAATTACTCATTTAATTTCTTGAATAGGGATTTAGGAACTAGACAGACAAGTCAGTGACTGGAAGCTAACTCCCCTCCCAAAGAACTTAGGTTAGGTTTCTGGGAAACACATCAGGTAAATTATAACTACTTCAGACTATAGCTCCAGGAGACACAACTCTCTCCTCTGGCCTCTGCCAGCACCTACCTGCATTCCTATGAAAACATTTGCACTTATGTAACAGATTTTCACACAAACACACACACACACACACACACACACGCACGCATATCTAAAATAAATATTATCTTTAAAACTGATCTAATAAACACTCAATAATTTCCTGAGGCTTCTCAAGAAGATGATGGGCTCCTTCCAAACATGACACAAAGAATCATAAAATTTTCTCCATTTAATAGTGTCATTAATGTAAGACTGGGATTCATAAGACATAAATCAAGACAAACATGGCCTTGTCTCCACTTCTATTGTATTGTATTTCCGGTTTCAGGAAAATTATGAAAGAAAAAGAAATTGACCAACTTTGAAAAAATATAATGGAACAATATCAGTCATAGTCAATGTTCTATTGCTGTGAAAAGACACCAGGAACAGGACAACAATTATAAAAGATAATGTTTAATTGTTCCCTTGCTTATAGCTTCAGAGGGCTAGTACATGATAATCATGACAGGAAGCAGAGAGGCATGGTAAAGGAGCAGTTGCTGGGTATCTTAAATCCTGACCTACAAGAAACAGGCAGAAGAAAGAGAGAATGGACCTGGTGTGACCTTTGGAAACTTCAAAGCACATTCTCAGTGAAACACTTTCTCAAGTAAGGCCACACCTTATACTCCTTCCCAAACAATTCCACTAAGTAATGACTAAACATTCAAATATATGAGCCCTTGGATTGGGGAAACATTCTCATTTAAAACACAACAGTCTTTATTACATAATGAACTCTTATGAAGAACGTCATAAGGAATCAACAAATAAATTTCAAATGTATAAATTCGATAAGGCAGCAATAAAAAGCAATTTAATAAGGTAGCTTTTGCAAATATTTTCAAAGAGGAGTATGAAACCAACCCTGTACCAGAAGCAGAAGAGACACGAGTGCCAATGTGGCAAGCCCGCTGATTGATGCAGACAACAATGGCTCCTCACTAAAAGCAAATCGTGACTCTGAGGACACTAAACTGTCAAAGATGTTGATAGACTGAGACATTGTGTGTCTCATTAAACTCTGTCAGCAAACTCTGCCTCTAAGGATGAGATCTGTCGCCTTCCTCCATTGGTGACATAAATTAGGAAGGATGCACCAGTGGTAACTTCTCAGAGTTCTCTGAAGTAATAACCTTTAATGTACTTTTAAAAATAATGTTTGAAGCATCCTCCTTTTCTTACACTCGTCTTATTGAAAAAATAAAAGCAATTTTGTGCCTATGAAACAAAAGTTCAGATTAACATCATGTGGCTTTGCTTTTGTTTACTTATTTTTAAAGATGTAAAATGTAAATTACCTGTGGATATGTGCATTTTTATATGATTTTCTAAACTGAGTTAAATGCTGACAGAAGTTAGAAGAAGGAATCAAATTCATTGATGTAGGAGTTAAAAGTTCTTGTGAACCTCCCAACATGAAATGTAAAACCAAATGCTGGTTCTTTGTAAGAGCAGTAGGCATATTAACCTCTGGGTTGTTTTTGCAGAATCAATTTCTTGGAGAAAAACTCACTACAAAGTAGAGATTAGTATTATCTTTGCTTACATATGTGTAGGTACATCAATCAATAGAGCAGAATCAGAAGTATGGAAGCTAATCAATAGCTGGTCTGGAGGAAAGGCATTTTTATCAATTAGTTGGGAGAGTAAAAGTCAGTACAGTAAGCATTCTGAAACAATTGAATGGCTAATAGAAGTGAGTCAGATCGTCAGTTTATCATATTACCCTTAATCAGTTAATTTTCTTTGTGATAAAGGACCATTAAAAATACTACTTATGGAAGAATGACTTTATTTTGGTTTATGATTCCAAAGGGGTAGATATACAACTGGAAAGCATACTAGAAAGAATAATAGACAGGAAGAAAGACAAGAGCTCCCATTATAACTTCTCTGTTACAAACAGGGAACAAGGAGCAACTGGAGAAAGGATGAGGCTATAAATCCTTACACTGATCTATTTCCACTGAGTCTTCACATACTAAATATCCCTTGACCTCATCAAACAGTGCCACCAGCTGGGAATCAGGTGTCCAAATAATTGAACTTATGGAGAAACATGTTTCATTCATGACATGTCCAAAAGCTAACTGAAAAATGGATCAAGGATCTCAGTGTAAGAATGAGAACCTCAACTCTTGGAAAACCATCATAAATCTCCAAAGTTTATATTTAGGAATGAATGCTACTCAAATAGAAAGTATGACAATAAATGATTCAACTTGATTAAACACACACACACACACACACACACACACACACACACACACACACTTGCTTCTTTTCTCTCTGTCTCTGAAATATAGTACACTTTCTTAAAATATTTTATGAACCCAGATGCCCTTCAACAGAGGAATGGATACAGAAAATGTGGTACATCTACACAATGGAATATTACTCAGCTATCAAAAACAACGAGTTTATGAAATTCGTAGGCAAATGGTTGGAACTGGAAAATATCATCCTGAGTGAGCTAACCCAATCACAGAAAGACATACATGGTATGCACTCATTGATAAGTGGCTATTAGCCCAAATGCTTGAATTACCCTAGATCCCTAGAACAAACGAAACTCAAGACGGATGATCAAAATGTGAATGCTTCACTCCTTCTTTAAATGAGGAAAAAGAATACCCTTGGCAGGGAAGGGAGAGGCAAAGATTAAAACAGAGACTGAAGGAACACCCATTCAGAGCCTGCCCCACATGTGGCCCATACATATACAGCCACCCAATTAGACAAGATGGATGAAGCAAAGAAGTGCAGACCGACAGGAGCCGGATGTAGATCGCTCCTGAGAGACACAGCCAGAATACAGCAAATACAGAGGCGAATGCCAGCAGCAAACCACTGAACTGAGAATAGGTCCCCTATTGAAGGAATCAGAGAAAGAACTGGAAGAGCTTGAAGGGGCTCGAGACCCCAAAAGTACAACAATGCCAAGCAACCAGAGCTTCCAGGGACTAAGCCACTACCTAAAGACTATACATGGACTGACCCTGGACTCTGACCCCATAGGTAGCAATGAATATCCTAGTAAGAGCACCAGTGGAAGGGGAAGCCCTGGGTCCTGCTAAGACTGAACCCCCAGTGAACTAGTCTATGGGGGGAGGGCGGCAATGGGGGGAGGGTTGGGAGGGGAACACCCATAAGGAAGGGGAGGGGGGAGGGGGATGTTTGCCCGGAAACCGGGAAAGGGAATAACACTCGAAATGTATATAAGAAATACTCAAGTTAATAAAAAAAAAAAAAGAAAAAAATATTTTATGGGATGATTGTCCTTATGGTCACATCCCATTACTGGGGCAGTTGGGGCATACACTCAAGCAGGAACTTGATAGGAGCCATGGAGGAATGCTGCTACTGTTTTGCTTACATACTGATTTAAGTTTAACAAGCTTTCGTATACATTCCTGGACCAACTGCCCAAGGAATGATGCAGCTCACAGTGTTCCGGGAACTCTTATGTCGATTCATATTCAAGACAATTTCCCACTATAAATATATTCATAGGCATATCAGATCTGATAAATACCTCAATTGAGATTCCATTCTCTGGAGACTGTTAAGTTGTGTCAAGTTGGCAGTCAAAGCTAATTAGAGCACCAATATACACAGACACATAATATTACACTGTAGCACATAAACATGTTAAAATATTACATGGAAAATGTAAGAAAGATAGAAACGTCAACAATTTAAACAATACTAGGAAGAGACAAAACAACTCACAAAATAGGAGGTAATGTTTGCACAACTTGTGTGTGTTAAGAGACTCATTCTAAAAATAAAATAAAATTTTAGAGTTCAATAAAAAGACAACCACATTTAAAATTGGCCAAGAAAACAACAGTATTTCTAGGCAATATAACAAAAATAAGCAATAAGCAAAATTTAAATAGTTCGGCATTAAATTCACACACACACACACACACACACACACACACACACACACACACACACACAATCACTTTTCATAGCTCAGAATTGCCAGAAACCAAAAGTTAGATAATAACTAGTGTTGGTGAGAATATAAAAAAAATTCACACATTTTTTAAAAAACTGATGCAGCCACCATGCAAATTTGTCTAGCACATCCTCCAACAGTTAAACAGACAGATGCCATATGCTACAATGAGTCTATTTGTGGGAATCTACCCAAAAGAACTAAAATCTTAGGTCTTCCTGAATACGTATACATAAATATTTATAGTAACGTTATCTATACCATTTCAACATGAAAGAGCCAAATATGTCCATTGATGGATGAGTAAAATATCTAATACAGTACAGCATACCTGCATAATGGAATATTTTTTCCAATGTGAGAAGAGATGGAGTAGTCACATGTACTAAAGGAGAGAAATGAGTCTGGGAAAGTTACATAAGTCATTCACAATTATTTCATAAAATTCTATCATACTAACATGACATGTCAGAATAAACACAGAGAAAGTCAGAGGGTGGACAGTGAGAACTAGAGGCATTGGAGGGAATGGGCAGCTAAGACTTACACTGCACGATGCATACCTCCAAGGACTTGGAAAATCATTGTGACAATAATTGCAAGGGCCTATGCACATGGCAGAATATGTTGCAATATACATTTTAAGTGAAAGATAACCATATATATACCACAAAATGATTTAGATTTCTGAATGAGTAAATTGTATGTTTGTGAATAACTTCAGTAAAGCTTTTAAAAATGCAAACCTGTTCTACAAATTCACTAAGTTAATGAATCTTCATTTTAAACATGTAGGAAAATTGATATCTAAATTGTTGTCACACAGTTATAAAGTGTGAAGTGTTTCCCATTATTACATCGAGACTTGCATTTTCTCTATCACCAGCAAAAATTTATCACTACTCAATGTGTGAGTGCTGCCATAGAATAACAATACCTCCAGATCTACTATCGTAACATCTGCCATGTCGTTATACACTATTTCTGCAGTGGTTTTCTGTGTTTTGTTTTTCCTCTCACTTTTGACAAGATCACTTCTTTGGAGTTAAAATATATAATAAATTGTTAAAAAGGAATATTCAAAGTTTTCATCCTAAAGCATGCCATTAATCTTAGCCTCTGGGGGGAGAGACAGGCATATCTCTGAATTTTGGGTTAGCCCCATCTACATAGTGTGTACCAGGCCAACTAAGGTTACATGGTGAGACTCTGTCTCAAAACAAACGAACAAATAACACAATTTCCATTCTCAATAAAATGTAAACATAGCCTTTGTTGTATAGTTTGCACATATTTACTTTATAATCTATCAGGCAAGTTTAGCATATTTCTAGTTGTATTAACTACCAATTATCATTCATTTTATCATCAAATAATTTTATCTTTATAACTTGTATTTGTATTTATGTTTACAAATATTTGAGATATTATTTGTTTTATTATTCTCTAACACAATACATCTAGCCCACAGCCTCCCCACCCTCTACTCCTCTCAATTACTCCCACCTGCCCTCTATTCGAGTTACCCTTCAGAAAAGAGAAGGCCTCACAGGGATATAAACCAAACACAGGAGTGGCATTATTGGGACATTTAATTAAGCCATCTCATTCTCTGTTGTATCATTTGCAATTATGATCATTCTTGTGTTCTTAAATTTCCTTCTTTATAGTTATCAATGAAAAAAGAAGTCAGAATATAAACAATGTAGCAACATTAATATATAGTTATCTAGCTTTTACTTTATCAAACAAATGTCTTTCTCCAGTGTGTAAGAACCAGTGCTTTTAAATCACTGTTGGACTAGCATAACTTTTGTTAATACTCAATGCAATCGATCAATCAATCAATCAATCAATCAATTAATAAATTTGTCTTAGTTAGGGTACATATTCTTGCACAAACATCATCACCAAGAAGCAAGTTGGGGAGGAAAGGGTTTATTCAGTTTATATTTTCATGTTGTTGTTCACCACAAGAAGTTAGGACTGGATCTCAAGCAGTTCAGGAAGCAGGAGCTGATGCAGAGGCCGTGGATGGATGTTACTTACTATCTTGCTTCCCCTGGCTTGCTCAACTTGCTTTTTTATAGAAGCCAAGACTACCAGTCCAGGGATGGTACCACCCTCAAGGGGCTCTCCCCACTTGATTACTAATAGAGAACATATCTTACAGCTGGAATTCATGGAGGCATTTCCTCAAGGGAGGCTCCTTTCTCTGTGATAACTCCAGCTTGTGTCAAGTTGACACACAAAATCAGCAGGTACAATTGTCAACTTGATACACAAACACATCATGTTTAAGCCTCAACCCTTACATTCTTATTCATCTCCAAGATCTAATGTTAAGAATCCCACAGTCTTTACAAATTCTTACATATTAAATTTTCAATCCCTTCAGAATATCTAATCTCTTTTAAAATTCAAAGTCTTTTTACAATTCAAAATATTTTACTATGGGCGCCACTAAAATACTTTCTTCCTTCAAGAGGGAAAAATATCAGGGCAAAGTCACAATCAAAAACAAAATCAAACTTAACCTTCCAATAGCAGGGATCCACTCACGATCTTGGATCCTCCAAGGGCTTGGGTCATTTCTCCAACTCTGCACTTTGTAGCACACACCTTGTCTTCTAGGCTCCAGATGCCTGTACTCCTGCTGCTGCTGTTCTTGGTGGTCATCTCATGGAATTGGCATCTCCAAAATATTGCTGTCTTACACTGCAACTAGACTTCACCTAGCCTCTCACAGGCTCTCTTCATGTAGTCAAGCCTCAACTCCTTTGTATGACCCTTTTAGTCCTGGGCCATTAATTGCAACTGAGTTTGCACCTTCACCAATGGCCTTTCTTCCATGGCCTCAGCTGCTCTTCATGACCCTTTCATGCCTTCAAATCCAGTGCCACATGGGTGACTCATACACATTACCAAGTTCAGTCACAGCAAGAGGTACAATCTTGGCTATCTCTGGAAAACAGCCTCTTTGCACTCTCAGAAAACACTTCCTTAAAGATTTCACCCCGATGATGCTGGTATCTTGTTATTTACCACTAATTTCTTAGCTCCAGCTGACCAACATCAATAGTCACAGTAATGTAAAGGTTGTTATATCTTGCTAATAACAGCTAATTCTTCATTCCCAACTAACCAAAACCACAAAATCTTCAAAATCAAAACAGCAACAGCCCTGATAAGTCTTTAATCTTCACTCTGAAATTTCACAAGCCAGGCCTAAATCTCCTGCCCTGTTCTCAACACTATCTCCATGCTCCTACAGAACATCCCTCAAAGCTCTTAACATCTCAATTGCTCTTCTAGCTCAAAGTTCCAAAGTCCTAACCTGGTCCTTCCCAAATCATGGTCAGGTTGACGCAGGAAAACATGTGGATAAGAACAGAGGCAAGGATGTTGAACTCTAGTGAAGGGCAGGATAACAAGGCAGAGGGACATACAAGGGCTTTCAAAAATCTCTCTAGCTTTTATGGCTGTAAACATAGCACAATTTAAAAATAAAAACCACAAGTTAGAACTAGTATTCTTTGTCCTGATCCTGCGAACACTTTAGGCCTCAGATCTCTAATTCAACTTTCTATGTCAGGTTAGCTTTTGAGTGTTACGTTTCCGGTTATGTCCACCCATCAAATTCTGAAACATGAATTTAAGAAATTCAACCCTTCTCAGAGCTCCTGTATGGACCTATATGTTGCATTAATGTGTTTTAAGTAAAAAATAATGCCTCATTACACAGTCATCCTTGTAATTTACCAATTAAGTCAAGCATTGTGGCATATTTTATAATCCCATCACTAAAAAGACTGATGCAGAAGTGCCAGGAGACTGAATCCAGCCAGTTCTACAAAGTGAGCTCCAATACAGCATAGATTAACTAGAAATTTCCAACCACTTTGCAGCCACAAATAAAAGATCAGTAATTAGTGTTAATATTGACATATTTCTCTATTAATTCTGGCCTGACACAGCATCATGCTCATCAAAATCAAGTTTAGCTACTTCCCATTTCCATTTTGTTTTCAATATCAAGGACTTTCTGTTTTACCCGTGTATACAAATATACACCATTAAATGTGTCTGACTTTCTATGTCTTCTTGTAAAATATTTTCCTGCTTGGCACATGTAAAATATCAACCAAATAACTCTTGGTAGTTCATTATGAATTTTACTAAAATGGATGTATGTATACACTCTGTGTTCTAAGCATTTAAATTAAAAATGAAATGGAATTAACAAACCAAAGCAAACAAATTCATGTGAACCATCAACCTTACCTTACTAATTTGAAATGGTATTGCTAAATACAAAGGTAGAAATTCTGTTAAAATAATATTGAACAGGATCTTAAAAAAAGCAACACACTGCAGCATGAAATATGGGTAGCAACAAGAGGAAGAGCCTCCTAGACAAAAGCAGTAGCTATAGAGACCTTGAGCCAAAGCATTTTTAATGGAAGGAGTTAGACCAAAATTTCAGTAGACAGTTTCAAAGAGAAGATAAAATAAAAATATGCTTAATCTCCCTCTCTCTCTCTCTCTCTCTATATATATATATATATACATATATGTATATATATATATTTAGTTTTTGAGTTTTATAGTTTTATACTGAGGTGTCCTTGCAAAATGACCTTAGTAGTAGCATGTGGCAAAGCATGCTAAAGACACAAAAAGCAGGCAATTCATACTGCAAAGGTTAAGACAGTAATATGAATAAAGTTCTCATGAGGTCAAGCTGTATACAATCACAAAGACAAGCTCATGTCTTTTGTGGTGTTGTGTTCTAGCAAACACTAGCCAATTGCTCCACTGTTGAGTTACAACCCAGATTATTTTGTTAATGATCAGTTGTTTCCATTGCTTTTGGGCTTGTGGCAAGTTACAGTGACCACAGTAGTAGTTTGCAACAGAGCAAAGATGTTCAAGTCACGCTAAAGACACAAAAAGCAGACATGGAAGCAGAAACGAAAAGTCCTACCATCTTCTGGTCATGCTCACAAGACAAAACACTACCCCAAACACACACACACACACACACACACACACACACACACACAAACACACACACACACCTCAACCCTTCAACCTCTTAAGTTACCACTACCACTCCAAACCACCAACTTAAGGAACAAACCTTCAACATATGGGCCTTTAAGGATGCTTTCACATACGAATTACACCAAGATCAGTAGATGTGAAATGTTGGAAAAAGCATACAATTGATCACAATTGGTATTTACTTCATCTTTCTTACCAGAGACCCTTTTGATGCATCCTTCTCAATTTCTACCTTTCTCTAAAAAAGGAGGTTATTGTACAAATAAATACACTCTGTAGATTGGACAAGAAGAGACTAGCTAGATATGCAAACACTGGATCCCCTCAGAGGGACAGAGAGGCCAGAAAGACACTGAGGATGCTATAGTACAGGGTCAACATTGTTTATAATCAGCTCAGCAGATCTCTGTGAATGGCAGTTCTATTGGCATCAAAGAGTGGCTTTGCTTTAGCTGCTGTAGATGAGTGTAAACATTATGTGGAACACTTAACTCAAAGTTATCATGACACTCTCAGAGAGAAACTATTGGCTGAATAGATTTTGGAGCTCCTTATATATTGAATCATGTCCCCACAAATCATTTCTAAATCCCTGATCCATGAATTTAGAGCTTTATGATCATGTTTACATCTTTGCTCTTAATACACAAAAGGCAGAAAGACCATATTCATCTCTAGATAGTGTCTATTTATCCCTACCTGAATTGACTAATAACGCATGACATATATCACAATAGAAAGTTATTCTCCAATCAAAAGAAATTGCATTTTGGTATATGGACAAAATGTGTGAACATTTATAACAACATGTTAAGTACATTAGAATAGAAACAAATTACACACAAATTAAAAACTTTGAATTAGCTGACTTACACAAAATATATAGAAACGGGAAAATTTATTGAGAGAGAGTAGAGAAGAGATTATCATAGATAGAAAGATGTGGACTCAGCAATTATTGGTCACAGAATTTGACCCGAGGGACTGAAAAATTCACAAACCATGTAAGAGGTGAAGATTTTTAAGCTTTCACGTCACATTCAGGAGCACAGATATACATGCTTAGAATAGTTTGAAAATAAATATGATTTACGTGTATTACTACAGCAGCAAAACTTAAAAATAACATACTACAGGTGACATTTTTATTGGAAAATGTTTTAAATTTGATATTGCTGGGAGATATTGATTGGTCGAGTCAGTTATAACTTATTCATTTGGTTTGAGATGGAGTCACAAAACCGCTCTGATCTCTAGATGCTATTCATCCTCTTGCTTCCCTCTGCTTTGGGTAGAAGAACAGGGATTATTTTTTCCTTTACTGGAAGGAGTTTCAGCTCCTGATTTATTTTTCTGGCATGACATATCAGTTTCTACATCAAGCACATCTATCATTTCAACACAGTTTTTAAAACAACAAACAATTTATGAATTTGACTCGGGTACATAAAAGGTGAAAGAACCAATATGCCAAAATAAAATGACCTATGAGAGTGGTAAGAGTAGCCCTTGATCAGCATGAGTTATTCTAATGTCTATCCAACATGGTTCTACTAATTTCTCTTCTTGTTCAAGTACAAAGTCTCTCAGTTCTTTCTTTCCTCCATTCGAGTTCATTTATGCTATGGTAATATTCCTTACTATTTTTGAAAGGTATTGTAAGCTTTATTGATGATTATATCATTTCTCAGCCTGACTAAAATTTCACTTCTTTAGCATACCCAAAATCAATTAATAAGTAAAGTTAGTTTGGTTAAAGTGGTTCTAGAACAATAGCTTGAGAAAGATATTGGCAAACACATTGTCAAAAAGAGGTTTGAAGACAGAAAACAAGTGTTAAATGATGAGGACTCCAAGGAGATTTTCAGGATGATGATCATATTTAAATCAGAGGTTGTTAGATACATGTGAACATGCAGTCAAATTTCAATGAATGGTGTATTTTCTCTCCTGGGTAATTCATATTTCAATAATAGTAGAATTAAAAGACACTCCATGACTCTAGTAATCCTAGTCATGGTGAACACTGTCCGTGGTAATCACAGTAAACATGAGAGGTAATAAATAAATCGAGTTGACCTACTAGGACTCAACAAAGAATGTTAGACTAAGTAATTCTTGAAGATGAGGCTGAAGCCACTGAAGCTGACACTCAGATAAAGGATGAGAAAGATCCCTAAGCAATGCTGAACTCAAAGAATATGTAGAGAGAAACAGTATGTTATGAGACTGGGGACGTCAGCTATTGGGGAACTCTGTTTACCAGCTACAGATTAACACTTGAAGCCTTCATTCAGGCCTTTTCCTTGAAAGTGTTCAGTCATTTGTCCTGGTTACTATTCTCTGGAAGTAGAGAAACATAGATTTCAATTCTTGCTGGATACTGTGAGTTGATAACAACTCCCGGAATCCTGAAATCTAAGTGCTCATGGCCTGTTTGGGCCAATTGCATGGAAGTTTAGTAAGGACACACAGGCGCCTGCCCTCCCCTCCCTGGTGAGCAATGATTTTTGGAAGAAATATATTCAGCAGCCCGAACAAAGTTCCAGGTTGTATACTCAGCTTGTGTAACTGTGCTAAAATTCCATCACTACAACAGATAAGTGAAACTGATAGATAAACTTAGAAAGAGAAAGGGTAACCTCCAATCATAGTTTTTAAAGTTTTGACCTTTTAGGGATTGGTCTTATTGCTTTAAGTCATACAACTTGAGAAGAGTGTGCCTAGTAGAGAATAAATCACTTCATGATCAGGAAGCAAGAGAGAGAAATAATTCAAGAAGACAGTGCTGGGACAGTCTACAAGAATGCACCCCAAGTGGACTCGCACAAAGAAATACCATTCAGCCTGACTTTATAGAAAACTACTACAATCTGTTAATAGTGTGTTACAAGAAAGCAAATGTTTTAGCACACACTTCTTTTTCTTTCTTTTTATTAGGAATACTTAAAAATGTACGTTTTCAAAAGATGTACTTACTGGTGAGTTTACTGTATATGCAATAATGTTTTTGATTTTTTAAAAATCTTTTTTATTGGATTTTTTATTTACATTTGAACCCTTTCCCTGTTTCTCGACCATAAACCCCCATCCCATCCCCCCTCCCCCTTCTTCTTTAAGGGTGTTCCCCCTCCCCAACCAACTAGCCCTTCTTGCCTCCCTACCCTGATATTCCTGTACACTGGGAGTTCCAGTCCTGATAGGACCAAGGGCTTCTCCTCCCATTGGCGGCCAACAAGGCCATCCTCTGCTACATATGCATCTGGAGCTATGGGTCTGTCCATTGTAGTCTTTGGATAGTGGTTTAGTCCCTGGGAGCTCTGGTTGGTTGGTATTGTTGTTCTCACGGAGTTGCAAGTCCCTTCAACTCCTTCAAGCCTTTCTCTAACTACTCCAATGGGGGCCCCATACTCAGTCCAATGGTTGGCTGCTAGTATTCACCTCTGTATTTGTCATGCTCTGGCACAGCCTCTCAGGAGACAGCTATATCAGGCTCCTGTCAGCGTGCACTTCTTGGCATCAGCAATATTATCTGGGTTTGGTGGTTGTATGTATATGGGCTGGACCCCAGGTGGGGCAGGCTCTGAATGGCCATTCCTTTAGTCTGTGTTGCGCCAAACTTTGTCTCCATATCTTTCCTTATGAATATTTTTGTTCCCCCTTTTAAGAAGGACTAAAGCATCCACACTTTATTTGTCCTTCTTTTGAGCGTCATGTGGTTTGTGGCTTGTAGCTTGGATAATTTGACCTTTTGGGCTAATATCCATTTATTAGCACTTACCATGTGTACTTTTTTGTGATTGTGATCCATTTGTCTATGAATTTCATGAAGTCATTGTTTTTGATAGCTGAGTAGTACTCCATTTTGTAGATGTACCACATTTTCTGTATTCATTCCTCTGCTGAAGGACTTCGGGATTCTTTTCAGCTTCTAGCTATTGTAAATAAGGCTGCTATGAACATAATGAATCATGTGTCCTTGTTCTATGTTGGTGCATTATTTGGGTATATGCCCAGGAGTGGTATATCTGGGTCCTCAGGTAGCACTATGTCCAATCTTCTGAGGAACCTTCAGACTGATTTCCAGAGTGGTTGTACCAGCTTGCAATCCCACCAACAATGGAGGAGTGTTCCACTTTCTCCACATTCTTTCCCAGCATCTGTTGTGACCTGAGTTTTTGATCTTAGCCATTCTGACTGATGTGAGGTGGAATCTCAGGGTTATTTTGATTTGCATTTCCCTGATGACTAAGGATGCTGAACATTTCTTTAGGTGCTTCTCTGCCATTTGATATTCCTCAGCTGAGAATTCTTTGTTTAACTCTGTAACCCATTTTTAATACTGTTATTTGACTGTCTGGAGTCTAACTTCTTGAGTTCTTTGTATATGTTGGATATTATCCCTCTCTTGGATGTAGGATTGGTAAAGATCTTTTCCCAATCTGTTGGTTACCATTTTGTCCTGATTGCAGTGTCCATTGTTTTATAGAAGCTTTGCAGTTTTATGAGGCCCCATTTTTCTCTTCTTTATCTTAGAGCATAAGCCATTGGTGTTCTGTTCAGGAAATTTTCCCCAGTAGCACACACTTCTTTAGAGAACTTTCATAACCAAGATATTGTAAAAGTATCAACTGAATGTATTAGGGATACCTACAAGAGCTGACTTCTTACCAAAGGAAGCAGTTTGTTACTGCAGCGGTCACAGTGAATAGCATCTACAACAAAAACTGGAGATCCAGAGTTTATGATTTCCACTGTGTCCTACACACTGTCGCTGTGTGGCTATTATCAATCACATGCCTTTTGCCTCTTATTTGTAAGTAGAGAGTGACAGGAGCAATGTTCAATGTGTCTCCTTAAGTGCATTGGGAATCCATTCACACAAAGCTCCTGAGTATTATTATCCAGAAGCTCAGGTTATGAAAGGAGAGGTAAGGGCTTGCCTGTGTTATTGCTGGTTGAATGGGAGAATGGGGATGGAGTGGAGTGAGGCACCAATGAATATCTTACTGAATCTGATCTTCAGTTTCTTTGGATCACAGAACAGAAACTGATGCAGTTCGGGATTTCCATTGTCACTACCCTGACAGCAAAACACAGATATTGTTGGGACAAGTTTATCTCAGCTGTGTTCTGATCTACTCTGTTTTTCTTTACTTAAAAAGCCACAGATTTATATAGATTATCTGGATATGTTCTATGATTCTGTGAGTTATAACATTGAAAACACATCAATTCTGCAGTGTTGCTTTCTTTGGTCAAATCCTGTTCATAATTTAGCTCAGTCCACTGAAATGATGAGAATCAGTAATATGAAGCAGCAGAGAACATCTCTAGTCATAAGAGATGCTATCTTAACATTTTTAATTTCTAGGAACTAAAAGGGCTTGAAATACATTCCTGTGCCATGAATAGAGAATTGAAGCATGCTTTCCACTGGCAAAAGTTGGAATTGTTTGACAATAATAATGATAATAATAAAATAATCAGCTACTATTTACAA
This sequence comes from Rattus norvegicus, assembly GCF_021556685.1. Classification (NCBI taxonomy): domain Eukaryota; kingdom Metazoa; phylum Chordata; class Mammalia; order Rodentia; family Muridae; genus Rattus; species Rattus norvegicus. The sequence goes on from NC_141550.1 coordinate 38,881,807, forward strand.
AACAGAAATAAAATTCAGAAGTCCTCAGTAATAGAAATCATGGGGAAAATAGGAGCAAATAGAGATCTCTTACTTTAAGTAGAATAAAAATTGCAGGAAGAAAACTTGCTTTGGAAATTTAATATATTTCAAAATCACTGGGTAAATATTTGATGAGAAATGAATTATCTGCATAAGTCAGGTATTGTGTTACATGCTTTTAATGTCAACAATCAGGAATCAGGAAAGCCAGATCTCTGTCAGGTCACAACTAGCCTGGTTGTCATAGCAAGTTCTGGGCCCACCAGAGCTCTATGCCAAGACCTTAAAAAATATTGCTAAATCTCATAGTGTCACTCTGAAATTGTGCACAAATTTTGAACAGAAAGACAATGCCTTCACACATTAGAAGTGTACCAGTCACCATATTAAATGTCTAAAGCCACCATGGAAGAAAACTGTTTCTTGTTTCACAATGATCTCACTTTAGTGACATGAGTAAGAAACTCATACAATTTATCATGATGAAATACGAGATACATGCAAATTTGAAAACATCCTAGGCAATTTGTATTCTTCACAGATATCAAGGTCAAAGAAAAGACAAAGAAAGCTTAAGAAACTCTCTGAGATTTAGAGAGATTAAACTACATAAAACCTTAATTTAATACAATCCAGACTAGATGCTACACTGAAAAACCAATAAGAAGGGCATTACTCAGAGAAAAATGAGAGCTTGAATTTACACTGTAAACTATATAATCGTATTTTACTAAGAATTTATTAGTAGTAATTTATTGCTTTTTATAATGAAAATAAGATGTTTTTGAATTTAATTTTATTTGAAAATGTAAAATAGCTTACTTACGTATAAAGTGACACAATATCCCAAATTGTATTTCCCCTGGTCCAGGAAAATAATATTTTGGAGAGAAATGGAGATTCCAACGAAAAAATATACAAATGGTTGTGGCGTCTGAATCAGAGGCATACGGAGCCCCACTATACTCATGTATTCACTTCTCCACACTGAATCCACACCCTACCCATCAGTTTCTTTGACACTAAACATTTCCAAAATTAGGATCTTAAACATCTTAAAACATGAATAACTTCCCTTCTGCTCATGAATCTCATTTAGTATATGGCCCAGCAGACAGGCCTAGATCTGTTTATTGATTGACTGATAGATAGATAGATAGATAGATAGATAGATAGATAGATAGATAGATAGATTTCATACTCATTCATTCATTCAGTATATTGACAGATAACTTTCTTATGTTTGTTTTTCTATTTTTAGCATTTACATAGACTGAGGAATTGTTAAAATTTCCCTATGAACAAATATGGTCCATCCTGTCTTCTGTAGTGAAAGCATACACATCTACTTAGTTTACATCTAAAATTAGCACCTGTTGTCAATCACCTCCTGACATTTTTCTAGAAAATAAATTTCTTTTTTTTTCCAGAGCTGGGGACCGAACCCAGGGCCTTGCGCTGGCTAGGCAAGCGCTCTACCACTGAGCCAAATCCCCAACCCCTAGAAAATAAATTTCTGATACTCCTCTTAATTGTTGAAATGAAGTATCCTTTAACCTCAATCTTTGGTCACCTCTATAATCATTTCCACTTCTAATGCTTTTAAATTCCATATATATTCCAGAAGCTTCCGAAAGGATGAAGACTGAAACAGCTATTAGGGCCTTCACTTACACATCCAGCTGTCAACTGTCACCTTAGGCAACACTCGTTTGGCTTTTCACTACTCCCTATCCCCTTCATAGCACTGAAGATTCTGCATCTTGCAGGTTGATGTTCTGAGAGAAACAGGCCACCATTCAACCACTTTGTCACTCTGTTTACCAAGAAAAAGAGCATCCTCTTCCCTGCACACGGAAACAAACCCAGATTTGAGAAGGAGATGATGAGAAATTTACCATTGTTGATGAACTCTGGATGTCACATTGACCGCAGGCCAGTTAGGTACACGGCAGACTGGTACAGTCATTCAGAACACATAAAGTAGCACAAAACCAAAATACGTGAAGAAAGGAGGAGAGTAAAATAAAACAGATCATGCCAAAGAAAACAAAGAACTCAGGGAATAAAAAGAAAGGATAACTTTAAGGATTTGGGGTAAAAAAAGCTAAAATCATGAAGGGAAAAATGATAGTTAAGAGGAAAACTAGAAAATCGTGCATAAGATATTTTAAGAGAATGTTAAACTACCTTCAAACTTTGAGGATTAATAACTAAAAGATTAAGATATAAGCATTTGCATAGTTTTCTCATGTAGTCTGTTTGCAAAAATAAACAGAGATCTCTGGTGAAAAGATAAAAGCCCACTCTTTTGCAGAAAAAACTTTAATATGAAAGAAAATATATTATTTTAATTTAGTTTTTTCAGGTCTTTGTGTAATATTTGGTATAACTGTGCTTGACATATGCCATCACCCTAATCTGAAGCTCAAACATAATTTATTTTACAGTAAAAATCATGAATCTTCTGATACTGGAAATATAAGGTGTATTATGTCATCCATTTCTGATTCTAAATTAAAGTATAATTAATAGCTTATGGGGGATAGAGAGCATAGAAGAATAAGCTAGTTGGAATTATGAGGAAACAGCTTGATAAATCCAGAAATCAAAGTATATAATAGTATCTCACAGGACAGGTACTTCAACACTGATGAACCCGAGAACAAGATGATAACCCATCTGTAATGAAAGCATGAAAGAGAACCAAGAGAATGAGTTGAATTTAAAGCATATCTCTTCGATAACAAGGAATATTGAATATAAACCTATACTACATAAGAAGGTCTTAGAGATTATACCTGAATAAGCAGATTAGGTAAAGAACTTTGTTCTTCAATGTTGTGATAAACACCACTACCAAAAGAACTTAGGGAAGAGACAATTTATTTCATTTCACACTGCTGAGTCCTAGTTTGTCACTGAAGGAAGTCAGATACTCCAAAGGAAGGAACTGAAGCAGAATCAGTGGAGGAAGATTATTTACTGGTTCAGTCACTGGGGCCCTTTCAGCCTGCTTTCTAATACAGTCCAAAAACACTTGCCCAGGAATAGCAGTATTCACAATGAGCTGGGCCTTCCCACATGTATACATGACTTACTGACTGAATTATGTTCAGACAGCCTATAGAGAAGTTTTTTATGAAAACAACTTTTAAGGTTACTATGTATACTAGATATTTAGTTCAGGCTCTGAATTATATGTCTTATTTTGTTTGTTCTTTATAAGAACTGCCTGTGATTGGAACCATTTTTGAATGTCAAAATCAGGAATTGTAGAACCAGGCTTTCATCAGTGAGCAGCTACTAGAAAGACATAGACATTCATTCACTTTAGAAATTGCTGTCGGTCATCAGGATGCTCTTTATCTAATCTGAAAGTATGGAACTCGTGAGTGATATGACATATAAACCACAGACAGGGGATCCATAGGTATAAAACCATACTTAAAGTTAGGAACTAAATGGTACTATATGATATGGGAATAAGACCTAAGTAGGGGTAATACAAAAGAGTAGCAAAGAATCTGCAAAGTCTTCAAGGTCATATGGTGCATTGGAATGGTTTACATTAAAATTCTTGGTGGAATGGTGGTGAGCACCCACACTCACATTAATATGCTTCCATGGCTCCTTAAATACTTGGATTCATTACATTTTCGTGAATCTTGCATGCCATTCTTGATGGCTGTGTCAAATCCCAGGGAACCCTGACTGTTATCACTTATGCAAGAAAATGTCGATGAAACACAAATTGCATTAGACAATATAATTAATTGCTTATTAGTCATGAGAACTGAACAGAATCAGAAAAATAAAATTATTATATTCTGAGATGAATAGGAGTCAATTGTGGATGATCATTTGTTTCCTCCAGGTTTGAAAGTACGTATGCAGAGCACAATCCTACTAAACTAGCAGCTTCACGCTTCCGAAATGAAGGTAACAGAAACAAGAGGTAATTTAAAATAGACCCTAATTTATAGTTCTGAGTAAGCCAGGGAATGAATATATACATTAAATAGGAGAGAGATTAGAGTTTCCTAGGGAAGATAAAGCAATGAGCATAAATTCTGTGTGGAAGATAATGTTCAGTATTGTTTCACAATGCGCCAGATGTTTCCTGAATTACTTCTCTCATTCCATGTCTGCTAGGTTAATAATTTCAAGGGGTCCAAGCTGTGATGTGAGGTGAGATTACTTCCAGAAACAAATGCTGCAAAGCAATAATGAGTAATACTGATAGTAATGCTAAGAGTAATGATAAGACTATTTCAAAGCATATGGCTCAGAACTGCTGAGTATTGAGTTGGATTCGAGAACTGGAATAGCATGTGCCACATACCTTTAAGGCCGGTTCTCTTTGAAATACCAAACATAATACATCTGGTGAGATGGCACATTAGTTAACAGCAAGAACTTCTATTCCAGAGGATTTGTATTCAATTTCCAGCACCCAAACTTCACCAAAAGGGGTTCTATAGCTCTCCACTGTCTTAAATGGTCACCTGTGTTCAGGTGCACAGACTTCCTACAGACACTTATAGAAACACATTCACACAATCGAAAATAAGATTAATCTTTTAAACATTAAAGAAATACTACGACACCCGCGGATCCCGGCCCGCAGCAGCTCTCTGCTCCCAGACCCGGTGAGAGAGAGACCCAACCGCCTGGTCAGGTGGGCACTCCTGAGGCTGCAGAGCGGAAGAGACCACCAACTCTGCTCACCCCTGCCCACATCCCTGGCCCAAGAGGAAACTGTATAAGGCCTCTGGGCTCCCGTGGGGGAGGGCCCAGGAGCGGCAGGACCCCTGTGCCTGAGACACCACCAGAACCAGAAGGAAACAGACCGGATAAACAGTTCTCTGCACCCAAATCCCGTGGGAGGGAGAGCTAAACCTTCAGAGAGGCAGACAAGCCTGGGAAACCAGAAGTGACTGCTCCCTGCACACACATCTCGGACGCCAGAGGAAAAAGCCAAAGACCATCTGGAACCCTGGTGCACTGAAGTTCCCGGAAGGGGCGGCACAGGTCTTCCTGGTTGCTGCCGCTGCAGAGAGCCCGTGGGCAGCACCCCACGAGCGAACCTGAGCCTCGGGACCACAGGTAAGACCAAATTTTCTGCTGCAAGAAAGCTGCCTGGTGAACTCAAGACACAGGCCCACAGGAAAAGCTGAAGACCTGTAGAGAGGAAAAACTACACACCCGAAAGCAGAACACTCTGTCCCCATAACTGACTGAAAGAGAGGAAAACAGGTCTACAGCGCTCCTGACACACAGGCTTATAGGACAGTCTAGCCACTGTCAGAAATAGCAGAACAAAGTAACACTAGAGATAATCTGATGGCGAGAGGCAAGCGCAGGAACCCAAACAACAGAAACCAAGACTACATGCCATCATCGGAGCCCAATTCTCCCACCAAAACAAACATGGAATATCCAAACACACCAGAAAAGCAAGATCTAGTTTCAAAATCATATTTGATCATGATGCTGGAGGACTTCAAGAAAGACATGAACACACTTAGGGAAGCACAGGAAAACATTAATAAACAAGTAAAAGCCTACAGAGAGGAATCGCAAAAATCCCTGAAAGAATTCCAGGAAAACACAATCAAACAGTTGAAGGAATTAAAAATGGAAATAGAATCAATCAAGAAAGAACACATGGAAACAACCCTGGATATAGAAAACCAAAAGAAGAGACAAGGAGCTGTAGATACAAGCTTCACCAACAGAATACAAGAGATGGAAGAGAGAATCTCAGGAGCAGAAGATTCCATAGAAATCATTGACTCAACTGTCAAAGATAACGTAAAGCGGAAAAAGCTACTGGTCCAAAACATACAGGAAATCCAGGACTCAATGAGAAGATCAAACCTAAGGATAATAGGTATAGAAGAGAGTGAAGACTACCAGCTCAAAGGACCAGTAAATATCTTCAACAAAATCATAGAAGAAAACTTCCCTAACCTAAAAAAAGAGATACCCATAGACATACAAGAAGCCTACAGAACTCCAAATAGATTGGATCAGAAAAGAAACACCTCCCGTCACATAATTGTCAAAACACCAAACGCACAAAATAAAGAAAGAATATTAAAAGCAGTAAGGGAAAAAGGTCAAGTAACATATAAAGGGAGACCTATCAGAATCACACCAGACTTCTCGCCAGAAACTATGAAGGCCAGAAGATCCTGGACTGATGTCATACAGACCCTAAGAGAACACAAATGCCAGCCCAGGTTACTGTATCCAGCAAAACTCTCAATTAACATTGATGGAGAAACCAAGATATTCCATGACAAAACCAAATTTACACAATATCTTTCTACAAATCCAGCACTACAAAGGATAATAAATGGTAAAGCCCAACATAAGGAGGCAAGCTATACCCTAGAAGAAGCAAGAAACTAATCGTCTTGGCAACAAAACAAAGAGAATGAAAGCACACAAACATAACCTCACATCCAAATATGAATATAAAGGGAAGCAATAATCACTATTCCTTAATATCTCTCAATATCAATGGCCTCAACTCCCCAATAAAAAGACATAGATTAACAAACTGGATACGCAATGAGGACCCTGCATTCTGCTGCCTACAGGAAACACACCTCAGAGACAAAGACAGACACTACCTCAGAGTGAAAGGCTGGAAAACAACTTTCCAAGCAAATGGTCAGAAGAAGCAAGCTGGAGTAGCCATTCTAATATCAAATAAAATCACTTTCCAACTAAAAGTCATCAAAAAAGATAAGGAAGGACACTTCATATTCATCAAAGGAAAAATCCACCAAGATGAACTCTCAATCCTAAATATCTATGCCCCAAATACAAGGGCACCTACATACGTAAAAGAAACCTTACTAAAGCTCAAAACACACATTGCACCTCACACAATAATAGTGGGAGACTTCAACACCCCACTCTCATCAATGGACAGATCATGGAAACAGAAATTAAACAGTGATGTCGACAGACTAAGAGAAGTCATGAGCCAAATGGACTTAATGGATATTTATAGAACATTCTATCCTAAAGCAAAAGGATATACCTTCTTCTCAGCTCCTCATGGTACTTTCTCCAAAATTGACCATATAATTGGTCAAAAAACGGGCCTCAACAGGTACAGAAAGATAGAGATAATCCCATGCGTGCTATCGGACCACCACGGCCTAAAACTGGTCTTCAATAACAATAAGGGAAGAATGCCCACATATACGTGGAAATTGAACAATGCTCTACTCAATGATAACCTGGTCAAGGAAGAAATAAAGAAAGAAATTAAAAACTTTTTAGAATTTAATGAAAATGAAGATACAACATACCCAAACTTATGGGACACAATGAAAGCTGTGCTAAGAGGAAAACTCATAGCGCTGAGTGCCTGCAGAAAGAAACAGGAAAGAGCATATGTCAGCAGCTTGACAGCACACATAAAAGCTCTAGAACAAAAAGAAGCAAATACACCCAGGAGGAGTAGAAGGCAGGAAATAATCAAACTCAGAGCTGAAATCAACCAAGTAGAAACAAAAAGGACCATAGAAAGAATCAACAGAACCAAAAGTTGGTTCTTTGAGAAAATCAACAAGATAGATAAACCCTTAGCCAGACTAACGAGAGGACACAGAGAGTGTGTCCAAATTAACAAAATCAGAAATGAAAAGGGAGACATAACTACAGATTCAGAGGAAATTCAAAAAATCATCAGATCTTACTATAAAAACCTATATTCAACAAAACTTGAAAATCTTCAGGAAATGGACAATTTCCTAGACAGATACCAGGTATCGAAGTTAAATCAGGAACAGATAAACCAGTTAAACAACCCCATAACTCCTAAGGAAATAGAAGCAGTCATTAAAGGTCTTCCAACCAAAAAGAGCCCAGGTCCAGACGGGTTTAGTGCAGAATTCTATCAAACCTTCATAGAAGACCTCATACCAATATTATCCAAACTATTCCACAAAATTGAAACAGATGGAGCCCTACCGAATTCCTTCTACGAAGCCACAATTACTCTTATACCTAAACCACACAAAGACACAACAAAGAAAGAGAACTTCAGACCAATTTCCCTTATGAATATCGACGCAAAAATACTCAATAAAATTCTGGCAAACCGAATTCAAGAGCACATCAAAACAATCATCCACCATGATCAAGTAGGCTTCATCCCAGGCATGCAGGGATGGTTTAATATACGGAAAACCATCAACGTGATCCATCATATAAACAAACTGAAAGAACAAAACCACATGATCATTTCATTAGATGCTGAGAAAGCATTTGACAAAATTCAACACCCCTTCATGATAAAAGTCCTGGAAAGAATAGGAATTCAAGGACCATACCTAAACATAGTAAAAGCCATATACAGCAAACCAGTTGCTAACATTAAACTAAATGGAGAGAAACTTGAAGCAATCCCACTAAAATCAGGGACTAGACAAGGCTGCCCACTCTCTCCCTACTTATTCAATATAGTTCTTGAAGTTCTAGCCAGAGCAATCAGACAACAAAAGGAGATCAAGGGGATACAGATCGGAAAAGAAGAAGTCAAAATATCACTATTTGCAGATGACATGATAGTATATTTAAGTGATCCCAAAAGTTCCACCAGAGAACTACTAAAGCTGATAAACAACTTCAGCAAAGTGGCTGGGTATAAAATTAACTCAAATAAATCAGTTGCCTTCCTCTATACAAAAGAGAAACAAGCCGAGAAAGAAATTAGGGAAACGACACCCTTCATAATAGACCCAAATAATATAAAGTACCTCGGTGTGACTTTAACCAAGCAAGTAAAAGATCTGTACAATAAGAACTTCAAGACACTGAGGAAAGAAATTGAAGAAGACCTCAGAAGATGGAAAGATCTCCCATGCTCATGGATTGGCAGGATTAATATAGTAAAAATGGCCATTTTACCAAAAGCAATCTACAGATTCAATGCAATCCCCATCAAAATACCAATCCAATTCTTCAAAGAGTTAGACAGAACAATTTGCAAATTCATCTGGAATAACAAAAAACCCAGGATAGCTAAAGCTATCCTCAACAATAAAAGGACTTCAGGGGTAATCACTATCCCTGAACTCAAGCAGTATTACAGAGCAATAGTGATAAAAACTGCATGGTATTGGTACAGAGACAGACAGATAGACCAATGGAATAGAATTGAAGACCCAGAAATGAACCCACACACCTATGGTCACTTGATTTTTGACAAAGGAGCCAAAACCATCCAATGGAAAAAAGATAGCATTTTCAGCAAATGGTGCTGGTTCAACTGGAGGGCAACATGTAGAAGAATGCAAATCGATCCATGCTTATCACCCTGTACAAAGCTTAAGTCCAAGTGGATCAAGGACCTCCACATCAAACCAGACACACTCAAACTAATAGAAGAAAAACTAGGGAAGCATCTGGAACACATGGGCACTGGAAAAAATTTCCTAAACAAAACACCAATGGCTTATGCTCTAAGATCAAGAATCGACAAATGGGATCTCATAAAACTGCAAAGCTTCTGTAAGGCAAAGGACACGGTGGTTAGGACAAAACGGCAACCAACAGATTGAGAAAAGATCTTTACCAATCCTACAACAGATAGAGGCCTTATATCCAAAATATACAAAGAACTCAAGAAGTTAGACCGCAGGGAAACAAATAACCCTATTAAAAAATGGGGTTTAGAGCTAAACAAAGAATTCACAGCTGAGGAATGCCGAATGGCTGAGAAACACCTAAAGAAATGTTCAACATCTTTAGTCATAAGGGAAATGCAAATCAAAACAACCCTGAGATTTCACCTCACACCAGTGAGAATGGCTAAGATCAAAAACTCAGGTGACAGCAGATGCTGGCGAGGATGTGGAGAAAGAGGAACACTCCTCCATTGTTGGTGGGATTGCAGACTGGTAAAACCATTCTGGAAATCAGTCTGGAGGTTCCTCAGAAAATTGGACATTGAACTGCCTGAGGATCCAGCTATACCTCTCTTGGGCATATACCCAAAAGATGCCTCAACATATAAAAGAGACACGTGCTCCACTATGTTCATCGCAGCCTTATTTATAATAGCCAGAAAATGGAAAGAACCGAGATGCCCTTCAACAGAGGAATGGATACAGAAAATGTGGTACATCTACACAATGGAATATTACTCAGCTATCAAAAACAACGAGTTTATGAAATTCGTAGGCAAATGGTTGGAACTGGAAAATATCATCCTGAGTGAGCTAACCCAATCACAGAAAGACATACATGGTATGCACTCATTGATAAGTGGCTATTAGCCCAAATGCTTGAATTACCCTAGATCCCTAGAACAAACGAAACTCAAGACGGATGATCAAAATGTGAATGCTTCACTCCTTCTTTAAATGAGGAAAAAGAATACCCTTGGCAGGGAAGGGAGAGGCAAAAATTAAAACAGAGACTGAAGGAACACCCAATCAGAGCCTGCCCCACATGTGGCCCATACATATACAGCCACCCAATTAGACAAGATGGATGAAGCAAAGAAGTGCAGACCGACAGGAGCCGGATGTAGATCGCTCCTGAGAGACACAGCCAGAATACAGCAAATACAGAGGCGAATGCCAGCAGCAAATCACTGAACTGAGAATAGTTCCCCCGTTGAAGGAATCAGAGAAAGAACTGGAAGAGCTTGAAGGGGCTCGAGACCCCAAAAGTACAACAATGTCAAGCAACCAGAGCTTCCAGGGACTAAGCCACTACCTAAAGACTATATATGGACTGACCCTGGACTCTGACCCCATAGGTAGCAATGAATATCCTAGTAAGAGCACCAGTGGAAGGGGAAGCCCTGGGTCCTGCTAAGACTGAACCCCCAGTGAACTAGACTATGGGGGGAGGGCAGCAATGGGGGGAGGGTTGGGAGGGGAACACCCATAAGGAAGGGGAGGGGGGAGGGGGATTTTGCCCGGAAACCGGGAAAGGGAATAACACTTGAAATGTATATAAGAAATACTCAAGTTAATAAAAAAAATCAAATAAAAAAAAAGAAATACTACATTATTACTGTTTAGGAAATGAAGACAACCTCATGGGATAGCAAAACAGTGATGGTAACATTCCTAAAAATTTTGGCTAAACACCTATTCAGCATCTTTTGTAGATCCATGTATCCATCCATGTGTCTGGGATGACTCTCAACAAGATACCAGTGAACATGAAAGATGCCTTTACAACTAGGAAGAACTGAGTATTCAGGCATGGGTGTGTGTTATCAGTACTCTTTATAAAATATGAAATTTTTGGCCATGTGTAACACTAGTTAGAAATTTCTACAACCTGCAGAAGGGGCTTTAGCAATCTGAGATGAAGGGCCCTTCGGTGACGTATTTGAAATTAGCTTCATATGGTTTTAGAATTCAAGAGCAGGACACCACAAGGAAGATAAACTATTACAACAGAGACAGATATTTTTACATTCTGTATTGCTCACTATGAGCTGAACTAATGTCCGGGGCATTCATGTGTACGGTAAGATTTCACTTTATCCCTTTATGAATCCTACTGAAAACTCTTTAGTGGAAGATAAGACAGTGCAAGCAGATAGTAGAAACCACCTGCTTTAAAAAAGATGCTTAATGACTTCACAGTCCAGTAATGCATTGAAACGCAAAACAGAGAGCTGCAGAAGCGTGTTTGTGTAGGGCTACCAGTATTGCATCACCTACCAATGTATGCGTAGGAAATCATCAAGAAGAAAACTTTACTTGACTTTCTCACTCACTTCTTGTGTTATGGATGCCAATCAGCGGTAGAGTACTAACCTGACATGTCTGAGGCCCTTAGTGCATTCCTCAGTAACAAGAATGATGGTGGTTGTGGTGACAGTGATGATGATGATGATGTGATAATGACAACAGTCCTTTATTCACTTCTTTCCAGAAAACAACAAGCAAAAGAGGAAATACAGGAAGACTACCTAATTCAGAAAACCATAAAAATATATCTGAGTAGATGATTTCAACAGAACCTGTGAACTTAATCTTAATGGGCTTGATGATTTTCAGAATACACTCACACAAGTCTTCATCTTTTTTCTTTGCTGTTATTTGTAATTTTCTGATATTGTAAAGTTCTTTGAAGCCCGGGGATAAAATGCTGACTAAAGTTCAATGTCTGGTTATTTATCATTTGATCTGCCAATGTGTTTTCTAAACTGAAATTCTCTGGATTGTGCGCCATATGTTCTCAAGTACAGGATTGTGCATCAGAAGGATTTGCTTTTTATGTTCAGCAACAGAATTGCTTACCCGCGGGATGCCGTGCACTTTCGTGAGGCAATCACAATAAATTTTAAACACTGACATCTTCTTCTCTTGTTGATGGTATAGTTTTTAAAAGTGGGGGAAAGGAATTTGTAAATTCTACTTTTTAATACTGGGAACTGTGCCCACAGCTATTAAAATGACACAAGATGAATTACTATTTGATAGATTGGTTAACTTAAGCTATTAGATCAAAGCGGAAGATCTGGCGACAAATGGACAGCAAGAAGGACTTTTTCAGTTAACGGACTCTTCCCACTCACAACCCAGTGCTGATTACAAGAGTTTTTAGTCAGGGGCCTATATAGTTAAATGAAAACACTATCATATGGTGCATTATATACTCAATAAATCTATAGAGCCTTGCTGTCATGTCTGTGGACATTGTATATACAATAAATGTGTGGACCCATGCTGTCATGTCTGTGGACATACGCAGCTTTACACCAGCTGTACACTTAAATGAAATTATTTCAATAAACTATCTCAGTAAACTTGATTAAAACATGAATTTTTTATTGTTTTCACATTCACACACATGTAAGGCTAGAAACCGCACCTATGAACTTTCATCTGCTATAAGGAGAATAAATGTGGAATACAGTGTGCACAATGCAAAATCTTTGAAATACAACAAATTCAGAAAATTATTCTTAAAACTTTTTGATAATTTGGAGAATGAGTCATGAAATAATCATCCAGTATTAACTTATACAATCTAATGTAAGTTTCTAACTATGTTTTCCATACTAAGTTCACAAAACTACTTTAATCTTTAATTTAGTGTCATAGGGTTGTTATAATAAAAGAATCTGTGCATTGAACTTTATAAGAGATTTTCTATTTATATTCATTGAAGATCAGTATGTTTATGGAAAGATAATTCACATAATCCATCCATTTATATTATGAATATTGGATGATAAATACCATTCTTATGTTCTTGTCGCTATAATAAGTTTTCACTTGAAGATTAAACTTTCTTTCATTATGTTTCTCTTCTAGAACTACCGCAAATCATCATTTGCATTTGACAGAAAGGCCCCTCGGATGACTGACATTTCACACCAGCCAGGTCCCTTCCAATCAAGTATAACAATCCCAGTGCCATCCATCCTTCTTACATTGAGATATTTTTTATGTTAAAAATCAAAACCTCAGTTTATTTTAGGCTTGTAAATCTTTCTTCCATATGTTTTCTTTTCATTGAATATGATCACTACATAAGACAGGATGTGGATTCAAAGAATAAGTAAAATGACCATAATTGCAGACAGGTGATTACTGCTAGTTTGGGCAAAATGGATGCCAATCAAATAGTAAAAACATTACTGATACCAAAACCAGGAGCTTGAGAACATTTGGTAAATATAATTCTTCACAGTGAGAATTTTTGTGATCAATTTGTTTGTATATTTTATACTGTGTGTATATATTTCCAAGTGGTGTCAACTACAAAATCACATTCTTATAATTACTTATATCACAATTTGTTGAGCCTGGGGAGTTTTTCATAGTTCCTGAGAGCTGAAGCCCAGGTCTTGTGCTAAACCCAGGCTTTATTGCTGAGTTACATTATCAGCGTATTTGGTAATTATTGAACAACCATAATTTCGCTCCTTTTATTTCTCTTGTTGACAACACAGGCTGAACATTTTATTTAATTTTCATTTGTTTCAATGTTACTGAAAATGGACACTGTTTTCATGTGTTCATTATCTATTTAGGTTCCTGAGTTGTGAGTTCCATGTTTCCTGAGCACAAGCACAGAAACTATATTGCATTCATATAGACTCTATCTATTCTGTTCTTATTAAAGTATTTATATAAACTTTATTGTAAAATTACTTCCAAATAAATTAAAATACCACACAAATTTGGGAAGACAATACAAATCTGACTGCTTTTCTACTCTAATTTTGTCAAAGCTATTTTGGTTTTCATTGCGGATAAATATGTACATCTTGTTTGATAGCGGCATACAAAATTAATGAGGAGTTCCACAGGGACTTTTCCAAATCCAAACTCTAACAGTACAGAAATGCATTAAGCTCTATATACTTTGAGTGTAAATAAATTTACTTTGTGCTGTTCTTGTTCTTTTTTGATTTGTGGGATTTTTATGTTTTTTTTAAATTGTAGTCAATTTCACAATTAGAAAAAAAGATACTATTTTGAGCTGATGACAGACATGGATTATTCTCTCATTCCATTTCTAACTCCACATCATCCTGCTCCAATATTTAACAACTGCGCCATTCTCTTAACTAAGTAATCTTTCCTCTTCCCACTGACTTAAATTCACTGTTTTATCCTGGCCTTCATTATTTCAGACTCATGAATCCCCATTTAGGACAATACTTTCTCGTTAATTTAGATGTTTTCCTGCTCTAATTAGATTTCTAGAACTAGTATATACTAGCATATATTCTATATCTAGCCATATTTTATTATCATTTAAAATATAAAATAATTTTCACTAGCTGCCAAAATACTTTATATTTTCTGTTAAACTTTAGGAAGACAATCTAATTTTAATGATGGGAATAATTATTAGACATTTTTCTATAAAACTTGTTTTTTAAAATTTCAGTGAATTTCTCCATATGTGTATATGTCATTCCCACAGAAGAATATGACACATGATGTTAAATTAGGCTTTTAATAAGTTCATATAATCTATGATTTACTAATAAATATACTGCAGAGCTGAGTTTAATTGGTCTCTTTCAATTTTTCTGTTTTGGGTAGATTCTACATATAAAGTTATTCTCCTTATTGTACTTTCTAGTGATTATCAGTAGTTTGTTATTATATTTTCTACTCATGTCAGATCTCATCACCTCCATGGATTGGACACATTGGATTCTGTGATTTTGATATGGTTTCCAGACTTTATGCATTTTTGGTTGTCTTCTATTTCAGCCTTTGGTATACTAACTAGCACACAAACTTTCCTAGGATTTTTGCAATTTCATATATATACATATATATATGAATATATATGTATATGATTTATCAAACCCAAAGTTATCATTCATTTATCTATCATCTACCTATCTATCTACATATATATGATATATAGATGGATAGAATGTAGATAGGTAGATAGATAGATAGATAGATAGATAGATAGATAGATAGATAGATAGATAGATAGATAGACATCTCTAATTCTGCAAATTAAACTAGCATGAGTGCTCTACCTGATCTAATACCAATACTTTAGTCTTTCACTAGAAAAGTATGATCTTCCAGTGCCGTCTCAGTAAAAGATTTATAGAACTTTTTAGCTCATGGACATTCTGCCTAAGATAGTTGAAGCTATTTATAAATGAGAAAGCAAAACACCTAATTAATCTATGTGCTATATGTTGTTACAAAAAAATAGGACAAACCTATTAAGCAAACAGAAAATTCCCTGGTTTGACATCTCAGGTGCTTGAAACAGACTAATTAAAAGCATCAGGCAGCAGATGCATGGCACTAGTTACTGGACATCATGTCTTCCCATATGTCTTCTAATTTCTTCTTACAAACTGTCATAGTCACTCAAAGCAAAGCGTTAGTAATAAAGTTAAAGATTTATGAAGAATTTCAATCATAAGGAGGAGTCAATAAAGCTTGTCTTTCCCATTCTGCTTCAGGTTGATTTCTTATTGCTCCAAATAAAGACCACAATTTGTCATGTGACTTCAAACTGAAGCAAAGACACATGCATGTATTTCCAGCTTGAGCCCTAGTCCAGTCCAGTCAGTTTTCTTTTTTCTTCAAAAATCTTTGCAATGAATTTGTTCCCTAAATTGTCCTAATTGCAAAAGAAGAAAGTCTTCCCTTTTACTCAGTATCCTGTTCATGTGGCCTGGAGATAGACTGCTAGCACAATTTCAAGGCAATTTGAAATGGGAACCAGAAAGTAGTCCTTGGTTTATCTTAGGAAAATAACTTCAATGCATTTCTGATCAAAATTCTAGACATTCTACCAAAGAAAAACATAGGATAGTGGATAGTGAGCGCCCTTGGCAATTAGCTAATGAATTCAATCACTTGGCTGTAAAATAAAGCCTTAAGAGAAAATGTATTCAACATGGAGATTGCTTTTTTCATCTATGAAAGCAGAGCATGAGGTTCCATTAATCCTTTGTTTCCATATCTTCTAGAATGGGGCTTTCCAACTGATACTCTGTTACTTGTCTGTTCTCTATTAACAATATAGAGTTATTTATTCATTGAAGAAAAATATAAAGTAATAGATTTAGTCCTGTGATTACCAGAGGCATCCTGGGAAATATCCTATATTCAAGACACAAAGATTAGCTAGAAAATTCTCTGTAGGCAACAGGTTAATGATCTTACAAAGAAACAGGTGCATGGCCTAAGCAAGGACTGTCATGGACAGAGGACAGACAGAGTACTTACTTAGCCAGCAGTATTCATGGTGAAGATTCTGAGGGCTTTGTGTATCTGTGGCTTGCATCTGTAGAAAGTGGCGTATACTTTACTATACTTATCCCTCAATAATGTCTGGCATTGTTTAGAAGCCCATAAGGCAGTTCCATCCAGTTAATCTAAATTTTCATGTAATTTAGGGTGTCATAGAAAATACTTGATGCTGAATGTACTCATTTGTGGATTTTGGTGTGAACATTTTCTTTGATATTTTAGAGATCCTTGTGTCATAAACAGGAGCCCTTGACCTCAAGTATGACTTTTCTATGACTTATTCTGCCCTGCATTTCACATTGCTTAAAACCTCATAATAAAACTTGTGGTCTTCTTACCTGACCATTGTTCCTAGATCACTGTGTTCAGCTAAGAGGCCTACACTAGAATGCTTGATATCTGATACCATCAATAACCTTATATCCCCACAGTTTATAAAGAATGACTTTGACTTATTTTGTTTTTCTATTTCCCCTAATTAGACTGAACTTTGAGGTTTTTGAGTAGGACAATGTTGGCGTCCGAGAGTTGATCCACAAACCACATGAACACTGATCTCTTTTAGGGATGATTTATTGAATACACATCCTAATACCAATTGAATCAGGGATGTAGCTCAGAATTTTTCTGAACTAGAACAAAGCATTTCTCTAGGTCAGCTTATAAAGTAAACACACACACACACACACACACACACACACAGAGAGAGAGAGAGAGAGAGAGAGAGAGAGAGAGCGCACACACACACACACACACACACACAGAGAGAGAGAGAGAGAGAGAGAGAGAGAGAGAGATTAACAAAGCAAGACAGAGACAGAGACACCACAATAAGCACATGCACAAAGTTCTGACCAGTGATCAAGCCATTTTAGACATAACAGTTTATATTGACCTTTAATTTGATGGGTCCTATGTAAATCTTTGTGGAATTTCTAAAGATTAACAAACCTCAGAACATAAAGATTATAACAGGAACTATATTTAGCATGATGCTTCTCTGAGTAAAGTTATTTTTCTGTGTCAATCACTGGCAGGAATATTACAGAAACAATATGAAATAGCTGCAAGGCATGGAACAAAATGTCTACAGCTATGCTGGGGGGTCTGACCACAACAGATTATAGGGTACCGTGCTCCTTTGGTTCACATTTTACAAAGAATACATATCCTGAACATGGTATACAGAATGACTTAACAGTGATGACATCTACTTTAATTAACTGACACTCAATCCATTTCCTACTCTTTAGTTTTGTGAAGTTTCAGTACTGGCCTCTTTAGAAGGAAATGACGCCTAAGGAAAATGAATATTGCACATTTAGTAATTCTTTAGGGTAGCGTCATGATTTTTTGTAAATCTTTACATTTTAAGATGAGAAGTTTATTATTAAAAATTAGTCGGTACTATTTGTACAACCATCCTAGCTTGGTGGAGACTGAAGAGAACGTGAACTTGATAAATTAGCTCTAAAGAAGAAATATTATTTATTCTGTCCTTGCAACTTCTAAATGGGCCACTGGAAAAGTGAACCAATGAAAACCTTTGATCACACTGAGTTTTCCTCCCTATCACATTAGCTCCAGGCAAACAGATTCTAAGCACAAGAAAGGCAATTTAAACCTGGCATTACAAAAATGCTAATAAATGGCCAGGAGATCAGAGTGAAATCAGTAGTTTTGATCTTCAACAAGGCACTGGTTCCTAGGCAGGGCATTAACAGATTTGATGTTTAGTCCCTGACCATCAAAACTACTTAGCATGGTTTCTACTTTAGATATGTAGCCTGAGATAAAAGTTCAGGGTATGGAGGCATGCAACTGTTCAATACTCTTGCCTAGTAGCTATGCTTTGAAAATATCAAGTACCCTTCACCTCAGCCCGTATGGAAAATTCATAATTCTAAGAAGTGTTTAAAATGCAATCAATCTTAGCTCTTTCATCCAAAATTTATACATTTTAAATAGCATATGTAAAAGGGTTTCTCTGATAGCAGTTTTTGCCTGGATAAAAACCATTTTTAAGTCCTTTTCTAATCAAATTTCCTTTCTTGATATTCCAGTACCCTAAAACATAATCCTGCAAGCTAAAATGTGGCTTCCAACAATATTAATAGTTAATAACAATTAAAAGAACATGATACAACTAAAGTAATTTTCTCAGACATACTAAAAACAAGAGATCTTTTTAAAAATTGTGTGTGCCCACTTACCTCATAGCTTATTTGACACAATGTTTAAAATGGCTAATGTTACCTATCAATTTGACATACACAGGACGAGAGCGCTCAATCGAAGAATTGCCTCCATCAAATTGGACTACAGGTATGTCTGTGCAATATTTTTTGATTGCATATTGATATGAATGCCCAACCCTCGGGCAGATCCACACCAGGGCAGCGGGTTAGACTGGGACATGTAAAAAATGCAGTTGAATCTGAAAGTAGGAAAACACCAGTAAATAGTGTTCCTCTATGATTGCTGTTTCAATTCCTGCTTGAATTTCTATTCTTTCAGAAGAGGTGAAGAATACACTGGAAGTGTAACTCAAACAAACCATTCCCCCCGAAATAGTACTTGAACAGATTAGATAATCATAGCAAAAAAAGGAAATGTGACTAGGGCCATGTATCTTGTTGTTTGCCTCTTCATACACCAAATTAGATGGCCCATGGACTGCTGGTCCATGCCTCCCTTCTGACAGCAGAAGTGTTGAGATTATACAAATCCATTATCATGTCATGAATTATTCATTGAGCTATCTCTCCAGTCCTAAATAACGTTTTTTTCTCTCTATTTCTGTCTCTCTGTCTTTCTGTCTCTGTCTCTCTCTCTCCCCCTTCCTTCCTTCTTCCTTTCTTTTTTATTGGATAATTTATTATTTACATTTCAAATGTTATCTCCTTTCCTAGTTTCCCCTCCAGAAACCCTCTATCCTATCCTCCCTCCCCCAGCTTCTGTGAGGGTGCTCCCCCATCCACCCACTCCAACCTAAACACTCTGGCATTCCCCTACAATGGGACATCAAGCCTTCATAGGATCAAGAACCTCTCCTCCCATTGATGGCAGAAAAGACCATTCACTGCTGCAAATGCAGCTGGAATTATGGGTCCTACCATTGTACTCATTGGTCGGTGGTTTGATCCCTGGGAGATCTGGGGGTATGGTTGGTTAATATTGTTGTTATTCCTATGGCATTGAAAACCCCTTAAGCTCCTTCAGTCCTTTCTTCAACTTCTCCATTGAAGTCCCCAAGTTCAGTACAATGGGTGACTGCAAGCATCCTCATCTGTATTTGTCAGGTTCTGGCAAAGCCTCTCAGGGGATAGTTGTATCAGGCTCCTGTCAGCAAGTACTTTGGCATCCACAATAGTGTCTGGGTTTGGTGTCTGTATCTAGGCTAGATCCCCAGGTGGGTACAGTCTCTGGATGGCCTTTCCTTCAGTATCTGCAACACATTTTGTTCCTCTTTTTCCTTTAGACAGGGGCAATTCTGGATTAAATATTTGGAGATGAGTGGATGGCCCCATCCCCCAACCAGTACCATGCCTAACCTCTGGATATGGTCTCCACAGACTCTCCCTCCTGTTTGTGTGGTATTTCAGCTAATTTCATCCCCTTGGTTCCTGGACCCTCTTAACTTCCTAGTACCTGGGACTTATTGGTGGCTACCCCCAGTTCCCCATCACCCATTGGTACATAATTCTGTTCAATTTCCTGACCCTCTGTATATCATCCCCATCTCCTTCCATACCTGATCTAGCTTCTTTTCTCCACTCTCCTTCCTCACTTCCAACTCACTCCAACAGCTATTTTGAGTATTTTGTGTCCCCTTCTAAGAATGATGGAAGCATCCACACTTTTGTCTTCCTTCTTTTTCAGCTTCATATGATCTGTGAGTTGTATCTTGGGTACTCCAAGGTTTTTTCTTAATATCTACTTACCATTGAGTGCATACCATGTGTGTTCTATTGTGACCGGGTTTCCTTGTTAAGGATAATATTTTCTAGTTCCATCCATTAGCCTAAGAATTTTATGTAGTTATTGTTTTTAATAGCTTCTGTAAGGCAGAGGACACTGCCAGTAGGCCAAGACAGTGTCCAACAGATCTTGACAAATCCTATATCTGATTAAGTGCTATTCCAAAATATACAAGAACTCAAGAAGTTAGACTCCAGAGAACCAAATAACCCTATTAAAAATGGGGTACAGGACAAAACAATTCATAACAGGAATCTTGACTAACCAAGAAGCACCTAAAGAAATGGTTAACATCCTTAGTCATAAGGGAGATGCCAATCAACACAACCCTGAGTTGTAAGGTGGAAAACTTACAACTGTCAGAATGTCTAAGGTCAAAAATTCAGGAGATAACAGATGCTAGTTAGGATATGGAGAAATAGGTACACTCCTTTATTGTTGGTGGGATTGCAAGCTAGTACAATCACTATGGAAATCAGTCTGGTGGTTTGTCATAAAATCGAACATAGTACTACCTGAGGGCCCAGCTATACCACTTATTTTATAATAGCCAGAAGCTGGAAAGAACCCAGATGTCCTTCATCATAGGAAGGGATACAGAAAATGTGGTACATCTACACAATGGAGTACTATTCAGCTATTAAAAGCAATGACTTCATGAAATTCTCATTCAAGTGGATAGAACTAGAAAATATCGTCCTGAATGAGGTATCCCAAGTACAAAATACACACATGCTATGTATTCACTGATAAATAGATATTAGCCCAAAAGCTCTAATTACCCAAGATATAATCCACAGACCACATGAAGCTCAAGAAGAAGGACAACCAAAGTGTGGATGCTTCAGTCCTCCTTAGAAGGGGGAATAAAAATTCTCACAGGAGGAAATATGGAGACAAAATGTGGAACAGAGACTGAAAGAAATGCCATCCAGAGATTGCCCCACCTGTGGATACATCCCCTATACAGCATCTAAACCCAGACTATATTGCTGACAGGCGCCTGATATAGCTGTTTTCTGAGAGGTTCTGCCAGAGCCTGAGATATACAGATGCTTGCAACCAATCATTGAGCTGAGAATGGGGTTCCCAATGGAGGAACTAAAGAAAGGACTGAAGGAGCTGAAGTAGTTTATTACCCCATAAGAAGAACAGCAATATCAACCAATCAGACTCCCCCCCCACACACACACACCAGAGCTCCCAGGGACTGTACCAGCATCCCAAGAGTATACAGGCCTGGACTTATGGCTCCAGTCATGTATGTAGCAGATGTAGGCCTTGTTGGGCATCAGTAGGAGAAGAAGCCCTTGGTCCTGTCAAGGCTCAATGCCCCAGTGTAGGGGAATATCAGGGTGGGGAGGTGCAAGGGAGTTGGTGGGTGAGTTGGGGAGCACCCTCATAGAGCAGCAAGGGGAGATAGCCAGTTTCTGGAGAGGAAATTAGCAAAGGGGATAACATTTGAAATGTAAATAAAAATGTACAATAAAATAAAAAATAAAACTACAATGGCTTATGTTTATTAAAAAAAGAAATGCATCCCTACATGTACAGACATTCACTCATACATATACATATGTACCTCACATATACATATGCACATATACAATGCATATATATGCATTGAAAATGTATAGAGAAAGTCTATAAGGCAAATCAGAAATAATGCAGCAAACCTCCCCAAATAAATCAGAGCATCTAACCAAATAATTTCATTATTCACCTAAAATTAAATGAAAACCAGAAAGAGAGCTGATGTGGCAGATCCCGGAATCCCAGAGCATTCTCAACTTTAGTGGGGGGAAAAAACAGAAAAAAATTAAGGAAATACAGAGCTGTGTACAAAGTTTATTTTGCAGTATTTGTCTCTAATGCTGAATCCTCTAAGAATGAAACAAGAAAGCACAAAGAAAATTGACTATAAAAAATAGTATCCTTCAATTGGCTATTTTGGATTTAGAGAAATGCTCTCAGCTACTGACTATATTACATACAGGCTCTCCAGTCAGAAGGAAGACTGACACTCATTGAAGCATGGAGGTAAGACATTACCTCATAGTGAAAATTTTTCATGTGTTGGCTCTACGGAAGAAAGGAAAACCATGCTGGTAAATTTAATCTCATTGACAGTCCACATCTATTCTAGTGGAGATGGTTTCAGACTTAAGGAAGGTCCTGCTTACTTGCTCTGTACTTGTCATTGATTTCTTTGGAGCATCTATTTAAAGCTAGCCCCACAGGCAAAATAGTGTGTGTCATAAATTTCATTCCCCTTGTCAGTGGGAGGGGAAGCTTAAGGAACACTGGGTGGGTAATACAGCAAATCATTACCAAATACATTTTAAATAACAAAGACATAATAGAAATTACAGTTGACATATACTTGTAGGCTTAGATTTTTCAAAACAGTCTTAATAAGGGTTCTTAAATGCTTTAACCTTCACTGTAGCCAACCACCCACCAGAGATAGTGGGAAAGAAAGTTTATTAGGACACAAACGTGGATCTGTTTAGAAATAATTCCTTGGTGTGATCCCAATCTTCATTGTCAGGATATCAACAGTTTAGTCTACTAGCAAACACCAAACATGAATCAGCAGCTGCAGTCCAGTCCACTTGGCAGACACTCAACATGAGGCAGCAGTACCAGCTCAATCCACAGTAAAGCACAAGGATCCACTGGATGGGTGTGAGTTCATAGAAGCAACAAGAAGCCAGCAGAATATGATGAGAAGTTCTTTGACTCTCCATGAAGTCATGACAAGCAAAGATCAGCAATGTGGTGCAAGGCCAACTAGTGCCAGCAGAGACTGGAGAAATAGTGCAAAGCAAACCAAAACATAAGCCTTGTCCCACTGTGGATGGCCATATTTATACACTTTCTAAACATCAAGCATTCTCTCACCTATGTCTGCTTTAATGAAACATCCTCTCACCTGTGTCTGCTTCAGCAAAACTTTCTTTTACTTCTCTGTTTTAGCAAAACATCCTTTTACTTGTCTGACCTAGCAAAACATCATTATGACTTAACTAAGTCTCCAAAGAAACTATAAATTTATACTTTATGTACTTGACTATTTATACTCTAGATTGTAGTAGCATGAGCTGGTAACGTACATTTAAAAACTACATCTGTGTGCTGTGTGAAAATGATTGTTTTTATGTGTAAATCATCGGGTCTTCTTTATATCTTTTCTTTTGTTATTTCTCCCTTGTGTTTGCAAAAGCTCGAAACCTAATGTTATTGATTTTCTATGCTAAGAATTGCCTCTGTAAGTCTCTGAGTTGTCCCATTTAGAGATAGTTGTTCTCAAATATCTTCCATATGCTTATAATGACATGTTTCTTTTCTAAGCATCTAGATTAGAACCAGAGACCTGGATGACAATTCCAATATGGTGGGTGACATTTTGGAGTTCAAATCTACTCGTAATGTTAATCTCTTAGTCAGTAGTAAAAACAACCCAAGAATTACCATCATTCAGAATTCCGATTGTTTATGGCTTATATATGCTCAGCTCAGGGAGTGGCACAATTAGAATGTATGGTCCTGTTAGAGTAGGTGTGGCCTTGTTGAAGTAAGTGTGTCAATGTGGGTGTGGGCTCTAAGACACTCACTCTAACAGCCTGGAAGTCAGTCTTCCATTAGCAGTCTTCAGATGAAGATGTAGAACTCTCAACTCTGTCTGCATCATGCCTGCCTAGATGCTGCCCTGGTCCCATCTTGGTGACAATGGACTAAACCTCTGAACCTGTAAGCCAGCTCCAAATAACTATTATCTTTCATAAGACTTGCCTTGGTCATGATGTCTGCTCATAGCAGTAAAACCCTAGCTGAGACAATAATACACTTAGGAATTATGTAATAATCAACTGTTGCCATTTTCAAATTTCGTACAGACAGATTTAGCACCTTACTCTCCGAAAGAGGTAGAACAGAAACAAACAGGAGTTGCTGTTACACAACTGTCCTAAATTATAAGTCGGTGCTTGCTCATGTAGCATGGTATGTTCCTGGTTATTTAGGGGATATTTTGAAGATCTCGGTCATATGAATTTTTGTTCTTCCCCAAACAATCTTTTCCTGTTTATAGGAATTCATCTGTTTTTTAGGGAAATTCAGGGTTTCAGGCTACATCCTCCTTCTAATTGATTAAGAACATAAATGTTTCATTTTGAAATGTGTCTGCTTTATTCAATCTATTTGGTGGGTTTTTGTTAATACAATGATCTACAATATTGGGATTTCCCTACATATATTATAAGAGCTTATGTCCCTGGTTAAAAACGTCCTCAAATGTCTTGAACAATCAGCTCCTATGTGCATATCATCATCATGATACTCTGGTGCAAGGCAATAGTGATTCTTGGAAACCTTTCATCTAAATAATGTCTTTGATGTAATAACAGAGCATTTACTACCATGTCCTAGGATACTCAACTCACACTATATTTCATAGACATTTCTAGGATTTCTCATTTCCCCGGAGTCCATTTCTGACTTTGAGATCTTTCATTAGTGTTCAAAGTTATGAGAAATTTTATTGTGATTCTAGCAAATCCTGGCTACTTTAAAATTTCTCTAGATACTCAAAAACATCCTACAGGAACAATGTTGTAACAGAGAGGGAAAGGAAAATCTAGAGGACCCTGAGACTTATAATACATCAGTGGGTTTCAAAATATTGTATTCTGGAAGCAAGCACAGAAAAAAAGATATGACCTTGCATGCTTCCCACTTTTAATTTCAACTTATTTTAGAACTCTGCTTATTTAAAGTTACTGTTTTTTTGTTAGATATCTGCAAAGAGTTTGTTATTTGCCATCTGTTGGTTTTAACTTATAGTTTATTTTGTATTTTTAAATTACACAATTCCCTGTTGAACTACAAATTGACACATCAAAAGTAGGAAGAAAATTGACATTAAAGCAAATTAACATCTCCTTCATCTCAGTGATAGCCACATTATGTGTGTGGGTGGCTGGAAAGAGCAGATAATCAAACTTACATAGCAAAAAATTACACAGTAGCATGCAATTTGATGAACTTGGATCCTTGGATTGTGCTTTAGACCTCTAGACCTGTTGGTTCTAAACATCTGTTATTTTGTGTTTTGTGGTCAATAAAATTCAGGGTCAAATTTTAAACTACTGAAATCTATTCATTCATTGTAATTTTTGTTTTGTTCTTTTTGTATTCCTAGGTCTTTGATTTAGAAAACCTGAAGTCTGTGTGTGTGTGTGTGTGTGTGTGTGTTTGTGTGTGTGTGTTTGTGCGCACATGCCCAATGAACACACATGTAGAAGACAGAGATCAGTATTGGATGTTTTCCTCAGTTTCGCTCCACTTTTTTTTTTTTTGATTGTTTGAGACATAGTCTCTCTGGTCTTGAGCTCCATAACATAGGCAGTGATAGCAGTCCCATGAACTCTAATGGATCTTCTTGTTTCTGCCTCCACTGTCCTGGAATTTCAGGCTTACAGCATCACACCTATTTTTTCTACAAGAAAGTGTCAAACACAAGCCTTTATGCAATCGTAAAGGAAGTTTCCTGATTGAGCCAGCTCCCTTACCAAGAAATATGAGTTTTACACAGTGTTTTTCCTTTAGGCTAAGAATCCATAGTTTTCATTTTAGGTGGCTTTGTTTTGTTATGTTTTCGTTTTCACTATAAGAGATGTATGCACACAATAACTCACAGAAGCCAAAGCAGTGCATGTGCACTAAACCTATACCTGTCTGTAATAGCTGTGGTCCAAAAGCTGAAAGAAGGCATACATGCTATCCCTAACTTAGAATCAATCTCCAACTATTTACAAGTGAATTTAATTTTCTTCAAGGGAGTCTCATTGGGGAAACAAACTACTCTTTATGGTAAGCTGTCTGACCAGCAGTAGAAAATCAACACAAAATGAACCCAAAAGTATCTTTGGGAGTTGCTTGTCTCATAAGATCACATCAGGGCTTTCTCCAATCTTCTAATCTTATTTTAAATTATATATATATATATATATATATATATATACACATATATAAATATTGTCTCTCAGGGGACATCTATATCAGGATCCTGTAAGCAAGGATTCTTGGCATTAGCAATAGTGACAGGGTTTGGTGGCTGCAAATGGAATGTATCCCCAGGTGGGGCAGTCTCTGGATGGCCTTTCTTTCTGTCCCTGCTACACTTTTTGTCCCTGTATTGCATACTGTGAGTATTTTTTCCCCTTCTAAGAAGGCCCAAAGAATCCACATTTTGGTCTTCCTGCTTTTTTTTTACTATCTCTTTTTTTTTTTGGTTCTTTTTTTCAGAGCTGAGGACTGAACCCAGGGCCTTGCACTTCCTAGGCAAGCGCTCTACCACTGAGCTAAATCCCCAACCCCTTACTATCTCTTTTTATTGGATATGTTTTTATTTATTTACATTTCAAATGTTATCCTGTTTTCTGGTTTCTAGTCCATAAACACCTTATCCCATCTCCCCAACAACCTTCTTCTCTGAGAGTGTTCCCTGAACCAGCCCTTCCTGCCTCCTTGCCCTGACAGTCCCCTACACAGGGTAGTAGAGCCTAGGCAGGACCAAGGGCTTCTTCTCCCATTGGTACCCAACAAAGCCATCCTCTGCTACATATGCAGATGGAGCTATGTCTCTGTCCATGTGTACTCTTTGAATGCTAGTTTAGGCCCTAAGAACTCTGGTTGGTTGGTATTGTTGTTCTTAGGGGGTTGCAAAACCTTTCAGATCTTTCAATCCTTTCTCTAACTACTCCAATGGGGATCTAGTTCTCAGTTTAATGGTTAGCTGTGAGATTCTGCCTCTGTATTTGTCATGCTCTGGCAGAATCTCTCAGGAGACAGCTATATCAGGCTCCTATCAGCATGCACTTTTTGGCATCCCCAATAGAGACTGGGTTTGGTGGCTGTATGTATATGGGCTAGATTCCCAGGTGGGGCAGGCACTGAATGGCCATTCCTTCAGTCTCTGCTCCAAACTTTGCCTCCATATCTCCTCTTATGAATATTTTTGTACCCCCTTCTGAGAAGGACTGAAGTGTCCGCACTTTGGTCATCCTTCTTGAGTTTTATGTGTTCTGTGGATTGTATACTGGGTAATCTCTTCTTCTGGGCTAATATCCACTTATCAGTGAGTGCATACCATGTGGTTTTTTGTTTGTTTGTTTGTTTGTTTTGTGATTGGGTTACCTCATTCAGGATATTTTCTAGTTCCATCCATTCGCCTGAGAATTTCATGAAGTCATTGTTTTTAATAGCTGAGTAGTACTCCATTGTGTAAATTTACCACATTTTCTGTATCCGTTCTTCTGTTAAGGAACATCTGGGTTCTTTCCAATTTCTGGCTATTATAAATAAGGCTGCTATGAACATAGTGGAGCACGTGTCCTTGTTATATGTAGGAGCACCTTTTGGGTATATGCTCAGGAGTGGTATAGCTGGGTACTCAGGTAGGACTATGTCCAATTTTCTGAGGAACCTCCAGACAGATTTCCAGACTGGTTGCAATCACACCAACAATTTGTAATCCCATCAACCACGAAGGAGTGTTCCTTTTTCTCCACAGCCGTGCCAGGATCTGTTGTCACCTGAGTTTTTCATCTTAGTCATTCTGACAGGTGTGAGGTGGAATCAGGGTTGTTTTGATTTGCATTTCCCTGATGACTAATAATATTGAACATTTTTAAGGTGTTTTTTGGTCACTGGATATTCCTCAGTTGGAATTCTTTGTTTATTTCTGTACCCCATTTTAATAAGATTCCTTTATTTTCTGCAGTCTAACTTCTTGAGTTATTTCTACATATTGGATATTAGCCCTCTATCAGATTTAGGATAGGTAAAGATTTTTTTTCCCAATCTGTTAGTTGCTGTATGGAACTAATGACAATGTCCTTTGCCTTACAGAAGCTTTGCAATTTTATGAAATCCCATTGGTTGATTCTTAATCTTAAAGCATAAGTCATTGGTGTTCTGTTCAGGAAATTTTCCCCAGTGCCCTTGTGTTCGAGGCTCTTCCCCACTTTTTCTTCTATTAGTTTGAGTGTATTTGGTTTTCTGTGAAGGTCCTTGATCCACTTGGACTTGAGCTTTGTACAGGGAGATAAGAATAGATTGATTTGCATTCATCTACATGCTGACCACCAGTTGAACCAGCACACATGAGATACATAATGACTTTGCGTTTTGTTTATTTCTTGGATAACTGAGTGTGTGAATGAGTGGATCTCTTTGTCTGTATCTATTTCTTCTGCCTTTTCTTGGTGTCTTTTACTTCTTTGACTTCATTTGTATTTTATTTTAGTATTATTTCTTAGAAACCTGTTTACTTTCCAATGAGAGACAGAAAGTAGCAAATCTGGGTATGAAAGTAAGAGGTGTGATTCTGGGAGTAGTATTGAGAGGGAAAACTGTAATTTTAATATGCTATGTGAGTACTAAATACTATTTTCCATAAAAGGAAAAAAATCAAAAGAAATACTGACAGCTACTCTTATCGCTAACAGTCTCAGCTTCCAGGCATGCTTCCTTTTATGGCAGCCCCTTCTCTGACCCCTTTGTTGGAGTTTTCTAATTCTTTAGTTTTATCTCAATTAAAGTATAATAGCAATAAGCTACTTGGATATCTGCAAACATTTTCACAATTAAATTCTTAGTGTAGTGGATAAATATGAATGCCTGCGTTATGCTTTCACATCCACCTAAGAGACGGTTTTGCAGCAATTCCTTTTATCCTTTTCCTGTAAGTAGTTTCACTGTCCCATCACCTCTGTGTGCATCCATATAAACCCTGTGAATAACATCTATTATGGAAACCAGTGTCTGGTAATCAATCATCTAGGTATTTAATTTTTGCCTTAATCCAGAAGAGATTTAACAACAAAGAATGGGAATGCCAGTCAGTGTATTACATATTAAAGGTCTCCTTTTATTTGAAAACTATTTTGTAATCAAAGTCAGTTCTTACTGTTCGTAGATGGACTTCTATTAGTAGAATGTCTTGAGACATTGGAGTAGAGTTCTCCATTATTAGTTATGAAAAACTTTATTACTTCTTTTGAAAAATTCAAAATAATAAACTATTTCTGTTATCTTTTTCACACTCCCTTCTTGATTATGCCTATGCAACCTACATTAATACACATGGGCCCTCTAGGCTCCTTTGTCTACGGGATTGGTCATCTGAGTATTCATAACCCTCTATATAAATCTGTAAATCTGCAGATTAACTTCAATTCCCACTGTATAGGAGGTAAAAAGAGATAATAAATTAGTGTTCAATAAAGAAGATTATGTGGAGGATCTGTAAGGCAGGCAAAATTGGGGCAGTTGGTTAATCATCTATTAAGCCCTTCATACCATCTTCCCAGAATAAAACTCTGGTCTTTGTGAATATAAAGAGAACTGGGTGACCTTTGAATTGCATTGTTTTTAGAAAATGGTGAAATAAAATCAGAGGAAACAATGAGGAAAATTTCCTTTTTTTCCCACAAAAATCCCACATGACTTCTATTGCTAAATATACATGCAGAACTGTTGGTGCAGAATAAAGGAAAACACAAACCCAGAGGAAAGCTGTTTCAGGCAGATATAGTTGCTGATGACCTCAAGCCATTGCCAAGTTAACGTGGGGACTAATTTGTCACAAATTCTGGTTGAACTGCAAGTTTCTTCAGCTTGAAATTCAAACACATAGCTGGAAAGAGTCCTCAGATAATGAAGGATATAATTACTGTGTCGGTGATGGAGCATGATCTACTGTCTACTGCATAACTGATACTCCTATTATATTTTCATCAAGTTTTTTTGTGTTTTAATTTCTTCGTATGTGCTAACCATATTTTGTACAAAATAGAGCCAGTGTCAGAAACCAAAAGAACTTTTGTGAGCAAGAGACTGACAATTCACGCGTCACTGTGACTAGCTGAAACAAATTGTGCTAAAGATTAGGGACCAAGTATTAAAGTTACGTATAGCTTGTGGATACCATATTTAACTTGATTTTCATATCAGATTAATCAGACTCAGAATAAACACTGAATATTTCTCTCTCTGAAATGACTGCTGTACAATATAGGAAGGAGAAGGCGGGAATGGAGACAAAAGAAACTCAAAGTAAAGTAACTCTAGCAGACATTCTTATCCTCCTTTCGTTGAGATTGACATCATCTTGAGATGAAAACACTTGATTCAGTTAAAAATTGCATTTCTGCTTGACAAAGTTTGAAACACAATCTCAAATTTATACAAACACTGACTCATTAAATAGATACTCTATTCTCCATAATTAATGCCATTTAAAAAGAGGATACAGAATGCTGAATTTTCCCCTAAATCTGAAATAATTCCTTGTAATTCTTTAAATTAAGATTATTCTTTAAACTAAGATTATTCTTTTAATTAAGTTCTGTGTCCTTAACGTGTATATATATATATATATATGTGTGTGTGTGTGTGTGTGTGTGTGTGTGTGTGTGTGTGTATGAATGATATGAAGTGTGTGTGTATATGTGTGTTTGTGTGTGTGCTTATTCCAATCTTCAATACTAATATTAACTCTGATATCACACAATCCTTACATTTACACAGTAAATAATCCTTAATATACATATATATGGTTTACAGAATGAATACCAACTAAAGAAGCTGCACATGTTAGAAGTGGGCTGAAAAGTCTGTATCATTTATGGACCAGATCAATGCCTTGTGGTAGCTGCTGCTGGAGTTGCTGGAGTCAGGTTTGGGAACAAAGCTGCAGTTAGGTATCAAGATGAAAGGTGGAATCAGAGTTCAAGAACAGAAAATCAAGTAGTTTTTTATTTCTTTTAAAAATTGTACGTCTGTTAAAGTGGAATAAGACTCAGATCAAATGAGCAAGCAAGTGAATAGGGAGACAGCCAAGGAGGTATTTCCAAAAATGAAGACTCCGGCCCCAAGGGCAGTGGAGGAGCTACACACACACACACACACACACACACACACACACACACACACACAGTACCCCGGAACAAATACACCAGCGATCTGTGAATAGATTCTTCTTCTGGGTCATTTTATCACAGCATCAATTGTCCACCACTACATGAAGTCCAGTAAGGAAGATCTGTCTTTTCTTTGATATGCATATCTGCTAAATTCTTTCCCATAATTTTCCTATTATAATTTTAATTACTCCATAAATCCCTATAGCCTTCATTCGTCCCAATAAATCAATAAAATGTTTTAATTCCTAGGAGTATGTCATTTATGGGTGTGTGCTGGGGTGCTGTTGTCTGCAGGGTAGTATACTTTCTTAGAAGATTCAAAGGTTACAATCATCCTTCTCTCTCATATAAATTCCAAAGCTCCTCAGACAATGTAAGTAACCTGGGCCAGGGCTCAGCCTAAAAAAGTACTCTATAGAACTCTATAGCAACTCTAAGTTGCTCTACAGAATAGAGAGCAACTTAGAAGAGAACATAGCTTGAGCTAAATAGACATGAAAAGTACTTTGACTAAATCAGTCAACCAACAGCAACAACAAAAATAGTTCTTAGTTTTGAATTTTCCTAGAGAAATTCAGCTCATGATGGCTACCATGCTGAAAAATTATCTAAAACCACAAATAACAAAAATAAAAAAGAAGAAAATTAAAAAAAAAACCTTCATTGGTAAATGTGGGTGAGATAATCAAAAAAGGGAAAAGTAATTAAGAAGAATAAGATAAGCTTTGATTCCCTATGAAGATTTAAAAAATGGATGGGAGACATTTCATCCAAAGACTAAAATAATTTTTTTTCATATTATAGGGGTAATTCTGTCAAATGCATTGCAGAAACTCCAAGAAGCACATTATAAGGAGACTTCTGAGATAAATCATATTAAATGGAGCTGATAGTTTAAATTAAGACGAGAATTGAGAATTAAAAGATAAATTAGACAGTGTGGATATCAGTAGGGATAACCATGAAACATTTCTGAGCAGGACAGAATCCTTGATTAGCATAGATTTAAGAAAGTGGGAAAATTCTAGCTAATCACATCCTTGTTGGGTCCTGGAAAACTCTTGCTTTCCTAGAATCTGGGATTTGCTGGTGGCTACCCCCCAGTTCCACATCCCCCATTGCTACACACCTCTTTTCAAATTCTGGACCCTCTATATATTATCTCTGTCTTCTCCCATACCTGATCCTGCCCCCTTCTCCCCTTCCTTTCTTCCTCCCAAGTCCCTCCTACCTCTACCTCCATTGAATATTTTGTTCCCCCTTCTAAGAAGGACTGAAGCACCTACACTTTGTATTTCCTTCTTCTTGAGCTTCATATGGTCTGTGAATTGTATCTTGGGTAATTGCGAGCTTTTGGGCTAATTATTCACTTATCAGTGAGTGCATATCATGTCCGTTCCTTTGTGACTCCCTCAGGATGATATTTTCTAGTTCCATCCATTTGCCTGTGAATTTCATGAAGTCATTGTTTTTAATAGGTGAGTAGTACTCCATTGTATAAATGTACCACATTTTCTGTATCCATGAAATACTCAACAAGGAAGAGGGAGAACCTGTAGAAACCATATCCAGAACTTAGGCAAGACCCTTCTTTGCAGGATGGGTCCATTCACTCATCTCCAATTATTTTCGCAGAAAGGCTCCTTTCTAAAGGAAATATGGGGTTAAAGTTTGGAGCAGAGACTGAAGGAAAGGCTATCCAGATACTGCTGTACCTGGGGATTCATCCCATATAAAGACACTATGGTGGATGCCAATTGCTGACAGGACCCTGTTATAGCTGTCTCCTGAGACAGCTCTACCAGAGCCTGACAAATGCAGAGGTCGATGCTTGCAGCCAACATTTGTACTATGCACGAGGACCCAAATGAAGGACTTACAGAAAGAACTGAAGGATCTGAAAGGCTTCACAACCCCATAGGAAGAACAACAATATTAACCAACACCTCCCCCCCCCCCACCGAGATCTCAGGAACTAAATCACCAACGAAAGAGTACACATGGAAGAACCCATTGTTCCTGCTGCATATGTAGCAGAGGATGGCATTGTCTTATAAAGACTCGATTTTCCAGGTTAGGGGAGTGAAAGCATGCCAGAACTGAGATATGGAAGTGGGTGGTTGGTGGAGGAGCACACTCATAGAAGCAGGAAGAGGGGAGATGTGATAGGGGAGTTCCAGAGGGGAAACTGGGAAAGGGTTTAACAGTCGAAATGTAAATACATAAAATATCTAATAAAAATATAAATAGGAGACACCGCTGGAACCTGAAGGAACAGACTGGATAAACAGTTCTCTGCACCCAACTCCCGTGGGAGGGAGAGCTAAACCTTCAGAGAGGCAGACACGCCTGGGAAACCAGAAGAGACTGCATGCTGCACACATTACTGATTCTAGAGGAAAACACCAAACCCCATCTGGAACCCTGGTACACTGAAGCTCCTGGAAACAGCGGCGCAGATCTTCCTGGTTGCTGCCGCTGCAGAGAGTTCATGGGCAGCACCTCAGGAGCAAACTTGAGCCTCGGGACCACAGGTAAGACCAACTTTTCTGCTGCAAGTGACCTGCCTGGTGAACTCGGGACACACAGAGGCAGAATTCCTCTAGGACCGGGCACTCCCTGTGTTTACCGGGAGTCCCACACCCGTGGATCCCGGCCCGCAGCCGCTCTCTGCTCCCTGACCCTGTGGGAGAGAGACCTCACCGCCTGGTCAGGTGGGCACTCCTGAGGCTGCAGAGCAGAAGAGACCACCAACACTGCCCACCCCTGCCCACATCCCTGGCCCAAGAGGAAACTGTATAAGGCCTCTGGGTTCCCGTGGGGGAGGGCCCAGGAGCAGCAGGACCTCTGCGCCTGAGACACCACCGGAACCTGAAGGAACAAACCGGATAAACAGGTCTCTGCACCGAAATCCCGTGGGAGGGAGAGCTAAACCTTCAGAGAGGCAGACACGCCTGGGAAACCAGAAGAGACTGCACGCTGCACACATTACTGATTCCAGAGGAAAACACCAAACGCCATCTGGAACCATGGTGCACTGAAGCTCCGGGAAATGGCGACACAGATCTTCCTAGTTGTTGCCGCTGCAGAGAGTTCATGGGCAGCACCCTGTGAGCAAACTTGAGCCTCGGGACCACAGGTAAGACCAACTTTTCTGCTGCAAGAAAGCTGCCTGGTGAACTCAAGACACAGGCCCACAGGAACAGCTGAAGACCTGTAGAGAGGAAAAACTACACGGCCGAAAGCAGAACACTCTGTCCACATAACAGGCTGAAAGAAAACAGGAAAACAGGTCTACAGCACTCCTGACACACAGGCTTATAGGACAGTCTAGCCACTGTCAGAAATAGCAGAACAAAGCAACACTAGAGATAATCTAATGGCGAGAGGCAAGCGCAGGAACCCAAGCAACAGAAACCAAGACTACATGGCATCATCGGAGCCCAATTCTCCCATCAAAACAAACATGGAATATCCAAACACACCAGAAAAGCAAGATCTAGTTTCAAAATCATATTTGATCATGATGCTGGAGGACTTCAAGAAAGACGTGAAGAACTCCCTTAGAGAACAAGTAGAAGCCTACAGAGAGGAATCGCAAAAATCCCTAAAGAATTCCAGGAAATCATAAATAAACAAGTAGAAGCCCATACAGAGGAGTCACAAAAATCCCTGAAAGAATTCCAGGAAATCATAAATAAACAAGTAGAAGCCCATACAGAGGAGTCACAAAAATCCCTGAAAGAATTCCAGGAAAACACAATCAAACAGCTGAAGGAATTAAAAATGGAAATAGAAGCAATCAAGAAAGAACACATGGAAACAACCCTGGATATAGAAAACCAAAAGAAGAGACAAGGAGCTGTAGATACGAGCTTCACCAACAGAATACAAGAGATGGTAGAGAGAATCTCAGGAGCAGAAGATTCCATAGAAATCATTGACTCAACTGTCAAAGATAATGTAAAGCGGAAAAAGCTACTGGTCCAAAACATACAGGAAATCCAGGACTCAATGAGAAGATCAAACCTAAGGATAATAGGTATAGAAGAGCGTGAAGACTCCCAGCTCAAAGGACCAGTAAATATCTTCAACAAAATCATAGAAGAAAACTTCCCTAACCTAAAAAAAGAGATACCCATAGGCATACAAGAAGCCTACAGAACTCCAAATAGATTGGGCCAGAAAAGAAACACCTCCCGTCACATAATAGTCAAAATACCAAACGCACAAAATAAAGAAAGAATATTAAAAGCAGTAAGGGAAAAAGGTCAAGTAACATATAAAGGCAGACCTATCAGAATCACACCAGAATTTTCTCCAGAAACTATGAAGGCCAGAAGGTCCTGGACTGATGTCATACAGACCCTAAGAGAACACAAATGCCAGCCCAGGTTAATGTATCCTGCAAAACTCTCAATTAACATAGATGGAGAAACGAAGATATTCCATGACAAAACCAAATTTACACAATATCTTTCTACAAATCCAGCACTACAAAGGATAATAAATGGTAAAGCCCAACATAAGGAGGCAAGCTATACCCTAGAAGAAGCAAGAAACTAATCGTCTTGGCAACAAAACAATGAGAAGAAAAGCCCACAAACATAACCTCACATCCAAATATGAATATAACAGGAAGCAATAATCACTATTCCTTAATATCTCTCAACATCAATGGCCTCAACTCCCCAATAAAAAGACATAGATTAAAAAATTGGATATGCAACGAGGACCCTGCATTCTGCTGCCTACAGGAAACACACCTCAGAGACAAAGACAGACACTACCTCAGAGTGAAAGGCTGGAAAACAACTTTCCAAGCAAATGGTCGGAAGAAGCAAGCTGGAGTACCCATTCTAATATCAAATAAAATCAGTTTTTAACTAAAAGTCATCAAAAAAGATAAGGAAGGACACTTCATATTCATCAAAGGAAAAATCCAGCAAGATGAACTCTCAATCCTAAATATCTATGCCCCAAATACAAGGTCACCTACATACGTAAAAGAAACCTTACTAAAGCTCAAAACATACATTGCACCTCACACAATAATAGTAGGAGATTTCAACACCCCACTCTCATCAATGGACAGATCATGGAAACAGAAATTAAACAGAGACGTAGACAGACTAAGAGAAGTCATGAGCCAAATGGACTTGACAGATATTTATGGAACATTCTATCCTCAAGCAAAAGGATATAACTTCTTCTCAGCTCCTCATGGTACTTTCTCCAAAATTGACCATATAATTCGTCAAAAAACGGGCCTCAACAGGTACAGAAAGATAGAAATAATCCCATGCATGCTATCGGACAACCACGGCCTAAAACTAGTCTTCAATAACAATAAGGGAAGAATGCCCACATATACTGGGAAATTGAACAATGCTCTACTCAATGATAACCTGGTCAAGGAAGAAATAAAGAAAGAAATTAAAAACTTTTTAGAATTTAATGAAAATGAAGGTACAACATACCCAAACTTATGGGACACAATGAAAGCTGTGCTAAGAGGAAAACTCATAGCGCTGAGTGCCTGCAGAAAGAAACAGGAAAGAGCATATGTCAGCAGCTTGACAGCACACCTAAAAGCTCTAGAACAAAAAGAAGCAAATACACCCAGGAGGAGTAGAAGGCAGGAAATAATCAAACTCAGAGCTGAAATCAACCAAGTAGAAACAAAAAGGACCATAGAAAGAATCAACAGAACCAAAAGTTGGTTCTTTGAGAAAATCAACAAGATAGATTAACCCTTAGCCAGACTAACGAGAGGACCCAGAGAGTGTGTCCAAATTAACAAAATCAGAAATGAAAAGGGAGACATAACTGCAGATTCGGGAAATTCAAAAAATCATCAGATCTTACTATAAAAGCCTATATTCAACAAAAACGTGAAAATCTGCAGGAAATGGACAATTTCCTAGACAGATACCAGGTACCGAAGTTAAATCAGGAACAGATAAACCAGTTAAACAACCCCATAACTCCTAAGGAAATAGAAGCAGTCATTAAAGGTCTCCCAACCAAAAAGAGCCCAGGTCCAGACGGGTTTAGTGCAGAATTGTATCAAACCTTCATAGAAGACCTCATACCAATATTATCCAAACTATTCCACAAAATTGAAACAGATGGAGCACTACCGAATTCCTTCTATGAAGCCACAATTACTCTTATACCTAAACCACACAAAGACCCAACAAAGAAAGAGAACTTCAGACCAATTTCCCTTATGAATATCGACGCAAAAATACTCAATAAAATTCTGGCAAACCGAATCCAAGAGCACATCAAAACAATCATCCACCATGATCAAGTAGGCTTCATCCCAGGCATGCAGGGATGGTTTAATATACGGAAAACCATCAACGTGATCCATTATATAAACAAACTGAAAGAACAGAACCACATGATCATTTCATTAGATGCTGAGAAAGCATTTGACAAAATTCAACACCCCTTCATGATAAAAGTCCTGGAAAGAATAGGAATTCAAGGCCCATACCTGAACATAGTAAAAGCCATATACAGCAAACCAGTTGCTAACATTAAACTAAATGGAGAGAAACTTGAAGCAATCCCACTAAAATCAGGGACTAGACAAGGCTGCGCACCCTCTCCCTACTTATTCAATATAGTTCTTGAAGTTCTAGCCAGAGCAATCAGACAACAAAATGAGCTCAAGGGGATACAGATCGGAAAAGAAGAAGTCAAAATATCACTATTTGCAGATGATATGATAGTATATTTAAGTGATCCCAAAAGTTCCACTAGAGAACTACTAAAGCTGATAAACAACTTCAGCAAATGGCTGGGTATAAAATTAACTCAAATAAATCAGTAGCCTTCCTCTACACAAAAGACAAACTAGCCGAGAAAGAAATTAGGGAAACGACACCCTTCATAATAGACACAAATAATATAAAGTACCTTGGTGTGACTTTAACCAAGCAAGTAAATATCTGTACAATAAGAACTTCAAAGGGGCTGGGGATTTAGCTCAGTGGTAGAGCGCTTACCTAGGAAGCACAAGGTCCTGGGTTCGGTCCCCAGCTCCGAAAAAAAAGAACCAAAAAAAAAAAAAAAAGAACTTCAAGACACTGAAGAAAGAAATTGAAGAAGACCTCAGAAGATGGAAAGATCTCCCATGCTCATGGATTGGCAGGATTAATATAGTAAAAGTGGCCATTTTACCAAAAGCAATCTACAGATTCAATGCAATCCCCATCAAAATACCAATCCAATTCTTCAAAGAGTTAGACAGAACAATTTGCAAATTCATCTGGAATAACAAAAAACCCAGGATAGCTAAAGCTATCCTCAACAATAAAAGGACTTCAGGGGGAATCACTATCCCTGAACTCAAGCAGTATTACAGAGCAATAGTGATAGAAACTGCATGGTATTGGTACAGAGACAGACAGATAGACCAATGGAATAGAATTGAAGACCCAGAAATGAACCCACACACCTATGGTCACTTGATTTTTGACAAAGGAGCCAAAACCATCCAATGGTTTTGGAAAAAAGATAGTATTTTCAGCAAATGGTGCTGGTTCAACTGGAGGTCAACATGTAGAAGAACGCAGATCGATCCATTCTTATCACCCTGTACAAAGCTTAAGTCCAAGTGGATCAAGGACCTCCACATCAAACCAGACACACTCAAACTAATAGAAGAAAAACTAGGGAAGCATCTGGAACACATGGGCACTGGAAAAATTTCCTGAACAAAACACCAATGGCTTATGCTCTAAGATCAAGAATCGACAAATGGGATCTCATGAAACTGCAAAGCTTCTGTAAGGCAAAGGACACTGTGGTTAGGACAAAACGGCAACCAAAAGATTGGGAAAAGATCTTTACCAATCCTACAACAGATAGAGGCATTATATCCAAAATATACAAAGAACTCAAGAAGTTAGACCGCAGGGAAACAAATAACCCTATTAAAAAATGGGGTTCAGAGCTAAACAAATAATTCACAGCTGAGGAATGCCGAATGGCTGAGAAATACCTAAAGAAATGTTCAACATCTTTAGTCATAAGGGAAATGCAAATCAAAACAACCCTGAGATTTCACCTCACGCCAGTGAGAATGGCTAAGATCAAGAACTCAGGTGACAGCAAATGCTGGCGAGGATGCGGAGAAAGAGGTACACTCCTCCATTGTTGGTGGGGTTGCAGACTGGTACAACCATTCTGGAAATCAGTCTGGAGGATCCTCAGAAAATTGGACATTGAACTGCCTGAGCATCCAGCTATACCTCTCTTGGGCATATACCCAAAAGATGCCCCAACATATAAAAAAGACACGTGCTCCACTATGTTCATCGCAGCCTTATTTATAATAGCCAGAAGCTGGAAAGAACCCAGATGCCCTTCAACAGAGGAATGGATACAGAAAATGTGGTACATCTACACAGTGGAATATTACTCAGCTATCAAAAACAATGACTTTATGAAATTCGTAGGCAAATGGTTGGAACTGGAAAATATCATCCTGAGTGAGCTAACCCAATCACAGAAAGACATACATGGTATGCACTCATTGTTAAGTGGCTATTAGCCCAAATGCTTGAATTACCCTAGATGCCTAGAACAAATGAAACTCAAGACGGATGATCAAAATGTGAATGCTTCACTCCTTCTTTAAAAGGGGAACAAGAATACCCTTGGCAGGGAAGAGAGAGGCAAAGATTAAAACAGAGACTGAAGGAACACCCATTCAGAGCCTGCCCCACATGTGGCCCATACATATACAGTCACCCAATTAGACAAGATGGATGAAGCAAAGAAGTGCAGACCGACAGGAGCCGGATGTAGATCGCTCCTGAGAGACACAGCCAGAATACAGCAAATACAGAGGCGAATGCCAGCAGCAAACCAGTGAACTGAGAATAGGACCCCCGTTGAAGGAATCAGAGAAAGAACTGGAAGAGCTTGAAGGGGCTCGAGACCCCAAAAGTACAACAATGCCAAGCAACCAGAGCTTCCAGGGACTAAGCCACCACCTAAAGACTATACATGGACTGACCCTGGATTCTGACCTCATAGGTAGCAATGAATATCCTAGTAAGAGCACCAGCGGAAGGGGAAGCCCTGGGTCCTGCTAAGACTGAACCCCCAGTGAACTAGACTGTTGGGGGGAGGGCGGCAATGGGGGAGGGTGGGGAGGGGAACACCCATAAGGAAGGGGAGGGGGGAGGGGGATGTTTGCCCAGAAACCGGGAAAGGGAATAACACTCGAAATGTATATAAGAAATACTCAAGTTAATAAAATATATATATATATATATATATATATATATATATATAAACAAGAAAGAAAAAAGTGGGAAGATAAGATTCAGTGATAGCAAATAGGGAAGAATCTTGACATCATTATTACAGAATGGGTCAAAGGGGAGTCACTTAGAGGAGCAAATGTGGTCCAAAAAAGCTAAACCCAAAAAAAGTTTTACTACGATTCTATATGTTAATGAGAATACTAGAGAAAAATGGAGTTGTAGTTATAAAGCGAGAAAGTACTAGGGCAGTGATGACCCTAAGCAGGTGACTAAGGTAGATTTCAAGGTCAAGAATGAAGATGACATTAGAGAGAATTACCAAGTATTCATCTGTGATAGTGAAGTTTGGATGATGTGTGAGTGCAGGTGCTGGGGCAGGGTATAACATCCTGAAGGACACAGATATTTTTTCCTTATTCTTTATCTTACTGGGGAAAAAGGATACTGAGCATCAGAATGGTAGATGTTCAAGAAAGAGGGAGACGTGAATATTGGTTCGGAAGTATCCAGAATCACGAAAGTACTCTGGAGTAACTGGGTTCCCTCAGGTCAATGGCCATGATTTTCAAGTTCAGGCAATTGACAGGGCTCTTTTTACAAGCCACATTCAAATGTAGAATGAACTAAAGTCACAGAAATAACTCTTCAATATGTTTGATGTGGCTTTTTGCCAGATTCATACCACCTCCTTAAAATAGGGGAGAGCAAACATTTGTTCTGTGAATTTTGAATTGCTCTGTCCCTCCACATTTTAATAGTCCATGGAGATCATGAAGTATAATTGCAATAAAAATGATCTTCAGAAGTTGTCATTCTATGCTCCTTTGATTTCTATTACAATAACAAAATACTTGAAATAATTAACATATAAAGAAGAAAGGTTGACTTTGTCTCATGGCTTTTCAAGATCCAAGATGTGACAGAGTAGCCTTGTTTCTTAGGGCCTATATGATTACTTTCCTTCTATGTGTTGTCTTGCCATTAATGATGATTGACAAGATGGCTTTCATGCAATGTTAACAATGTCTTATAAGCATGACAGGTAGGAAAAAATGGGCAGAGGAGAAGTATGCTAATCTGAACTGTGAAATTGTCTTTATAACATAGATGGGAGGTATACTTGCTTTTCACTCTCTACTCAGAATTCTGCTTCCTTATCTCTTGCAGCCTGTCCACACCAACCTTCCACCAAACACAACCTGACAAAATATTATAGCAGTATGAGCTATGGAGGCTTACCAGCCTTCTGAAAGCACTTCAAACTTTCTCTTAGCAAGAGTTCCTATTGGGCAGCAAATGAACTGCCTGCAGGTCCTTGTGGCAATTAAAGGGGATAGTACAGTGCAGCTGGTGAATATTGACCAACAATCAGATGGACTTCACTTGGCGTGATCTCACAAGTTGCTGTTTCAGCCAGGTGGCCTTAGTTGGTGTCCAGTCAACTTTAAAGGGAAAGTAGATATTTCATCAGAAGCAAATTCCAACATCAATTGGGCACACAGGAAATATGTGTAGTGACTAATTTTGATTATTAACTTGACACGCTTTGGATGACAAAATCTAAATTTGGGAATTATCTCTATCAGACTGGTCTGTTTTCACACCTGTGTGGGCATTTTCTTAATTGCTTACTGATATAGGAGGGCCCAGCCATCTCTTAGCAAAGCTACCCCTGCTTAGGTAGGTCTGACCTATGTAAGAGAGCAACTGAATAAACAAATAATATGCCAGCCAGCAGTGTTTCTTATTATCTCTGCTTAGGTCCCTCCTGTGGGTTCCTGTTTCCTGTATGATTGGAGTTAATCTATAATCCACTCAAACATTTTCCTCCTCCAGTTTGGTCAGTGTTTTATGAAAGCATCAGAAAAATAAAGTAGGACAATCTGTAAAGCACACACACATTTCTTAGGTTGATGGGAAAGAGAAATGCATTGTTGAAAGCACAGAAAGTGACTAATATTTTTACATATGTGCATGTATATGTGTACATCCACACACATGACTTTGATGAATTAAAGCGATATTGATATGAGATGAGTGACCATCAAATTTCAACTAGGGTACACATGGAAGGATTGCTGTATGTTCCAAATCTGGATCACCTGTCAAAAGAAGTGGTTCTTGTAGCACTGACCACTTGGATGGGAATTATAAGTTCATTAACACATTTTGTAACTGTGATTTCTTAAATATATTCCATCAATGGCTGTCTATTTTGAGGTGCTTTCAAGCATCTGGAATTGTATCAATTGACATTTTAAAACAATACTAAATCTCTATAATTTAGAAGTTCAGCTCTGGCCATCTTACTTTGCATTTCTTCTGGAAGGCAGATGAAATTGGAAAGGCTCTATTTCTTCACTGAACAGCAACCAGGACAGATATCCCGTTATTATCTATGATGTGTCAATCAGATTTTCAAACTTAATATTCTGCTTTGTAGAAAGAACAGTTTCCTGAAGCTTCACTCTGTGTGCTATCTAACAAGTGTTATCCCCAGCAGAACTAATTGCAAGCAGCTGGGGGTGTTGTTACTTAGCAGGGAGTTTTTAAAAATGTAAATATTTGACTTGACTCGGTTTTTGCTTATAGTTATAGTGAAACCTTGTTTAACAATTGAGCAAAGATACCATTTTGGTATTCATAGCAGCAGTAATGATGATACATTTGATTGATTATCCACCCAGTCTGTACTGGAAAGTAACATCCTGAGTGAGGTAACACAATCACAGAAAAACACACGTGGTATGCACTCATTGATAAGTGGCTATTAGCCCAAATGCTTCAATTACTCTAGATGCACAAAACACATGAAACTCAAGAAGGATGACCAAAATGTGAATGCTTCACTCCTTCTTTAAAAGGGGAACAAGAATACCCTTGGGAGGGAATAGGGAGGCAAAGTTTAGAACAGAGGCTGAAGGAACGCCCATTCAGAGCCTGCCCCACATGTGGCCCATACATATACAGCCACCAAACTAGATAAGATGGATGAAGCAAAGAAGTGCAAGCCCATAGTAACCAGATGTAGATCTCTCCTGAGAGACACAGCCAGAATACAGCAAATACATAGGTGAATGACAGCATTAAACCACTGAACTGTGAAAAGGACCCCTGTTGAAGGAATCTTAGAAAGGACTGAAAGAGCTTGAAGGGGCTTGAGATGCCATATGAACGACAATGCCAAGCAACAAGAGCTTCCAGGGACTAAGCCACTACCTAA
This sequence comes from Rattus norvegicus, assembly GCF_021556685.1. Lineage (NCBI taxonomy): Eukaryota > Metazoa > Chordata > Mammalia > Rodentia > Muridae > Rattus > Rattus norvegicus. Next base: position 38,926,070 of record NC_141550.1, read on the forward strand.
AGACTATACATGGACTGACCCTGGACTCCAACTGCATACGTAGCAATGAATAGCCTAGTAAGAGCAGCAGTGGAAGGGGAAGTCCTTGGTCCTGCCAAGACTGAACCCCAGTGAACGTGATTAACTCAAGTTAATAAAGATGAAAAAAATATAAACAGAATATTTCTCTTATTTTCTTTTTTTCCTCCATCTTCATTAATTGGGTATTTCTTATTTACATTCCTTCCTTCCTTCCTTCCTTCCTTCCTTCCTTCCTTCCTCTCTCTCTCTCTCTCTCTCTCTCTCTCTCTCTCTCTCTCTCTCTTTCTTTCTTTCTTTCCTTTGGTATTTTTGTCTCCATCTTTATTAACTTGGTTATTTCTTGTTTACATTTCAATTGTTATTCCCCTTCCAGTTTCTGGACCAAGATCCCCCTAAGGCCTTCCCCTCCCCTTCTATATAGATGTTCCCCTCCCCATCCTCCCCCCATTACCACCCTCCCCCCAAAAATCACATTTACTGGGGTTTCAGTCCTGGCAGGACCAAGGGCTTCCCCTTCCACTGGTGTCCTTACTAGGCTATTCATTGCTACCTATGCAGTTGGAGCCCAGTGTCATTCCATGTATAGTCTTTAGGTAGTGGCTTAGTCCCTGGAAGCTCTGTTTGGTTGGCATTGTTGTTCATATGGAGTCTCAAGCCTCTTCAAGTTCTTTCAGTCCTTTCTCTGATTCCTTCAACAGGGGTCCCGTTCTCAGTTCAGTGGTTTGCTGCTGGCATTTGCCTATGTATTTGCCATATTCTGTCTGTGTCTCTCAGGAGAGATCTACATCCGGTTCCTGTCACCCTGCACTTCATTGCTTCATCCCTCTTATCTAGTTTGGTGGGTGTATATGTATGGGACACATGTTGGGCAGGCTCTGAATGGGTGTTCCTTCAGCCTCTGTTCTAAACTTTGCCTCCCTATTCCCTCCCAAGGGTATTCTTGTTCCCCTTTTAAAGAAGGAATGAAGCATTGGCATTTTGGTCATCCTTCTTGAGTGTCATGTGTTCTGTGCATCTAGGATAATTCGAGCATTTGGGCTAATATCCATTTATCAATGAGTGCATACCATGTGTCTTTTTCTGTGATTGGGCTACCTCACTCACAATGATATTTTCCAGTTCCATCCATTTGCCTATGAATTTCATAAAGTCATTGTTTTTGATAGCTGAGTAATATTCCATTGTATAGATGTACCACATTTTCTGTATCCATTCCTCTGTTGAAGGGCATCTGGGTTCTTTCCAGCTTCTGGCTATTATAAATAAGGCTGCAATGAACATAGTGGAGCACGTTTCTTTGTTATACGTTGGGGCATCTTTTGGGTATATGCCCAAGAAGGTATAGCTGGGTCGTCAGGTAGTTCAATGTCCAATTTTCTGAGGAACCTCCAGACTCATTTCCAGAATGGTGTACCAGTCTGCAATCCCACCAAAAATAGAGGAGTGTTCCTATTTCTCCACATCCTCTCCAGCATCTGCTGTCACCTGAGATTTTTGATCTTAACCATTCTGACTGGTGTGAGGTGGAATCTCAGGGTTGTTTTCATTTGCATTTCCCTTATGACTAAAGACGTTGAACATTTCTTTAGGTGCTTCTCTGCCATTCGGCATTTCTCAGCTGTGAATTCTTGTTTAGCTCTGAACCCCATTTTTAATAGGGTCATTTGTCTCCCTACATTCTAACTTTGTGATTTCTTTGTATATTTTGGATATAAGCCCAATATCAGTTGCAGGATTGGTAAAGATCTTTTCCTAATCTCTTGGCAGCCATTTTGTCCTAACCACAGTGTCCTTTGCCTTACAGAAGCTTTGCAGTTTTATGAGGTCCCATTTGTCGATTCTTGATCTTAAAGTATAAGCCATTGGTGTTTTGTTCAGGAAATTTTCTCCAGTGCCCATGTGTTCAAGATGCTTCCCCAATTTTTCTTCTATTAGTTTGAGTGTATCTGGTTTGATGTGGAGGTCCTTGATCCACTTGGACTTAAGTTTTGTACAGGGTGATGAGAATGGATTGATCTGCTTTCTTCTACATGCTGACCTCCAGTTGAACCAGCACCATTTGCTGAAAATGCTATCTTTTTTCCATTGGATGGTTTTGGCTCTTTTGTCAAAAATCAAGTGACCATAGGTGTGTGGGTTCATTTCTGGGTCTTCAATTCTATTCCACTGGTCTATCTGTCTGTCTCTGTATCTGTACCATACAGTTTTTATCACTATTGCTCTGTAATACTGCTTGAGATCAGGAATAGTGATTCCCCCAGAAGTCCTTTTATTGTTGAGGATAGTTTTGGCTATCCTGAGTTTTTTGTTATTACAGGTGAATTTGCAAATTTTTCTGTCTAACTCTCTGAAGAATTGGTTTGGTATTTTGATGGGGATTGCATTGAATCTGTAGATCACTTTTGGTAAAATTGCCATTTTTACTATATTATTCCTGCCAATCCATGAACATGGGAGATCTTTCCATCTTCTGAGGTCTTCTTCAATTTCTTTCTTCAGAGTCTTGAAGTTCTTATCATACAGATCTTTTACTTGCTTGGTTAAAGTCACACCAAGGTATTTTATATTATTTGGGACTATTATGAAGGGTTTCGTTTCCCTAATTTCTATCTTTGCCTGATCCTCTTTCGTGTAGAGGAAGGCTACAAATTTATTTGAGTTAATTTTATACCCAGCCACTTTACTAAAGGTGTTTATCAGGTTTAGTAGCTCTCTATTGGAACTTTTGGGATCACTTAAATATACAATCATATCATCTGCAAACAGTGATATTTTGACTTCTTCCTTTTCAATCAAACAGAATATTTCTAATGAAGAAACGAACTACACAAAACTTCACTTTTCTTTTTCATCTCAAACAAAATACATCTTAACCACAGTTTTCCCCTCCCCCCCTCTACTCCTCTTAGTGCCCCACCACCTACACTCTCCCCAGGACCAACTCCTTCTGTATGCCCTCTTCAGAAAAGATCAGTCTTCCAATATAGTCTGATCATGGTTTCACTTCATCATCATCTTCCAGATCCTCCCAAATGCCCATGGATCCTACTCAACAATGATTTTAGCTCTCTTTAGAAAATAGACTGGCACATAAAGCAAGCAAACAAAGTAGACTTAAAAAGAAACACTAAAAAGCACAGGAAACACACACACACACATACATATACATATATCATAAAAACACAAAGTCTGAAAATATAATATACAAGCAAAAGACCAGTTAGATTTTTTTCTTTTGAAGGTCAAATGAAGTGATATAAAATATTTACAAAAATAGGGTTGCGTTTGCTTTTTATTAGTCATCGACTCCCGTGCCTAGTGCCTACCCATACATGTGGATTCTTAGTGAGAATTGGATAGTCACTGAAACCTCACTGAAGAAAACTAAATTTTCTTTGCAAACAGATGAGAATTGGGGATAGCTTCTTAGAAATGTGAGCTCTTGTCTACTTCTTCTTCTAAGTGTTGAAACCTGTCTGGTTTGTATCTGTTTAGACCTGGTTCAAACAGCCAGAGCCTTTGTGAGTTTATGTCCATCAGTTTTATTGTACCTGAGTGATTCCATTTTCACTGTGCCATCCATGTCTTTGTGGCCTTCGCAATCTTTAATTTTCCTTCTGCAGTGTTCCCTGAGTCCTGAGGGGAGGGATTTGATGAAGACATTGCATTTATAAGTTACTATTCCGAAGCTACTCACTGTCTCCACATTGCCCAATGTGGGTCTCTGTGTTTGTTCCCATTTGCTGCAAAAGGAAGCTTCTCTGATGATGGCTGAGTGAGATACTGATCTATGTGTATTGCAGAATGCTTTAAGGATGCATTTTATTCCTAAGTTACTTTAGCAAAACAATGATATTTGGTTTTCCTCTAAAACTACAGACTATCTAGTCTTAAGTCCTTAGCCACCATAGCAGTGTCAAGCATTAGATCAACCTCTTGGAGTGGATATTAAATCTAATCAAAGAAGGATTAGTAATTCCTACAATATTTGTGCCACTGCTGAACCAGCATGTGATGCAAGCAGGTCAACATTGTAGAAAGCAGGATTTGTAGTTGATTTTGTGCTCTGATAGTGTGCAGAGTACCTTCCCATACTATGAACACTGGGAAATCAGGTTCTATTCAGACATAAGCTTAACTAGTCTGTGTTCAGTGATCTATGTTGTCTTCAGCAATAGGGCCTTACCATAAGTCTGTGGAGAGTAACTGAGATCCTTGACAATAGTCTGAGTTATCTGTAATATTTCCATAGGGCCCCTTGGACAATATTTCAATTAGGTCTTATGCATTCCTGACACTGGAAGTAACACTTGGTGGCAAAAGAGGTCTAGTAGGGGCATTATGCCTCTCATTATTCGGAGACTCCATTTACAGTTCTTTTATGTTTGTACATATTTTAAGAATCTTATGCAGTAGTAGGTTTACATATAATGCCTTAAATCACCCTAAGTGTTAATTGCTCCTTCCTGTGTTTCCTTTCTTCCTACTCTTCCCTTTTCCTTTAATTCTCTTATTTGAGTCTTTCCCGGTCTCTCCATAATCATATATTTTCCCTTTATTGGTGTATACCTACACTATATATGAAATGTGGTCATATGAACTATAGCACACCTATTGAAGACTTAAACTAACATCTGCATATAAGAGAGTATATGCCATTGCCTTTGAGGATCTGAGTAATCTCATTCAGGATTAATTTTTCAAAAGTTCAATTCATTTACCTGAGAAATTTATGATTTCTTTGTTACAAAAGATAACAATATTCCACTGTGGAATTGTACCATATTTTGAGGATCTATCATCTTTTGGTGGGCAGATTAAATGCAAATGGCAGAAAACACTTAAAGAAACATTTGACATCATTAATTATCAGGGAAAAGCAAATAAATGCACTTAGACTTCATCTTATACCAATCAAAATAACCGAGATATTTTGACCTTGTTGGTAGAAGTACAAATGTACTACTGTAGAAATCAATGTGAATGTTCCTGGCAAATCTGGAAATAGATCCATCTCAAAATCTAGCTATATTGCTCTTGTGCATAAGGCCTCTACATTCTACTGTAATAACACCTTTTTTTTTTATTAACTTGAGTATTTCTTATATACATTTCAAGTGTTATTCCCTTTCCCGGTTTCCGGACAAACATCACCCTCCCCCCTCCCCTTCCTTATGGGTGTTCCCCTCCCAACCCTCCCCCCATTGCCACCCTCCCCGCATAGTCTAGTTCACTGGGGGTTCAGTCTTAGCAGGACCCAGGGCTTCCCCTTCCACTGGTGCTCTTACTAGGATATTCATTGCTACCTATGGGGACAGAGTCCAGGGTCAGTCCATGTAGTCTTTAGGTAGTGGCTTAGTCCCTGGAAGCTCTGGTTGCTTGACATTGTTGTACTTTTGGGGTCTCGAGCACCTTCAAGCTCTTCCAGTTCCCCAGGTGAGCAAAGTCAGACATTGGAGTCCTTTATATAATGTGATATAGTGTTTGGTACATCTGTGCACATTTTCCTGTACATTTATAATCATCTCTAGATGACTTAAAGTTATAGATATAATGTATAATATGTGGTATGTTATACTGGACAATATTGTTTTATTATGAAAGAATTATCAAGTTTCTACACATGTAGTACCCATGTGACATTTTTTCATAATGTTGTCTATCTAAAATTTAAATTTGCAGAAATGGAACTCAAAGAACCCGAGGACCTGCTGTTTTAATGAAAAAGCTGACATTTAAGCAACAGTGGTATATTCTTTAATGAACTTGACATAATCCTCATAGTAAAAATTGAAATTATTAATGATACATGTGAGGTTGTCTGGAATCCTGATACAAAACACAATGAACAATATATATATATATATATATATATATATATATATATATATATATATACACTTTGACACCAGCCTTAAAGCTGAGCTTAGAAATGTGTCACAGAAATCTTGTTCTCTTGCATGTTATCTTATCTGTGTTAAGATAATAGACAGCATCAGTCCTGTATTTCATTGTTTCCTAATGTTTCATTCTAAAAGTAGTGTGTCCTCATAGGAATTACCGCTCTCTGATCAGTCTATCAAGAAGAAGCACAGAAGTAAATAGAAAAGTATCAGTTCAGGTAAGGTGGATTCTTCATTTGCATCCCCACTCCTCTTTATAGAGGCTGCTATGATCCCAAGACCCTTCAGCTCCTTATTTATTTTATTAGAATACTAGGGCTCAAAAGTCATGATTCTCACATATTTTCAATGAAAGAGCAACTTTATTTAGATATCATAATATTACTTTTCACATCAGATTAAATTAAGTGGAAGTGCCAGCTTCCTTGGAGGCCAAAAGCAATTACATTGCAATGCTCAGTGGCTATAAGAAGCTGAGGTAGAACTGAAGTAAAATCACATTTCAATAAAGAATAAGTGAATATGGTTTTGTTTCATCAATATATGTACATGTATGTGTCTGTCTGTCTATGCCTGCCCCCATTTGTATGTGTCTGTGTGTCTGGGTTGGGCATGAGTTCCAAGAACAAGAATTGTCAACTTATGAGCTGAAAAGAGATAAGAGATGTGATCAAGAGAAAAGAAAAGAACCCAACTAAATATCTTCCTTGAATAATTTGAGTGGCTCAGAAAAAGCATTTCCAATCCAATTGTTAAGAAAATAAATTTAAAAACCCATCCCAGGAAAGTCTTGTGCTTAAAAATAAGAAAAAGTAATGGCAAACGATGAGGTATGAAACCCTGACCTTGGTAACTCTCAACCCAAGAACAGAGGGGAGAATAAAATAAAGATAAAGGAAGACAGGGTGATATAGGAAGAGAGACAGCACTGTGCATAGAAAAGTCTTAGGTTCGGGAAGATTAGTAGCAGGAACCCTAAGAAAAATGAAACCATGAGGAGACTGCAAGAAACAATAGCATGCAAGTTGTCTGTAGGTTTAATTGTGCCTTAAGAGAGAATTAAGAAGGGGTTGGCTGAATTGTTATTAAATCTGGAATTAATACTGGGCTGTCAAAGAAATTTATCGTGAGATCCAAAAATGTTCATTAATGACTTGGAATGGCCCCTCCATGGGAATCAAAATACAGGTAATAATTGTGAGCTATCTCTTAAGACAAGCCAAAATAACAGCTTTCGGAAATCATCACTTGAGGACTGACAGCCACTTCTAAGTGACTATGTAATTGTTTGGATGATTTGAAAGAAAAAAATCTGTAAATGGCAGCATAGAATCACTGAAGAACTCCTCTGTGGATTTACCCTATAAAGTTCTACTTTTGTAGCTTCAAACTAAGGGAATATAAGATGCTTTGTTTGGAAGGTGAATAAGACCATCAATTGTAGGTTGAATCCAGCCCCATTCAAACCTTAGAATGATGGCTACTATAGCATTGGAGACTCATTCCATATGTCTTTTTGTATGTCAGGTGAATAAGATGCTGGTGGAGATGCCTTGATATACATAAGAAATACACCAAATGTTCTGTGAAAAGAAGTGAATATGTGGCATGAAGAAAGCTGTGTTTCTTGATCTATCTTCTTTAATTCATTCTTAAAATTAATTTATTAGGGTTATAATAGGGAAATAGATAAAGAGGTACTGAGACTTTGTATATTGTAAATGAAAATATACCTCAAAATGAGTATTTTATGGCAAATTTGGGAAACTTTAAGATGGTAAATTTATTCTGTTGCTGGGAAAGAAGACTTTCTCCAAAGTAGATAATGTCATAATTAAACTCATAGTGACATATCTCTTCTTATTAAACATTAATTTGCCAGCCTTATTGGTCAGATATTTAGAAGAAGAATCATTGATCTCTTAGTGAGACTCACAGATTTCTGTTGGACCTATTTGTACATTTTCTCAGAAAAAAATGTTAAGCCAGAATAATATGGGTCTAGTCTACTTATGGGTTGATACTGTTCCTTTGTTTAGAGTAAATGTTATAAAGACTTTGACTTGCTTGTACTCTTTCTCATGTGAACATATGGCTTGCTGCTAAGGCATGCCATGAGTTCTATCAAACACTATGACTTTTCCTAATGGATCTCCTTAAAAAAAACACAATTTGAATAATCTACCCTTCAAAATATCAATTGAATTCCATTCTTTCCTGTAAGAAAGACGGTTTGAATCTCTAGTTGGGCATGAGCATCTCTCTAGCTAATGTTTAGAATTAAAGATACACATATCCAAGGATGGTGCTTGGACCCCACAAAGTAATATTCAACCTTTCTTTAAGCTTAATATTTTAAGGCTAGAATTTTTTGTAATTTTAATAACCACCAAATCTTTGACTTTAGTGGACTTAAAATTGCAAGTATATTTTTGCTAATTTAGATCCTCCTCAAAAGCATGATAAAAATTATTATATTAATTCAAAATGAATCTACATTCCCATTAGTTATTTGAATTCTTTTGATCATGGGTTTGATTAAACACAGTATTTTAGGTGTGTTTTGCAATGAGATTGAGTATACTCTGAGAGTAAAGAAAAATATAATCAGAAACACATAAGGAAAATACCTTAAAGAACAGCAGGGTCCTATATGGTCTTCCATATATGTTACATACTCTTTATCCAACTCTATAGAAATAAAAAATATACACTATCTGGGAAACAAAGGGAAAAATCAAGCAGCAATAGTAGATACTTGGGAAACAAACTTCACTAGATTGAATGGGTTTGTTTTCTTCAAATATCACTAGACCCTTCTGAGGGGAATATTCACATAGTTAGTAGAAAGAGACCTAAATGGACTATGCTTTACAAACAAAATATTGAAATTTTGTTAATTTTAAGATTCTTGCCTTTTTGTTCTTAATTTAGGATATCTTTCAGTTCTTTCTTTCTTTCTTTTTTTTTCTTGCTTTCTTTTCATCCCAAATGCTGCATCTTCCTCCTCACAGAGTCCCTCACCCCTCATCCTCAACACTCACCTCTCCCCTTCTCTTCTGAGAGGTTTGGGACCCTTGGACATCCCCCACCCTGGTACACCAAGTCTCTGCCGAATTAGGCACATCTCCTATTATTGAGGCCAGAGAAGGCAGCCCTCTTGGGAAACAAATACCACTGTCAGACTAGAGTTTTAAGGGAGGACACACACTGGAAGTAGGACTTTATTTGTGGACTATAGAAGAAATATCAAGGCACTGTTAGCTGAATCATTAACAGATTGACTACGCACCCCAAAATATCTCATTTTTACCTGGAACCTCAAAATATGACCTTATTTGGAAATGATATTGCTATGAACATTGTCATAATACTGAATTATGATGAACTCTAAATCCAGTGAGTCATGTCTAATTTGTCTCTGCAATGCAGTCATCCTCTTGTGTCTATGATGCTTAATTTGAAGATATAGTAAGAAGCCCTTTCAATGTCAAATCAAGGGTATTGCCTTAGTCAAAATTTTGATATTTTAAAATTTTAATCTATGTGATGTGGATTTATTTCTCAGGTGATTCATAATTTCAGAGGGGGTGATGAAGTGAAGAATGCTGTTTGTTGATCCTTTCCCATTACAACATCTAACAATATAGAATAAGTATCAACCTGATATACACAATAATCTTTTCCCCCTACTTCCTAAAGTAAACTAGTTCCTGAATTAATCTGATGCTGATATCATTTATCTCAGTCACATTCTCAATATATTCACATTCATGGAAAAAGCAATAAGGTAAGAATGGGGTGGGGGAATTTAGTGAAGTTCATGAAAGGCTTTATAATTTCCCTAAATGTGTGACTTTCCCTCACTTACCACACCTCTTCAAGAACCCATATTTTGTTGTTTTTCTCTTGCATCTGGCCAGCTTCTCTCTATTTTTTATTTTAATGTCCTTCCTTTCATTTCCCTCATTTGCTGTCCATCGCACCATCCACTTCATTCACATTTAACCAGAAACTTTTATAGGTTAGTCCGGTTGCAAGACTTCATTAGCATTCATCCTAATTACCATAATTTACTGTAATAGGGATTTGATAATTTCCCAAAATATAATTAGTAATTAGTACTTACAACATGAAAACATTTAAGAGGCAATATCAAGGGTCACAATACACACACACTACATTCAAACTGCAGTGGATATATTTTCAATAAAGCTCAACAGAAAGGTTCTTCTGAAAAGCAAGCCTGAGATTTGATTTCTTCCTTGTTTCAATTTGTATTTCTATTCCTTTTTATTCATGATGAATTGTAAAGGAAGAAGGAATGGAAAATAAAGGAAGAGGAAGGAGTGAGGAAAGGAAGAAGGAAAGAAGACTGGAATGGGGAGGGATAATGAAAACAGAGGACAGATAGGGCAAGGAAGGATGAGGGTGGGAAATTTGAAAAATGTACAACTGTATTTTGCAGGTCTCTGCAGAAGATACTGTTCAGTCTCCTCCTCTGGTAGCAAAATACATCATCACATCAGCAGCACAAAGGAGCCATTAGCCTCGACACAAACCACAATGCTAGTATTTCAAGCTGACATTGTAAATACCATGTGTTCTTCTAGTCTCTCCTGTTCTCTAGTTTGGTTAATGGCAAAGACTATGTCTTAATGGCAAACCAAAAAGAAAAGGAGCAACAGTCTTAAAGCATATATGATGAACTTACTTAAGTCATAAAGACACACAAATATATTTAATATGGGTATATATGCATGTATCACAAATATTTTAAATAATATACTACTGTTTCTAATATATGTAATTTGAATCAAATGTCATTTTTATTTATTTTTCTTAACCATATCAGAGTCAAGGAAAATTTCTCTATTCTGGTACACAAAATTATGAATAAAAGGTGCATGAGATGAAACAGCCCAGAAATCTTTCTGCCTCCATCCTAGGGCCAGAAAATTACTGTCTTAAAATTATTTTTACATCTGATTGGCCCTTCTAGAGATTAAAGAAAGCACAATGTCTTAACTTCAAAGTTTAGTCTCACAAATTATATATTAAAATAAATATTTTGTAAATTATAGGAAGAAAAGTAGAAGTTTATGATATCAGTAATTCTATTTTTAAAGCTGCTTATTGCTTCCAGACCTGCTGACATAGATGACTTTAAAGTTTTGGAATGGAATCCAATATCTCTCTCTACTAAATCTCCACCATGTAAACACCAGCTAGAGATATATAAGGCATGGATTGCCTCAGCGATGCTTAGATGTAATAGCCATTTAAACAGCTTATAAACCTCACATGATTTCCACTAAGAGTGTATTGTAAAGAGAGTCTTTCAATCTTGCCTCACTACAGAGAAATAGAATTACAGAGGATATCACCCAAGTTATACTATTTCTGTCCATTTGGTTTAAGCTAAAACATATTTATTTATGAAGAACAAACGGGGAAGGCTAAAATTAAAATAACTCTTGGGCATGAATTTCTGTTCAAAGCAAAGAAATTACTCTACAAATGCAACTGAGGGAAAAGACTCTCTGCAAAGTAAATCTTTCTCCAGCAGAGATGAATATTTAAATAAAAGGGTTCCTTGAAAAAGGAGGCACCACTATGAGCCCACATAATATACACTTTCTATTATTTCTTGAAAGCACAGATTGGCTATAGTCATCTGGTAGGATTTTTACAGAGATGGACTGTTCTGCTTTCCCTGAGCCAGTCCAGGTGTGCACTGAAAAAGAGGACGGCCGTTTGGGGACATGAAAGTAAGATTCTATTTTGAAGGCTAGAGTAGTTACATTGAGTATCAAGAATATAATATGAAGAATATTAGCTGACCAGGAGCAAACAGGATAGGAAAGACTTGGGAACTGGGGGCATCAAAATTACTGAACCAAAAGCAGGATAGGGTTAATAAGATTTCTGTAAGACATTGATGGAAATAGCTTGCAAAGTTTGCTATCTGCTAAGTACCCAAATTTAGCAGCCTCAAATCTCAAAGCTCTGGAATTTTACTTGAAAGATTTCAGATTTGATGCAAGTCAAACATAACTCAGTACGTCCATTTGTACACTTAAGACCGTGTGATGGTTAGTCTTCATGGCCAAGTCGACTGGATTCACAATCTAGAGAGAAACATACCTGTGTCTGTTGGGTGATTTCTGAAAGGTTTAGCTGATAAGACAACACTTGCTCTGAATGTGCATGGAATCATCCCATGCTGTAGGTTTCCAAACTACATAAAAAAGTAGAAAAGGAATGACTGACCAGTATACATTACTCTCTTATACCTGATGGTGTATTCAATATGACTAGTACCAAGCTCCAATATCCATACATAAACTAACACAATAATCCAGAGCTCTTCACCCTGGAGCAAAAATAACCCCTTCCTACTTAAAGCTGTTTTCTCACTTACTGTGTCACGACAATGACAAAAACGACAAATATAGACAGGTAATTATTTTTACTGATACTATTTAAAATAGAATAATATATGTAAAACATTTAGCACTCTACTTGGTACATGGAAATGATAGATTGATTTTTAAAGGTATATATTCATCACTATGATTATTATTAGCATACACTCTAAAGTCAACTTGTTATTACTTTGATAGTGATTGGTGGAAATGTGTAGCTATTTTATTGCATTCCTACATATCTACTTCCCTTCCAACCCTATATCCTCATCCCTTTTAACCCCACCACACTAAGTAGAAGGTTAGAGGGGAAAGAGGGTGTAGACCTCGGATTAGGGCCTTTAATTTCCTTGAGGCAAGTGGAATCTTCATTGTTAGCATATCCAACTTCTGCTTCTAGTCTACAGATCAGAACAGCTTGAGAAAGTCCCACAACAGGAACCAGCAGCACCCAGAACAGCAGCAGAGGGACTAGCAGCCTCCACAGGCTCTCGCAGGGTCCTCCCATTTCTACCCTTTCCAGGTTCTCCAGAAGAAACAATCTGTAGCTAGCAAAGATTACATCCCTGCTTGTGCATATCCTATTGCCCTGCTGGGAAGCAGCCACTTATCCCACACCAGGGGTTAAAACAGAAACATATTCACACAACATAACTGGACTTTTAAAGAAACCAAAAGTCTCACTACAGTAGTTTAATACATACAAGCCCATTGATGGAAATAAATTATTTCTCTGTGACTTAGGGTGACACTAGATAGTGTCATTCTGTGTAAAATGAAGAAAGAGAAAATTCCAAGAAATCAACAATTAGTAAAATGCGGACACAAGTGTAATATCCTTCAGGTTATAATGAAAATTGTGTCCACAATATCACATATCACATGTTAGGTTAGAGAATTCAGAGATAATCCCACACACAGTGCCAAAGAAAAGTGTGTCTATCAATAGGGTATACCTAATCCTGTGACAAGCTAACGACACAGGTAAGCCTTACAGAAAATGGCCCTTGGTTCTTTGCGGTGGATCAGTTTTATCCAAAGCCCTTGCAGTGACCCAGGTCTCCTTCAGCTTTGAGATCTCTTCCTGGTACTTCTGTTGTGTCAACTTATGACTAACTTTCCCTTTTAAGTTGTTCTGTGTTCTCTATTAACTTCAGTATCCTTGCTAATGGTGTCCCACATTGTCTTTTACAACATTTACTCTAGCACATATCCAGAATTGGAATTCTAACAGTGAATAATATCTTAGAGTCTACTAATTATAATATGTTTTAATAATGGTTATAGGTTATTATATTTGACTAGTTTGGACACTCCACCGGGTATGTGTTATATGTGTTCATTTATTTATTATTTTTAAAATTAATCTGTAATTTAATAAATTTGTCTCAGCTTTTATGAATAATACTGTATGCAGCTCAAGCTCTCCAGCAAGGACTTGAAAACATACATCTCCCGACCTGTCTTGAAGACAGATATACAAGCTATTATGAAAGGGAGCAGATCATATGGGGAGCTTTATGTGAAGTAAATTCTGGGTAGAACCTCCGACTTTAAACTTGAGGCCTGTATTTTTATATGAATAAGACCATTGCAAAAAGAGCTTGCTAAGGTGCTTCCTGAAGGAAACTTGTTAAGAGTCTTACACTCCAATTCCCCCAGCAAGTCCAAGATCCCTTAATCTTACCAGTATCATAATGCTATATTCTAGTCTCATTGAAGAATAAGATAATATTCTCTTTTCTAGTCATCTGAATGAAAAGATGTTTAATAGTAAGTCTGTTTTAGGCTACGTGGTGCTTCCTGTAACATGATTGAGCACTATTTTACTACATTGTAACATTTTCTTACTGATTTTATTGAATTGTTTTTCTTGTGGCTGTAAAACAAGATATTTTACAAAAAAACAATTTAAGAGGAAGAATTTATTTTGATTGACAGTCAAAGGTACAAAAACCTATTCCCTACGTATTCTGGGCACAACATCTAGAGCATCTCTACCTGTGAGGCGTCAAAGCCTGAAGTAGCTGGTCAAACGGTACCCACAGCCACAAGACAAGGGGAGCAAATTCAGGGTTCCAGCTTGCCTGTTCCTCCTCATTTGTTCTTGCTCCCCATCCAATAAAAGTTGACACTAGAAATAAGAGTGATCATCCCACCTCAGTTTTTCCTCCTTTTTGGAAATATCTTCAAAGAATAACCATAAAATTTGAATTCCAAGACCTAATCACTTTTAGTAAGTTAACTATCATTGATTTAGTACTCACACATGGAATTAAATTTCTATCTCCAGCACACAAGTCTTGGCTGAGGATAATATCTTAGAGTTTGTTTAATGTAATAATGCTTATAAGTTATTATGTTTGGCTAGTTTGTGTACATCGTCAGCTATAAGTTGTATATATTTATTTATTACTTGTATAAGCAATATATTGCCTGGAAACTGTATGCTCTTTTAGGCTGGAGGCTAAAAGTATAAATTATTAGGACTGTGTTAGCCCTAATAGTCTTATGTCACATTCAATTTTATCCATTTTGCAATGATGGAACTTTCTGATACTTAATAAATTTTCTCAAGTTAAAGGTATTATGTACGGGGAAAAAATAACCAATCTTATGCCTTAACTGCCAACTTCATCTTTCTGATGCTGGACTAGATTAATAATTTCAAGGGTCATGTGTGGGACATGAGCTTAGATGACCTCTATTCTAGCAATCTTTTCCAATAGCCTGTCAGTAGCTCCGTCTCCACATTCTCCATCATTCCTCCTGGAATCATTTATCCTAAAATTTACATTTAAATCCCACTCAAAAATAGCACTATGCCTTTTTTTTACTTTCCTTGAAAAAGGCAGGATTTGTTTATTACTTGGTTTTATTTTGTGTGCATTTGTGTGAGTGCCTGTAGCTTTGTATGTGTCTAGTACTTGTGGAAGTCAGAAGATAGTATCACTTCCCCTGGGATTGGACAGATATGAGTCAATTCTTTCTGAGAATGAACTGAACCTATGGCCTGTGCAAGAGCAGGGAATGTTCTTAACCACTGGACTATATCTCTAGTCCCATTTTCATCTTAGTTTACACTTTCTTCATCACCAGTCTCTCTGTGTACTTTCTTTTCTGCTGCTGTTCTTTATGTCTATACATTTTTCTACTAAATTCAGATCCCTTGGATAATCTTCCTTGTGTGTGTTTTATCAGCAAGCTTTTCCCATTTGTCTCCTAGTTTCACTGTTTCCTTCCATTTTCCTGTCCAGAACCAATCAATATAGCTACCTCTTTCTCTGCTGACTTCCAGCTTCAGAACACTATAGATGGATGCCAGATATACATGGTACCAATGTCTAGTTCCTCCTTCCTAATGAGAACTTTTTTATACTTTTTTTCTAGTTATGCTCTTGTCTCATGGAGGCCCATCTAAGCTGTCAATACTCAATGAATTTCATAATTTAATCTTCACACTAAAGAGAGTCTACTGGTTCTATCTATTTTTCCTTTCCTGAGAAGCTGGAAAATTTAAGTCTCTAGTTTCAAAATCCTCCCTCTGTTTCTTGTGCATGCCTGTTGTTTTCCCTAGACTAGACTAGGGCTGATCCCCCGCCCCATAGTTTCAAGATACATCATTTAGTATGTTATCAAATTCAAACACTGTATTTAATTAATTTTTGTTGACTTGACCCTTCTGATTGCTTTCAATTACTTTCAAGCTTACACTCTTTAAAACATGATCTCTAATTTATTGGCAATGCTCATTGCCACTGTGTATCTACCACCAGATGGAATGTAAATTCCACTAAGAACTTTGTCTGTTTTTCTTAACAGAGGATTACAAGTCATCAACCAGTTCCTGTCTCCATGTGGTACCTATAAATATTTGTTGAATGAATATATAAATACATATGAGTGTTTGATCACAATTTTCTCCTACTTTTCATCCCTAGGAGATCATTATGACAGTTATCTTATCAGAGAGCAATATGATAATATAATTTCATTGTTTACATTGGTTTTGTGGATTTTCAAAATAATGCTAACTTTATACATTTGATGACTAGTATAAGAAAGCATTCTTTTTCACTCTTCAAACAGTTCAACAGCCTGAAATACAGTGTGCCGACCTGTTCACCCCAAGTACCTCTCAGTAAATACGGACAGAAAAGATGTGGCCCCAACATTCTATCTTTGTCATTAAACATACTTTTTAAGCCACTGCCCTGCAGGTTGACCCAAAAAGACTGATTTCTTCTGCATTTCAGTTACTTTGATAGTCTTGACAATAATTCACATGGGCTCTGAGGATGTTGAACCAAGAACCAGTCTCCAAATTGTAAGTGCACTGGGTCAAGAAAGCATATTTATACCCTACTTTTAGTTTTTGAGACCCTAGCATTTTCTCTTACACAAATAATATAGCATTGATTAAACTTTGATCATGAGATCTTTTTGTGAATTTGTTTATATAGTGGATTACTTTGATGGATTTTTGTATACTGAACCATCCCTGCATCTTTGGGATGAAGGATACTTGTTCGTGGTGAATGATGATTTTGATGTGCTTTTGGATTTGGTATTAGAGAATTATACTCAGTATTTTTGCATCAAGATTCCTAAGCACAATTGGTCTGACATTCTCTTTCTTTGTTGGGTCTTTGTGTGGTTTATGTATGAGAGTAACTGGCTTTATAGAATGAATTAAGTAGCCTTCCTTCTGTTTCTATTTTGGGGAATTGTTTGAGGAGTACTGGTAATTGCTCTTTGAAGGACTGTACTAAAACCAACTGGCCCTGGGCTTTCTTTTTCTTTCCTTCTTTCTTTCTCTCTCTCTCTCTCTCTTTCTTTCTTTCTTTCTTTCTTTCTTTCTTCCTTCCTTTCTTTCTTTCTTCCTTTCTTTCTTTTTTTGGTTAGAAGGTTATTAATGACTGCTTCTATTTCCTTAGAGGTTTGGGGACTGTTTAGATAGTTTTCTGCCTCTTGAGTTAACTTTGGTAAGTAGTATCTGTCTAGAAATCACCCATTTCATCTAGGTTTTCCATTGTTGTTGCATACAGGCTTTTGTAGAAAGTTCTGATGATTCTTTTAAATTTCCTCAGTTTCTGTTGTTTTGTTTCCCATTTCATTTCTGATTTGTTAACTTAGATACTGTCTCTGTGTCTGTTAGTTAGTTTGGCTTTCTTGTTTAGCTAAGGGTCTGTCTATCCTGTTGACTTTCTCAAAGAACCAGCTCTCCATTTTGTTGAGTTTTTGCATTGTTCACTTTGTTTTTATTGATTTCTGGCCTGAGTTTGATTATTTCTTGATGTCTACTCCTGTTGTGTGCGTTTGATTTTTTTTTAATTGTAGAACATTCAGATATGCTGTTAAGTTACTAATGTAGGATCTCTCCAATGTCTTCACAAGGGTCCTTAGTGCTTTGTTTCTCTTAGCACTGCTTTCATTGTGTCCTATAAGTTTGGGTATACTGTGTCTTTATTTTCATTGAATTCAAAAAAGTTCTTGATTTCTTTTGTTATTTCTTCCTTGACCAAGTTATCATTGAGAAGAGAGTTGTTCAGTTTACATGAGTATGTGGGATTCCGGTTGTTTTTGTTGTTCTTCAAGTCCAGCCTTATTCTGCAGTGGTCTGATGGAATGCATGGGACTATTTAAATCTTCTTGTATCTCTTGAGGCTTGTTTTGTGACCAATTATATGGTCAATTTTGGAGAAGGTACCATTTTAGAGTGAAATGTTTTATATATATATATATATATATGTGTGTGTGTGTGTGTGTGTGTGTGTGTGTGTGTGTGTGTGTGTGTTAAATACATTTGGTTCATAAGTTCTATTAGTTTCACTTGTCTCTGTTTAGTTTCTGTTCAATAACCTGTCAATTGGTGAGACAATGTGTTATAGTCTCCCACTATTCCTGAGTTTCAATATGTGTTTTAAGCTTTATTAAAGTTTCTTTTATGAACGTGGATGTCCTTACATTTGAGTCATGGGTGTTCAGAATTGAGAAGTGTTGGTAGATTTTTCCTTTGATGAATATGGATGTCCTTCCCCATTCCTGTGATAGCTTTTGGTTGAAAGTCGATTTTATTGGATATTGCAAAATCTACCCTATCTTATTTCTCAGGACCATTTGCTGGGAAAACTTTTTTCCAACACTTTACTCTGAGGTAGTATCTGTCTTTGTCAGTGAGCCATGTTTTTTTTGTATGCAATAAAAATCTGTATCCTGCTTGCATATCCAGTCTGTTAGCTTATGTCTTTTTATGCCAGGAGGGTACAGTTTTTGAGTCCATTAATGGTAATAGATATTCAAGACCAATGATTCTTGGTCCCTGTTATTTTTGCTGTTGGAGATGGTATTATGTCTTTGTGATTCTCTTCTTTTGGGTTGGTTGTGAGATGACTAACTAATGCCAATAGTATTAGCATTTGGGCTAATAGCCACTTATCAATGAGTGCATACCATGTGTGTTTTTCTGTGATTGGGTTACTTCACTCACGATGATAGTTTCCAGTTCCATCCACTTGCCTATGAATTTCATGAACTCGTTGTTTTTGATAGCTGAGTAATATTCCATTGTGTAGATGTACCACATTTTCTGTATCCATTCCTTTGTTGAAGGGCATCTGGGTTCTTTCCAGCTTCTGGCTATTATAAATAAGGCTGCTATGAACATAGTGGAGCATGTGTCTTTCTTATATGTTGGGGCATCTTTTGGGTATATGCCCAAGAGAGGTATAGCTGGGTTCTCAGGTAATTCAATGTCCAATTTTCTGAGGAACCTCCAGACAGATTTCCAGAATGATTGTACCAGTCTGCAATCCCACCAACGATGGAGGAGTGATCCTCTCCTATCATGCTTCTAATGTTCTTTCTTTGTTCTGTGCATTTACTGTTTTGATTATTACATGATGGAGGGATTTTTTTTTCTGTTACAATCTATTTGGTGTTCTGTAGACTTCTTGTACATTTATGGCCATCTCTTTCTTTATGTTAGGGTAGTTTTCTATAATTTTGTTGAAGATGTTTTCTGGTGCTTTGAACTGAGAATCTTCATTCTTTTCTATTCCTATTATTCTTTTGATCTTTTCATTGTGTCTTGAATTTCCAGGATGTTTTTGGATAGGAGCTTTTTACAATTTGCATTTTCTTTGATTGTTGCGTCTGTATCTTTTATGCTTTCTTCTATGTCTGAGGGTCTCTCTTTTAATTCTCATATTCTGTTGGTGATGCTTGTATCTGTAGCTCCTGATCTCTTTTCTGGGATTCCCATCTCCAGGATAGCCTCCATTTGTGATTCCTTTATTGTTTTTACTTCTGATTTTAGGTCTTGAACTGCTTTGATTTATTCAATTCCTTCACCTGTTTGATTGTGTTTTCCTGTATTTCTTTAAGGGATTTATTTTTTCCTCTTTAAAGGCTTCCAGCTGCCTTTGTTTTCCTGTATTTGGTGATTTATTTTCCTAATGAAGGATAATAATGGAAAATTTAGAATGGAGCTTAGAAGAATGTCCTCTAGGGTTCACAGATGTAAGATATAGTGATGCTGGCAGTAATCACATATTCTAAATGAAAAGGCTGCAGGAAGGAAATATGTTTTCCTTGAAGAGGGAAACTCCAGATGATAGAATAGAGAAGGCAGATTTAATGAAGAAATCACAAAAGGAAAAAAATTAATAACTTGTGGTTTGAATGTGATCTATCCCTCATGGGTTTGTGTGTGTGGACACTGCATCCTCAGCTTTGGAGATGCTTTTGAAGGTTATAGAACTTCAGGAGATGGAAACTCACAGAAGAATGCAAGTACTAGGTATGGGATTGGGTTTGAAAAACAGTCCTATTTCCTGTATGCTCTCTGCCTTCTAACTCCAGATGCAATGTGACCAACTGTCTCATACTCCCAATGCCATATCTTTCTCACCATAATGAACTTTAGTCCTTCTTAAACCACAACCAAAATAAACACTTCCTTTCTTTGAATTGCATTCATAAAGCATTGTGTAGCTAATACAGTAAATAAGGGTCAGAACATTCCAAAGGCACATGGAAGTCTGTGTTGGGATTAGTGGTGATACTGAGCTGTGATGTTGAGCTAGAAAAGAAGAACTTAGAGTACAGATGAGTAGAAAATTATGCATGCAGGCAATGAAGAAAATAACAAGGGAAAGATATCCCAGCAGTTAAGATCATGTGTTCTTACAGAGGAACTGGGTATGGTTACCAACATAAATACAGTGGCTCACAGTTCTCGGTACCTCCAGTTCCAGAGAACTTGACCCTATCTTTTGTCCTACACAAGCACTATACACATGTGGTATATATACATACATGCAGGTAAACACACAGAGAAAAAACACTATGTATGTAAATCTTGAAAAAGATAACTGAGTTGAATAACATTAAATTAAATTGTTCACAAACTTACAATTTTTTTCTTTTTTTCTTTATTAACTTGAGTATTTCTTATTTACATTTTGATTGTTATTCACTTTCCCGGTTTCCGGGCCAACATCCCCTAGCCCCTTCCCCTCCCCTTCTATATGGGTGTTCCCCTCCCCATCCTCCCCCCATTACTGCCCTCCCCCCAACAATCATGTTCACTGGGAGTTCAGTCTTAGCAGGACCAAGGGCTTCCCCTTCCACTGGTGCTCTTACTAGGCTATTCATTGCTACCTATGAGGTTGGAGCCCAGGGTCAGTCCATGTATAGTCTTTGGGTAGTGTCTTAGTCCCTGGAAGCTCTGGTTGGTTGGCATTGTTGTTCATATGGGGTCTCGAACCCATTCAAGCTCTTCCAGTCCTTTCTCTGATTCCTTCAACAGGGGTCCCGTTCTCAGTTCAGTGGTTTGCTGCTGGCATTCGCCTATGTATTTGCTGTATTCTGGCTGTGTCTCTCAGGAGAGATCTACATCCGGTTCCTGTCGGCCTGCACTTCTTTGCTTCATCCATCTTGTCTAATTGGGTGGCTGTATAGGTATGGGCCAGGCTCTGAATGGGTGTTCTTTCTGCCTCTGTTTTAATCTTTGCCTCCCTATTCCCCGCCAAGGGTATTCTTGTTCCCCTTTTAAAGAAGGAGTGAAGCACTCACATTTTGTTCATCCTTCTTGAGTTTCATGTGTTCTGTGCATCTAGGGCAATTCAAGCATTTGGGCTAATATCCACTTATCAATGAGTGCATACCATGTGTGTTTTTCTGTGATTGGGTTACCTCACTCACAATGATAGTTTCCAGTTCCATCCATTTGCCTATGAATTTCATAAAGTCATTGTTTTTGATAGCTGAGTAATATTCCATTGTGTAGATGTACCACATTTTCTGTATCCATTCCTCTGTTGAAGGGCATCTGGGTTCTTTCCATCTTCTGGCTATTATAAATAAGGCTGCTATGAACATAGTGGAGCACGTGCCTTTGTTATACGTTGGGGCATCTTTTTTGTTGTAATACTTGCTATTTATTTTAGGAAAGGGATCTGTGGTTTGGGCAGCCATGTAGTTCTGAATGATAATGTACTTTATAGGCTGAAATCATTGCCTTTGGTGACAGATTCTGGGTGTGACTTACACATCCACTGTCCACTGCCAGTTCCCTTCGCATGAGTGTAAGTGTTAAAAAGACAATGCAGAAATATTCTGGTCTACCTGCTCATAAAAAAAATTGTCAACTTGAGCATCACAATCCATTAACACTACTAGTCATATATGACTTTGGTGACAGTCCCTAACATTTTCCTAATCAACTCTGTCTGCATTGGGTTTTAGTCAATATTCTGTCCACAACAACCAAAATTTATGGCTGCTAGCCACAGCAACCCAGAATGATAGTCCTCCTGTCTCTCCCTTGCTAAGCATAGGAAATACATAAGTCTGTTTAAAATATAACCATCACCAAATAAGCCAAACCTTATTTGATTCAGAACCTGATGCCCTTACTGATGGAAAATAGGATTATGCCAATTTTGTTTCTGGGTTTAAAGTGCTTTGCAGACTTGTTAGTTTAGCTGTAAATAATCTCGTTCTTTTTGGTTTGTTATATTTAGAAGTTCTTTGCTGCAGACAGGGATCAGGTTTTCCCCATGGATAATGAAAACTAAGCAAGGGGGCAGATTTAAAGTTGAAAAGATATGGGGTATAAACAAAATACTATACTTTGCTAACCTAGATATAAAAATACAAAAGTGGAATGAAGTATCAGATTGTAGTAGCCAAGTTGATTCTATTTTTCCATTGAAAGTATTTCTCTCAGATAGATCCATTGAGAAAATCAGGCTTTTAGTAAAGTATAATACATTTCTTTTCATCTGAAACTTATGTTCATGCAGATGTTATATATCTTATAATAGAGAATCTTCCAAAGAGGGAAAGTGGTTTCCTTTGTGTCAGTTGTAATAAACGTAAAGCAGGTAAGGCAGCCTTGGACCCTGAAATCCCATTTGCTTACATTAGGTTGACTTTCTCATGTACCTTTCAGCAGGAATAGCAACCAAATATCCATTCGGTAATGTAGAAGTGGAACATTTTTCCAGTGTATGATCACATGGGAACTTCTACCAGATCCTTTTAATGTTCTTTTCCTCCTATTTTTCCTGCTGTGATTTTGGAAAGCTGTATTCTTCTCCTGCTAAAATGATTAGTCCTTTAAGTGAATGAGATCACTTACTGAAATAAAAATTCAGCCAAGCCATATTCTCATACTGTGATCTCATACAGGCTCAGACTCCTAAGAGTCCCCTTGAGAGACTTGGCAAAATTGTTCATCCAATTGTATGCTGTCTCAGCACAGAAAGGAAACATGTCTGACAAAATCTTGCAGGTATATTTTTTAAGGTAGGGAGGCAGATGCCAAAAACAATATAAACCCACATGTGACTTAATATAGGCTGCTATCATCTTCCAAATTAATCTCTCTCTGTTGTCCATGTAAAACGCATAGCGCATGAAACAAACACCTGAAAACTTATGCAATCCTCACTTTCTTTATCAAGAGAGATGTAAGATGCTTAAACTGGACTCTGGCTCTGTGCCCACGCTTATGAGGCATCTGGGGAAAATGACTTCCTCTCAGCTTCAATTGGCCTCAGAGCCTTTGGATTGTTGCTCATCTGACATTCATGCCTTTTAGTTTCCCAATCACAAGGTACAACTAGGAGCAGTCACAACTGAGTATGTCTTCAATTAGAACTGGGCCCAAAATGATCTTGACAATGAGCAATAAAGTAATTGTGTTTGGCTTTTCTGCAGAGTCAGTGTAGAGACCTTGCTCACTGATTTGGTTCTTTTCCGTGGTCCTCTCTTCTTTCCTTGTCAGTTTTGATTTTCATTCATTTCTCCATCCACCATTTTTCTGTGTTCCCACTTTCCTCCTCTGAAAATCCCTTCCCCAACAAAACAACCTATTTTCTAAAATAATTTAAATTCTTTCTTTGTGTATGCATGCCATGTCTGTGCATGTGTAGGAAGATCAGAGGACAATGTCAACCCCTTCTGACGTTGACCGGGCCTCTTTGAGACAGTGTCATACTTTGCTCTAGGCAACACTAAGCAGACGTGGCTGGTTTGCCAGTAAGCCCCTTGAATTTGTCACCATCTCATCAATTATGATACATACATGTATTACCATACCCAGCGTTTTATTTCATAGGTGAGTTCTGGAGCTAGAACTTAAGTCCTTGTGCTTGCAAATAAGCAATTTATGTCTCTGGCCCTAAGACTCACTTTCATACAATTGAGGTGAAATTTGAAAAAGATAAAATGCATGAATCTTAAGGGTGAAATTTAATTAAAGCTTTAGAAAACAGGCCCTGGTTGATACTGTCATGTGATACAATATCTGTAGCACTTAAGAAAGTAACTCGTTGTCCTCTGCAGGACAACCTGATGCAGGCAAGCATTGCTTTTATTTCATTGGCAGAGATCAGGTTTATTTGCTTTCAACGTTCCTGAAGAATAGTACTAAATAGAACTGAGGATGTAGCTCAGTGGTAGAACAGTTGCATAGTAAGAATACAGAAGGCCCTGTCTTAAGTCCCAATCAATGCAGCAAATAGTACTACATGCACTGTCCATTTATTTCAAGTTCTCTTTAACTTATTCAATGTCTTCCCAATTCTATTATGCTGTTATATGCATCAGCTTTCAACATATAAGCAATGCAGGTAGTATTACAAGGTGTAGCTAACACATAATGTACGAATTTTCTCTCTCTTTTCTTTAATACTTGAATTTATCCTAGGGTATTTTTTTGTTTTTGTTTGTTTGTTTAACATAAAAGGAACTATGTACAAAGTCTCGTGTACTTCTGTTGTGATATATGTTTTCATTCCTTCTGGCAAAAAAAGGAAGAAAAATAATTTCTAAGTTTAACTTTATTAAGAAACTAAAAAAGACCTGTCAAAACTGCTGTCTTATTGGACAAGGTCACAGGAAATATGTGACAGTTCTGATTTTTTTTCACATCCTGAGCATTATTACCATTTTTAATCTTGGTATTGTAGTACCTGTCAAATTCCATCAAAGTGTGATTGTAACTTTGATAATAATTAATGATACTGACAACTTTTATATATTCCTGTTGGACAGTTATATAGCCTTCTTTATGTGTGAAAGAACTGTTTTGTTCATGTTTTAGAGGAGAGCTAGAAATTTCTTTGTCATTGACTTCTTTGAGTTCATATAAAACCTAGATACAAATTCTTTGTTTGGAGATATATTTTAAATTTTCTGCCTCATTTTGTGGACACTATTACATTTTCATGATTTAATTTAATAAAAAATACTTTTCAATAATGTAATAATTTTTAAATTTTGTGTCTTTCTTAAAATGATTTTGCCTACTTTCAGGTTACTGACTGTCCAATAAACACAACTGTATCAAAACATACTTATTTATCTGTTTCTATGGCTGCATGGTAATTGACCTTACTGAGTTTAGTATTCTCTCATATTGTTTTTCCTTATTTCTGCTATTCTTTCCCCATTCTGTTCCCAATTTCCCCTGTTCTGGAGTCAATAGTATTACTTGCATTTTCTTTGCTGTTTCATTAGCCATCAGCTTTGTTGACTTCATCTTTGTGTCTGCTATAGGCTTCATAGTACCTTCATAGTACCTTCACAGTACCTGCACAGTACCTTCACAGTACCTTCACAGTACCTTCACAGTACCTTCACAGTACCTTCATAGTACCTTCACAGTACCTTCACAGTACCTTCATAGTACCTTCACAGTACCTGCACAGTACCTTCACAGTACCTTCATAGTACCTTCATAGTACCTTCACAGTACCTTCACAGTACCTTCATAGTACCTTCACAGTACCTTCATAGTACCTTCACAGTACCTTCATAGTACCTTCATAGTACCTTCATAGTACCTTCACAGTACCTGCACAGTACCTTCACAGTACCTTCACAGTACCTTCATAGTACCTTCACAGTACCTTCACAGTGCCTTCACAGTACCTTCACAGTACCTTCACAGTACCTTCACAGTACCTTCACAGTACCTTCATAGTACCTTCACAGTACCTTCACAGTACCTTCACAGTACCTTCACAGTACCTTCATAGTACCTTCATAGTACCTTCACAGTACCTTCATAGTACCTTCACAGTACCTTCACAGTACCTTCACAGTACCTTCATAGTACCTTCACAGTACCTTCATAGTACCTTCACAGTACCTTCACAGTACCTTCACAGTACCTTCATAGTACCTTCATAGTACCTTCACAGTACCTTCACAGTACCTTCACAGTACCTTCACAGTACCTTCATAGTACCTTGGGTTGTGATGATCCCAAACCACAAAACTATTTCACTGCTACTTCCAATCTGTGCATTTGCAACTGTTATGAACTGTAATGTAAATATCTAATATGAGATATCTCATATGTGATCCCTGCAAAAGGGTTGTTTGACCACCAAAGGGATCATGACACACAGATTGAGAACTACTGTTTTAGATACTCTTCCCCCAAAGGAAAGTCAAAAAATAGTCAATAACAACATGGAGATGTATAAGAGTACTTGCCACTTGGAAAATACAAACAAAAATCACAATAAGAAGGTGGTATATGTTTCTCAGGATGAGTAAACTTAAATACAGAAGGAATAGTGAAGCAATTTAATGTACTATATGTGGTTTTTTAGAAACACAAAGACACACAGTCACTTTGGAAAACACTTCAATAGCTTCTATTGAGTTAACCATAATCTGACTATAGTTCAGTATATATGCGCATAGCTGACCGAAGGTAAGGAAAGCAGCAGAATTATGGTCGAGAAGCACAGAGTTCCTTGAGGGTGATGGAAACTATTCATGTTTTAACTATGATTCTGGTTACTCTATTAATATCTTCATTTGATCAAACTCCTTGATTTGTAACTTTCGTAATAAATGGATTTTTTTATATTTGTAATGCCGATTTTAAAATATAGTTCTAATATTGTAGACTCTGAGTCCTAAGATACTGATTGAGTAACAAAGCAACCATATTAATAATAAAGAGAAAAGTATATTTGAAAACAAGACTTGATCTTCTCTTGCTTCCCCAGGATCAGACTCAGAGCAGCCACCAGATCTACCTCTTTTAAAGCCATGTGAATCTTAAGAGGATGTGGGTAAAGTGGAGACATAAGTAAGTGTGAGAGGTTTATACATGTCTGTGGCATAGAGGCTTGCTGATGAAATATCAGGAATATCAGAGTCCATGAAGAGATTTAAAGCTACAGCTGGCCCAGAAGAGACATTAACATCGGGTCACCATAGACCTGGCTAGAGAGAGAGTTGCACTTTCATTATCACTGTGAAACTTCCTTGCTTCTGAGCAGTTCTTGTTTTTGCATTAATCTCATACCTAATATTAAACTATGTGAGCAACTTTCCACAGGAGAGGATGGAGTGCAGATTTGTGACAACAACAATGTTTTTAATAATGTTTTCAGTAGACACACATTTGCAGGTCTCATAGTCTTAGAGTAATAGATCATATCTATAAAGAGTCTGGCAATGGTCCATGTTTCCAGCAAATACAGTCAAATGGCAAACAAATGACTTATGAATGCACATTAGGGCAGCTACACATTTGAACACCTAGTATTTGGGATCAGATGTACAAGATATATGTAATAAAAAGCTAGATGAAATTTGGACATAGAAGATGCACACATGAAGTGCAACCTCTGTCTGAAAAGCTATTGGCTATTAAAATCTGCTTGGAAAGGGGGAATCACCTTTCTTTAACCCTTGTGGCCCCAGGATATCAATCATAAAATGGACTCAATCTGTTTTTATAAAAAGGACAAAAAAATTGTTGGGTAAAAAAAGGAGGTAAATATGAGATGGGAGTAGGGGAATGGATGGGATTAAAATAAAGTGTATGAAATTCAGAAGGAACTAATAAAAATGAGAGAGAGGGAGAAAATACTTATAGAGATAACATCGAGATCAAGTCTTACTCCAGAAAGGTGAGACAGGAAGAATGTAAATGAATTTACCATTTACCTTGCAGCTCATGCTAGAGTGAAAGTAGAGTGAAAGTCTCCAATTTTTCAATCCTTAGTATACTGCTCATCCTCCTGTACTAACAATATGGATATACAATATCAAAAACACTGTGGTAATCTGAAATATTCAGTTGTTGCAGATGTACTCTATAGCACTCTACAGAGTACTAGCTAGTTTGGTACAGTCTGTATAATAGGCAATAAAGGAGGATTATGAAAAGAAATCTGCTTCCAACAGGGACACTGAAAACAAATTCAAACACAGCTGACTCTTTATTCCTACCTTTTACGAAGTGCCGTGTGGTTCGACTCAAAATAACAATCACAGGGTGACGACTGGTCAGATGACAAAATTTTCACCTCAGTCTGAACCCTCTGTTAGGGTTTAGTGAGGCACTTCACCACACTAAACCTTCCTACATTTTTTTATTAGCAGCCATGGAAATGTTTTACTCATGCTCCCG
This sequence comes from Rattus norvegicus, assembly GCF_021556685.1. Classification (NCBI taxonomy): domain Eukaryota; kingdom Metazoa; phylum Chordata; class Mammalia; order Rodentia; family Muridae; genus Rattus; species Rattus norvegicus. Next base: position 38,954,377 of record NC_141550.1, read on the forward strand.
TAGAGACAGAATATGAAAGTCACTGGAACATGCTCTCTAAAACATCTGATACAGACTTTTTTAAGTAGCTAACTATTAAAATAAAAGCATATATTCTTTTTAGTTTAGATCAAATATAACAGTCAGATAATACTGCTCTTAATATAACATTTTCCTCCAAGTGGATGCATTCAACTTAAGAACTTTAAACAATCAAGGTCTTAAAGAGAGAGGAGAAAATCTATAGATTCAAACATGTTATCCACTGTACAGATGCAGTTGAAGTCCTTGGGAATATAATGTAGAGGCCTGTGTTCTGGGCCAGGGTCAAAAAGGTAAGGAAATTATTATCTGACAATTAGTTACCTTCCCACACATGCTGTGCCCATGCCCCACCTTTTCCTGAGCTTAGCAGTTAAAATCCCCATCTCACTACTGAATTGAGAAGGTTCAAGGGAATCTCACATACAAACACTAGTGTGAAGATCTTACAGTTGTTGGGGGCAATAGTTCATGAATTACTAGGGCTACTCCTTGTGCACACTTCAAAATGATTATCCAATTGCTATTTTAATACTCAAATATCTTTATTACAAATGAAAACAGGGGAAAAAAGGCTTTGGCCTCTCTATGTGAGAAACTGCAGGCCATGATGCATGTTGTGATGACATAGCTGACCTCTGAGCTCTTCAAGATCTTTCTCTATTCATACAGCTCCAGTCTGTGACTGTTAGTACAGTCACTTTATCCTGATCTCATGATTTAAGTCAGGACAACTCTCTATTATCTCACATATGCTGCTTTTCTTTATTTCCTAATAAGATTTATTTTTCCTCTTTGTACTGAAAGTCTAGAATTCTGGAAAAGACTGGGTGCTCAAAGAATATTTGTTGAATGCATGAGCAATGTACTGATAGACAGGGCTGGCAGATGTACAGGGCAGAGGTGAGGATACACAAATGAATTTTTGCTTAGTCGTGTGTGTTTTCTCCCTCAGAAATAGAAAACATGGAAGTGTATTAATCCTTCCATCATGAGCATTTGGCATGTGTCACACTCTGTATCGTTGATAAAGCATGTTTAGAAAAATGAATTTATTTTCAAGCAAGATTTCAATTTGCAACTTGCTGGAGTTTAGCAATGAGAGAAAAAGACAATGGACCTGATTTTTCTGGAGGTGGATTACTTTCTAAAGAGATGAATCAAAGGACAGGCTGCTGCAGTGCGACCCTGCAGTCTGACAGTCCCAGAGGCAAGTCTAGGAAAAATGCTGACATATTTTCTTTCCTTTCAACTTCAACTATGGTAGATAAGTTCATTAGAACCAGATACTTTGATCTCAGTGGAAATACTTTAAATCATACTGTCTCAAAATTCAGTTCAATCTGCCTCTCGTTCGCCTTCTAAATTATTCAACCTTATTCTATTGGTATAAGGAAATTAAACTACTGTCAAATTAATACAATAAAGTTAAACAAAATGGTCATCTAGTATTGTTATAATCACATGTTAAAAACAAGCATAGGATGACTTAAAGGGAAGTAACAATTTCTGGAAAAGAAAATCAAATCAGCCAAACCAGCAAACAAACAAACAAAAATATACTCAAAACCCTTTACCAAATGGTAAACACACCTATTTGCCTATTCTGATAAGATTAAAGAAATCATCAGATCCCACTACAAAACTGGAAAATCCGGATGAAATAAACAATTTTCTAGATAGATACCTGGTACCAAAGTTAAATCAGGGTCAGATAAACCATCTGAACAGTCCCATAACTTCTAAAGTAATAGAAGCACTTATTAGAAGTCTCCCAACCAAAAAGAGCCCAGGACCAGATAGGTTCAGTGCAGAATTCTATCAGACTTTCATAGAAGACCCCATACCAATACTATCCAAACTATTCCACAAAATAGAAACAGAAGGAGCACTACCCAATTCCTTCTATAAAGTAACAATTATGCTTATACCTAAACACAAAGACCTAACAAAGAAAGAGAACTTCAGACTAATTTCCCTTATGAACAGCGATGAGAAAAAACTCAATAAAATTATCACAAACTGAATCCAAGAACACAACAAAATGATCATTTACTATGATAAAATAGGCTTCATCCCAGGGATGCAGGGATGGTTCAAAATAAGGAAATCCAACAATGTAATCCACTATATAAACAAACTCAAGTTTATTATAGTTTTATTATTTTTCAGGATTTCCTGGAAAAAATGATTGTTCTTAAATCTCAAGTAAAACCCAAGCTCTCCCCTACATATTTCATAATTAGTTTTAGCTATCAACATGACATAAACTTAGAGTCACATGGGAAGACTGAACCTCAGCTGAAGAATTGCCCGGACCAAATTTGCTTGTGGCCAAGGCTATGGGTGATACTATCCCTTGGCAGATAGTTGTCAGCCTGGGAACAAAGAAGGAAGAGTATAATTCATTCCTCCTTGCTTGTTTTTTGTTCTAAATTCCTGTACTGCTGGAGTCCTTGCTTTGACTTCTCTCCTCAAAAGTTGTGACCTAGGAGTTCTAAATAAAGTAACCCCCCCAGCTGTCTTTTATCACAGTGTTTATCTCAGCAAAGAAAAGCAAATAAAACAAAATGGCGTTTCTATGGGTGGCCCAGGCTGGCCTCAAGTTCATTTTCCAGATCAGAAAACTGAGGCTTAGAGGCAAACTTCCAGTAAATAATAGAGTTGGAGTTTTAGTGTTGTCTGACCTTGAGATTGACCACATCAGAGCCCTTTCTGCACTACTGCTGCCTCTAACATCACGTTTCTGGACTTGTACAGTGCACATTCACTCTCTTACACTTTAAACATCAGACATCAGACCTGTATTTTCCTTGGGCTAAGACCAAGATGGTGGCAGGATTGGCTCCTCCTAGACTCCAAGACCCAGAGAAGTAGAGGTTACTGAGATGATTGTGACCATGTTGGGTAAGTGTTTGAAACATTGCCATAGAAAAGCCAGTGAATTCTCAAGCTTAATAACCTGTTCTGTGGGAGAATAAAAGACAAGAGTACAAAGATGATGCAGACAAGAGTACTGAGCAATGCAAACAATGGGAGCATGATCTGTGAAGTTTCAAGAGAAGGTTGGGAATCCTCCAGGGAATCTATTGTGAATTCACAATTTGTGGAAGTAAAATCATTTTTATTCACTGGGACAATGGATGTTGGTCAGCTAGGGTTGAAAATTCAGCTGTCATTGATATGAGATCAACATCATCAAAGCAAAATATTTCTAGGAAATATTTTATTAGGAACAGCATAAAGATACAGAGGCCAGGCTGAATCTCAAGCATGGTATTGGGTTTCAAAGCAAGAACAATGTAAGATTCTGAGGCTCACAGAGAACAGCTGAAGTCTGTCACCATGTGGCAGATTGGTGTCCCTTAGAAAAGATAAGGAGAGGCCATTGGTGAAGCTATAGAAGTAGAGACCTCAAGATATTAGAGATGCCAGAATTGTGGAATTTCAGCCAAGGATGGCAGTAGATATAAACTAGAGCTGGAGTTTGTCTCCAAGATAAACTGTGTGTTCTCATAGACAGCAGAACAAATGAAGTTATAGCCCAAACTTTGGGAGCCCAGAAGATCTTGACTAAGTCCTATGCCTCAGATATTTGAGCTATAAGATTTTAGACCAACACTGCTAGAAGTTGGTTTTGCTTAAGTGTGACTGTTTTTATGCTCTGTTTTTTTCCCTTGTTGAATAAGAAAATGTGTAACTTACTTTCGATTTAACAGGAATCTATAATTAAGAGACTTTGAAGTTTTGAAGAATTTTGTTTGGGAAGAACAATCAAATAAAGTGTTTATTGAATGCCTGCTATGTGGTAAATATTGTTCAGGAGACTTGGAACATGTCAGAGAATAAAACAAGGAGCCCTGCACCTGTGGAGCATGTAGTCTTTCATGTATTACTATTTCACTATGTACTTCTTCTGACCTTGGGCAAGCCACTGTATCTTTCTATCCTGTGGACACTATGCTTAGTGTACTATAAATGCTGGATAGGACAGTGCCCTGACCCACCGCCTAGTAGCAGACAGAGCTGGAAATTGACTTTTAGTAATAGAATATTGTAGTAAGTTTTACACACAATAGATATTTTATTATTCCAAATGCAGTATATCATTGTGGTTTGATACATGTAAGATATATTATAGCCTAGAACAATGAGGAAATTATAGAAATCGATATCCTAATGAACATTTTGAGTAAATAAAATGTAGCCTATTTTCTGTTAGGACAGCAACAGCATAATCCAAATGAATCAGCATTCCAGGATCCATGAAAGTATGATCATGGTCTGCAGTTCAGCAAAATTATCAAACACGTTAGACAACTTGCTCTGATTAGAGAAGTTGGATTGTGGATCCGTCTTGGTCCTATTCCAACACAGGAGGTCCTCAGGGGGCACTGTGACATTTTCATTCCAGCTCCCATCATGCATCAATAGAAGACCATTCTTGGAGCAAATGATAATTCATTTACAGGGACGTTACACATTCCCATGCTGTGCTCATAGGCTCGGTGGCCTCTGTGAGGAAAAGATGCTTGTTATTCTTCACTGAAACAGAAGCCCTGAGAAAATATTAGAACTTGGAACACTGCAGCGTCTACTCCAGTGGGTGCAGGGAAGATAAGTGGCGGCAAACACAGAAGATGAAGTCTGTAAGAAAGAGGTTGAATACGATGAGCTGTGTGTGCCTATAGCACAGAAAGCTGGAGACATAATTCTAGAGAAAGGGCAAAGATGAGGCTCCAGTTTTATTTCCTCAGAACAATGATTTTAGGTTAGGGATTTGAATTTCCTCAAGGAGAGAGTGGCGTTATTGTTTTTAATTTAATAAAAGAACTGTTACTTTAAAAATTATCAAATACACTGAAGAGAAAGGAGAAGAATTGAATTATTCAAGCTGCTGTTGCTGCTGCTGCTGCTGCTGCTGCTGCTGCTGCTGCTGCTGCTGCTGCTGCTGCTGCTGCTGCTGCTGCTGCTTGGTGGCAACCTTGGTGGCCAGTCCCTTCGCCTTCTGTGCCATTAACAAGACTGTCTCCTTGGCTTTCCCTCTGGCCTCTTTGGTCCTGTCAACAAGTGTTTCGCCTCACCTTGTAGCCAGGCCAAGATGTAAATCCCCTCATTGTCTTGATTACATTGCTTTAGAACTGGGCAAGACCAAGTTCCTTGACAGCTCTAGAAACCACATAAGTTAGAGAGAAGTAGGTTTCCCCACGAATTTGCCCCAGCCTCTGTTGTCCGAGTTCACGAAGTAAATACAAAACAGGCGTTTATTCCACTCCTTCTGCCGCCATCGGCTGTGTATAGTTGACAGTCTAGGTGAAGGTGGTCCTGGTCTGATTCTGTGGGTTCCCACCACAGTCCTCCAGGATGTACACTGAACAAGCAACATTGGCAGGAAACGGGTGCTCTGCCCAGTGTGGTATTGTTCAGGACTCTCTGGAACAGAAGCTTCTGGTTATGAGTTAGCCCTGATGTACTTAACTTCGGTTAAGACATATACGCAGTAAGAATCCAAGTAGTATTGCCAGAAGACAGCAAACGCCTGGCCCCAGAAACTTCAGACCGTGCTCTGTCCCAGGAAATACTTCATAATTTTCCTGGCCTGGGTGAGTTCAACACCTGCGCACCATCAGAGTGAAGAGCCTGAAGATTGCAGGAAGGTGGCGAGGTGCCCACCCACCGGAATCCCAACGCAATCACCACCACTGCCATGGGAGGCTACAAGACTGAATTCCTTTTCTTTACTTTTTTAATTGCTTTCCGTTTTTGTTTTTGTTTGTTTCTCCTATTCCAATGCAGTGACACTCACAATTCAGAGAACTAAGCTCTAATGGTAGTTTATATCTGTAATCCCATCCAGAAGGAAACAGATTTAAGGTCATCCTTGTATATATAATAAGATAGGCTGTAGCCTAGAATATGAGACTGCCTGCAAAACTAAATGTTTTAAAGTTTTGGTATATTTATATTATAATTTAATGTGAATTCTTTGGGACAAACAAGGAAGTTTCAAGTGATGTCACTTTGACAGAAGGTAGGATGCTATAGCTTTAGAGTTCAAGTTGCAAACTATAAAAGCACGTGGTTAAACAGACTTTCAATTGACAACTTGCCCTGATCAGTTAAGCCAATGTGAGGGATTTTTTTAAAATTGCTATTTGAGAGAGGAACCTATTGTGTCAAACTAGTGGGGGTAGTTACATAGATAGGGAGGTGGGCCTGGGCTGTGTAGGAAATATACCTGGATGAGCAGGAGAACAAGCCAGTAAGTGGTATTCCTTATTCTTCCTCCACTGGTTTCTGTTTCAAACTCTAGACTTGAGTTCCTGCATTTGCCTCTCTTGCTGATGGACTATAAACTGTAAGTTAAAATAATCCCTTTCCTCTGAAAATTGTCTTTGGTCATGGCAGTTTTTGTAGCAATAGAAAATAAAGAGGAAAAGTAGATCAACGATGATCATAAATGAAATATTAAAAATTATTTGTCCTATGTGACTTTAGGAAGAAACTGATAACGGTACATTTCCAGGAAGACATAAGAAAGCAAATGAAAACCCTTGACAATAGTCATAAATAAGTGGCATTGTCAGAACATAATTGGTTAAAAAATAGTGGGGAGACATTTTCCTTTAGTTCTTTATATTGTTTATAATTTTTTACTTTTTCTTGACAGTAATATGTATTCCAGGCTACTATTTAGCTGTGCATCACCTTGAACCTGCTTTCTTTAGTCAAGGATTGCAAACCTAAGCTACCAAGCCCAGCACAGTTCTCTTTGTTGATCCTCACTCAAAACACAAGGCACTGGTTTTTGATGGATTTATTTTTCATTATGGAATTTCTAGTATAAGCCTCAACAGTGTAGGTGGAACTTTATGCTAAGAAAGTTGAATATAAAAAGAATAAACACGTTGACCCAGAAATATTTAAGCAAACTCTTTCTGAGGAAACATAGTTCATATCTGTAGCATCTCAGGGAGAATCTTAGATATGTTACTGCAGGAAAGTCTATTCTTTTCCAACTATAATTGTCACTTTAAAATTAAGAAAACAAATTAAGTCATAAAGTCATAAGTAATGACCTTGTTTTATCTGGATGTGTGCTTTACATTTGCAATGAATGTACATTTAGGTATATTTAGCATACAAGATGGCTTTACGCTAGCCTAGTAAGACCACCAGTGGAAAGGGTCCTGCCAAGACTGAACACCTAGTGAACGTGATTGTTGGGGAGAGGGTGGTAATGGGGGGAGGATGGGGAGGAGAAGCCCATATAGGAGGAGAGGGGGAGGGGTTAGTGGAATGTTGGCCTGGAAACGGGGAAGGGGAATAACAATTGAAATGTAAATAAGAAATACTCAAGTTAATAAAAATTAAAAAAAACATGGCTTTACACACATCTTCATAGGTTAGTTTATCATTTGTGAAAATAGGTGAATTAGCTACTTAAGGTTGCTATGCTAATGATCATTAAATCACATGGAAAAGGGGAAATAAAAATATTTATACCCAGTATTCACACTCAGTATTTACACTCAGTAATTGTACCTAGTCTTTACATTCAGTATTTACACCCAGTATCTACACTCAGTATTCACAATCAGTAGTCACACTCAGTATTGTACTTAATCTTTACACTCAGTATTGACACTTAGTACCCACATTCAGTATTCACAATCAGTAGTCACATTAAGAATTTGTACTTATTATTCACACCCGGTGTTTCTTTTCAGGTGTCCTTCTGTATTCTGATCTCAGCACTCTCTTAAATTACCTTTGAGGTGCCCAGTTATTGTTTACCCCCTCTAAGATAAATGTTTACATATCTTTCTATGTAAATAGTAACAACATGTAGAGATCTCATGCTTATTCCATAGAACTAAGAAAATAACATAAGAACACAGGTACACACTATCACTATCATATCCTCTTGGGGTCCATGTAGATAATGCTTTATTTAAAGAAACAGGGATTTGCAGCTCACAAACCCTTCACTTTCTAATGACCATATTCCTGGCTTCCTTCCCATTTGTTTTTCTTTGGACACATTATTGCACCTATTTAATGCTTAACTCTATACAGAACATTTTGTTAAATTCACTTGTGAGACAATGCAGAACATCCCACACTTAAATCAGCTTTAGTACTTCAAAGCAAAATGTCTACTTAAAAATATTATCTTGAAATATAAAATAGCCAGTGATTTTTTCACTGCTTCTATGTGTGATTTGCACATCTATACATATCTGAACAAGATGTTAGAGAGGACAGGCCAAAGTTTTAAATAATTAGTGGAAACAGAAACAAAAATCAGAAACAGCAGACTTTGAATAAAAATGTCTATATAAATGGTCCTCTGAATGGAAAGAGATAGACAAAAGTTATATAAGGAATGTAGAACAACAGATTATAAACACACACACACACACACACACACACACACACACACATGCACACACATACATATATATATATATATATATATATATATATATATCAGGCATAGTATAGGAGAAATCCATTGCATGTATGCTTATCTAAAAATTAATGTTTAAAAATGAGAAAGGAGATTGTTGATTACAGAATTCCACTAGATAGATTGAAGTCAACTGAAGGACTGTGAGATAAGACCTTCTGCTGTAGAGTGTAATCCAGCAGAAAAATCAAACTGTAGTTGGGTTCCTAGCCATGTGCTCTAAAAACTGGTCCTATGGTAGTAGTGGTTAAGAATCAGGGTTCAAAATTCTAAGAAAACACACCCCGAATGATGAGGATTGGCTTCTTTATTACCTGAGATACCACAAGCCTCAAAATATTTCTCATATACAAGAAGCGATCTTGTATATGATTTGTAAGCATTTCAGAGTACGAGTAGTTGGGGAAATTGTTACAAAGTGATAAATAAAATACTCAACCTTGCTCTAGCAAACTTTATTCTCAAAAAGTCTTCTTTTTACAACTTCTCATTTTCAAAAACGTTTTTGTAATTTTTCCCTTCATTAAAACATGCCAAAGGGATTTTTATGCTGCATGTTAAATGTAGGATCAAGATAATTTAAATTTATGACCTCTGACTAAAAAGTAGAGTATTTTATTAGTGGGGTAAGTGATGCAGGTTTTCCTTTTCTGAATTTAGAAAGATTCTGAGCCTGTTCCTAAATTGAGAATTTATTAATCAACTTTGACTATTTTTTTTGAGACAAGGTCTTACTCTATAGACCAGGCTGCCTCAAATTTTCAAGAGAATACACCTGTCCCAGAGAGCATCACTCTCAGAATGCAAGTGTATGTTCCCTCTATCACTCTCTTTTTAATTCACCTTTGCAAATATTAGTTATTCCAGCCATTTCTTCTAAGTTAAGCATAAAAAAGTATATTTATCTAACAGAAAAATAAATTAAGAAAAAAGTGATCCCCCAAGTAAAAAAACATAAACCCTGAAAATATAATGAATAATCAAAGTTTCTGGCTTTCTCCTTCTGCAAATATTATGGAAAACCATGAATATGCAAACAGAGATCCTTATGTATGACAGAAAGCAAAGACGTAGCAGAGTGATTAACATTCTTTGTTTACATTCAGCTGTGTCAGGGCTGATATGCAACAAAATGAATCGCAGTCAGGAAGACTGCTCCATCACTCACAGTTAAGGCAGGCAAGCAGCATCCATGGACATGTGGGGATAAGGGAGGTTTGGCATAACAGGGAGATTGCTATCTAGGAGAATGCTTGTATGTAACATAATCTTAAAGTCTATCGGCAATGAACAAAATAAAGCAAACTGAAAATGCTATTCTGACATTATTTAAGTGTCTAAAACTATTTTGTGTACATTTTCAAATCTTGAGAAAGATAAATCAATCAAGGACTTATTTCCTGAAGAGGTTTGTTAAAATAGTCCGAAAGACTTTTGCTAAAAGCAAAGCTGTGACTAAATCTGTCTTCATTATTTTCAAGAAGCTACTATACCCAAATAAGTTTGGAAGTGGCTAGGGAACCTCCTCCTTCCTAAAAATATTGATTTTTTTAAAAATACCATTATGTCTAAGAAGCACTTATTCAAAAACATATGTCACAAAGTTCACCTAAAACATGCTCATGTGTTGTTTCTTTTCAAAAACTAAACTATAAAAGAGATTGAGGTAATAATAAACTAAAATTATCATGTAAAAGTGATTGAGAGTAGATGTTAGTAGTCCATTGATATTTGGTGTTTATAGGGTCATTTAATTAGACAGTGTGTCTCTATTGTCTAGTGCTGTGAAGGTTTAAGTAAACACTGTTCACTACAGACTCTGGTACTGTAAGACTTGGTCCCCAAGTGTTATTGTACTCTTGAGCTGTCTCACATCACTTCAAATTTGCTTTCTGTGCTTCTTGAATGGATTTGAAAATCTGAGAGCTTGGCTTCCTGCTCATGCAGCCGAGCCATGCTGTCCCTGTCCCTCGCTACAATTTTCCTGCCATGATAAACTCTTATCCCTCTGGTACCAAAACCCAAAATAGACTGCCTTAAGTCACTTTTGGTTATTGCATTTTATCACGATAAACAAAAGTAACTAATATGGAAAGGGTTGTTGCTGCAAAAATCTGACCATATTAGTTTTGAGGAAAGTTGAAATTTTCGAAACTTTGGACTGAAGAAGTGGTTGAGTGCTATGAGCAGAGCTTAAGGCACATTCTCCTTTGAGTCTGGATGACTATAGTGCTGAGAGCCATGCAGAATAGGAGCCTGTTTCAAGAGGTTTAAAAAGGAAAATAATATTTTAAATAACTGACCTAAAACCCAAGTGTATAATGTTTTTCATTAAAGGATCTATTTGCTTCCGTCTCCTGTCCTGAGGGGACAAATTAAAGAAGGGGGGTTGAGATAGGGGGTTTACGGGTGCGAAACCAGCAAAGGGGATAACATTTGAAATGCAATTAAAATATACAATAAAAAATGAAAATAAAAAGTAATGGAGTAAATATTTTTGGCAAAGAGAGTTCAACGATTTTGAAATCAGTAGCAAGGTTGTTGCTGATAGTTATTTTGCAGGTATATAATGAAAAAATACAAAGTGGGGAGAAAAATACAAAGTGTAGCAGTTGGGGAGAAAAATAAACAGTAGAAGGCTTAATATTGCATTTAACTTTTGTGTTAAAAGAAAGGCTCTATCCAAATGCTCACCTTTAGGGAACATCCTCCTGTTTTGCCCGGGGACAGTAGTTTGACATCAGGGCATGTCCTCACCCATAAGCTTTGCCACCGTAAAGGAGCCTGAGGGATTTTCTGGTACTAGGAAGTAACTACATAAATGAGCTGCTGCTCTTGTGATTCCAGGAGGCGAGGTCAATCCCAAACTGCAACAGCGTTGAGCAATGTTGAGCACATTGTACAGATTTTAGAAGCATGGAGGATGCAAGAATGAAGGGGTCGTGCTTATTTCTCCATGATTTGAGAATGCAACTAAGGCCAGGCAGCATATGGTGAAGGAGTCCCTATGAAAAGCCCTAAGAAGGCAGGGGTCTATTATGGGAAGCTCTGAAAGTGAGGCCTGGTTTGGGTTGAAGACTTGAAAATGTGATAGGAGCTATAGCTGTGAGACATCTTCAAAGAGAACTGCACATAGGGAGTAGACCCAGCCCAGGAGACATGCATATTTCTGGCAGCAAAACTGAAGGGCACAGATATTTATGTACTTCAATAGCAAACAGAGAGATTTGGCATTTCGCTGCGGGACTCAGGTTTTGCTTTGGTCTGGTATTTCCTTACTATGCTCCACTCCTTTGTTTTGGAATAACAACATGCATTCTGTGCCATTATATATTGGGAGTTTGTAGTTTCATTTTTAATTTTATAAGTAGATACAAATTAGTTTGTCTTGGAGTTTCAAATGAAACTTTGAAAGTCAATAAAACTTTTGACCTTCAACTAAATACATTTTTCCTTATAGCATAGCCATGAGCTCACAGAGCCCAGTGTGTATAATGTGGAGGTTCACATGACAAATGTGACCTTTCTTCTCAGGAATTTGAATGCTTGCACCCTAGAGGGTAGTGCTATTTAGGGAGGGATAGGAGGAGTGGCCTTAAGTCACTGTAGGCTATATTAAATCTTCATCCTATGACCTTGCTCTCTGCTTTTACTTGAGGCGATGGGTGTGAGCTCTCAGCTTCCTGCTCCTTCCACCAAGCCTATGCCTCCATTCGGTAGTGGATCCCTTCTCCTTACAATGAAAAGGCAAAATTAACTGCTCCAATACATTGTTTCTGGTCACGGTACTTCTCACAACAACAGAAAAACAACTAATACAAGTGTTATTTTTACCTAGCTATTATCTTGTATCAACTATTTTTTCTCCACCTCCTTCCTTAACCAAGTCTCTAACCTCTCCTGAGGTAGTTAATTTGCAGCACAGTTCATAGTACATTTAGAACATGTGACTATGTTTTCAATGGCACTTACCTACGATGTTGTATGGAAAGTTGGAGATAAGAAGACTCCAAAAGTTAAAAATACCCAGCTTTTCAATTATCATAACAAATACCTGAGATACACAGGGAAAACCATTACTTATTTGTCTTTTACCTCTGGAATTTTCTGCCTATGAACTTGTTGCTTATATAGACTATGATGCATCATGATGGGAAGCACATGGTAAAATAAAACTACTCATTCTGACAAGGGGCAAAATAGAGAAGTCTTGACTGGGTTGTACACTCCTCCTGATAGCCACTGCAAACTTCCAAAAAGTAACGTTTTCCTGGTCACTTAGAACTTTCCTTTATCCATTTGTCTGTTTTACTTAAGTCTGATGCTAAATATGAACATATCATACAACGATAAGCTAATTCCAATTCTAAAACTAATTCTTGGTTTAGTCATCTATATTAAAGCAGATGAGAAATATAATGTTAAATTCCACCAATTTGAAAATTTTAGAAGTAAAACATCTCTGAGAGAAACACAGGGTGTTGATGCCTACACAGTTATATCAGGAAGCATGTATGCAAATAGTGAAAAATGACCTAAAGTCTTACTGACTACAGGATATTATTCCATGGAAATATACACAGACATATGATTTCACCTGGAATTTCTTATTTAGATATTATTAGAACTATACACCTATAAAATAATAGTTATCTTCCTAACTCTAGAGTTATATGAAGGCTCACTCTTTATCATTGCTGATTGCACTAGTGACATTACCACTCTTTATAAAAATTATGATTGATAAAAGGATAGAATAAAATAAACCCCAAAGCAATATCCAACATGTTTCCTATTTTAGAATTATATTTTAACAAATATTTCCAGAAAGAACCATAATTTTAAAAAATTCTTTATGTCTTCCCTGATCCAGTGATCATTAAGTAGAGTAGTTCAGTTTTCATGAGTTGTAGACTTTTGTTGTTTCTGTTGTTGTTGAAGTCCAGTTTTAATCCATGATTGTCTGATAGAAAACAAAGAGTTATTTCAATTTTCTTGTATCTGTTGAGGTATTCTCTGTGACTGACTATATGGTCATGGAGAAGGTATATTCTTTTGTGTTTGGGTGAAATGTTCTCTAGATATCTATTAGGTCCATTTGATTTGAAATGTCTATTGATTAATTTTGTTGAAAGACTATTTTAGTTGATATTAGAATGGCTACTTCACTTTGCTTCTTGGGTTCATTTCCTTGGAGCACTTTACTCTGAGGTAATGCCTATTTTTATAGACATTTCAACACAGTTCTTTACAGACCTTGAAAGATCAATTCTCAACTTCATGTGGAAAAACAAAAAACACAGGATAGCTTAAAAAATCCTGTACAATAAAAGAACTTCTTAAGGTATCACCTGAATTGTAATATATCTGATTTCAAGCTATACTGCAGAGTAATTTCAATAAAACACACATGATATTGGCATTAAATCAGATCGGTCGATCAATGGAATAGACTCAAAGACCCAGAAATGAATCCACACATCTATGGACACTTGATATTTGACAAAGAAGCCAAAACCATACAATGGAAAAATGAACACATCTTCAATAAATTGTAGTAGTGTAACTGGATATCTGCATATAAATGTATAAAAGTAAAACCATCTATCTTCCTGCACAAAACTCAAGCCCAAGTATATCAAATACCTCAAAATGACTACACCCCAAATCTAATAGAAGAGAAAATGGGGACCTGTACTGAACTCATTGGCACAGGATTCAAATTCCTGACCACAAGAGCAATAGCTCAGGCATTAAGATTTCATGAAACTGAAAAGCTTTTGCGAGGCTAAAAACACCATCCAAGGGCAAAACAACAGCCTACAGAATGAGGAAGATCTTCACCAACCATATACTGACAGAGAACTAATACCCAAACTATATAAAGAAGTCAAGAAATTAGATATCCCCAAGCCAAGTTCCCCAGTTGAAAAATGAAGTACAGAGCTAAACAGAATTATCCACAGAGGGATCTGAAATGGCTGAGAAGCTCTTCAAAAAATGTTCAATGTCCTTAGTCATCAAGAAAATGCAAATCAAAACAACCCTAAGATTCCACCTTACACCAATCATAATGGTTAAGATCAAATCCTCAAGTGACAACACGTACTGGTGCGGTTGCGGAACAATGGGAACAGTCCTTTATTGCTGCTGCAAACAGCTTTGGAAAACTATATTGGTAGTTTCTCAGAAAACTGGAAATGTTTCTACATCCTACTCCTCGACATATATCTAAAAGGTACCTCCCTATACCACACTGACACCTGTTTAACTATGTTCATACCAGCTTTCTTCATAATATCCTCAAACTGGAAAAAACCTAGATGTACCTCAACTAAAGAATTGATAAATAAAATGGGGTGCATTTACACAATGGAATACTATTCAGCTATTAAAAACAAGGATATCATGAAACTTTCAAAAAAAATGGAAAGAAATTGAGAATATCATCTTGAATAAGCTAACTCAGACCCAGAAAAATAGATATGATATATCTCATTTAGAAGTGGCTATTAGCCATAAAGTGCATGATAACCATTTTACAGTCCTCAGGTCCAAAACAACTGGGCAATAAGTAGGAACCAAGGAAGAATGTGTGAATCTCACTCAAAAGGCAAAACAAAATAATCCTTGGATGTGAATGGAGAGAAGGAACTGGGTGGAGGAGGTAGTAAGGAGAGGAAATAGGAGGGTTATCAGATGTGGAGGGAGAGCTGAAGAGGGCTGGGTGTGAGAATGGAAATTGGTTGGGGGTCTCTCTGAGTCTAGCGGAGGCCTGGAACTGGGGAGGCTACGAGGCATCTATGCAGGTGACCCTAGTTGAGACTCCTACCAGCAGGCCATATAGACACTGAAGTGGCTAATTCCTGTAGCCAGGTAGAGCTTCCAGTGGAGAAAGACTTAAATCGACCCATTCACAAAACTTTCAACCCAAAATGTGTCCTCTCTATAAGATACTCAGGGATAAAGATAGAGCAGAAACTGAGGGAACAGTCAACCAATGATTGCCTCAATGAGCTCTACCCCATGAGAGAAAGCCAACCCCTGTCACTATTAATGATCCTCTGTAATGCTTACAGACAGGAGCCTAGCATAATTATCTCCTGATAGGTTTCATTCAGTACTAGATGGAAATAGTTGCAGAGACCCACAGCTAAATATCAGATAGAGCAAGAGAAATCTTGTGGAAGAGTGAGAGAGCTGGAGGGGTCAAGGACACCATAAGAATACCTGCACAGTCAATTAACCTGAGGCTGTGGAGGCTCACAGAGACTGAACCACAAACTAAAGCTAATGCAGTGGCTGGAACTAGGTACCCTACTGAGTTTTAGCAGATCTACAGCTCCGTCTCCATGTGGGTCCCCTAACAATTGGAGTGAGGACTGTCTCTGACTCTTGCTGGCCATTGCTTCCCCTTCACCTACCTGTACTACCTGGTTGGGACTCAATAGGAGAGGATGCCCTAGTTCTGCTGGGACTAGATGTCCCAGGGTAGAGTGGTAGTCAAGGGGGAAGGGGCTTCCCCTTCTCCTTAGAGAAAAAGGAGGGGTAATGGGAGAAGAGATTTTAAGGGCAAGACTGAGATCAGAGAAGAGAGGAGGCTGTGATCCGGAAGTAAATTGAATTTAAAAAGTGTTGAAAAATTCTTCTAATGTGAAGTTGTATCATAGAGTTGTATATTTAAGATATTTTTCTTTGACTATGAAAAAATCAAACAACAAAGCATAAATACATGAGAAAAATAGACATGTCATACTAGCTATTGTTCATATTTTTACTTAGGAATCTGTGGACAGAATTGCAAGGTGGTTTGCAGTTTTAGATGATAGTTTTCTGTGAGATAAAAATATAACAAAAGTCTTTGACATTCTCATTGATTTTTTTATTCTATTTTCATTTTAACTTAGCACAGTGAGTCCAGTGTACATGGATAAACTCTTCCTCTCCTATAACATTGTCACAGTTAGAATTCTGAATTTGTTTTCCTAAAAGAAAACAAGAAAGATCTGTTTTATATTCAGCCTGTTTTAAAGGGCATAAGAATCTCTTTCTCTAGTCTTCCTTCCCATCAATATCTTGTACCTGTAGAAGACAGGAAATTATATATATATATATATATATGTATATATATATATATATATATATATTTATACTTACATAGTAAAGGGTATATTTAATTATCTTACTATATTTTATCTCCGTATATCTTTTAAACCTGATTTTTTGCACGGAAACATAATGGAAAGAACATAACTGACTGATGTAGACATTGTAATCCTAGAAAAGAAAATGTGATTTCTTGAAAAGAGTAGAAGAAAAACTAGCAAATTAGTCTGTGTGCACTGAAGCTGGTGTGTGATCCAACTGCTTGTGCTTGTGTTTGGAGAACTTGTCATATGAAGCCACATGACTGAGGCTATGCTAATCATAAACCAAAGCACTCCTTCCAAAAGACATATTTTTGTGGTTACTTGATTGCTCATTGTTTTATGAGTTTTAGACCTTAATTCACCTATTCGCTTAATATATTTTGCTGATTCGATTTTATTCCAGAATTTTTCAACACTTAGAATTGACTCATGTTTTTGAATATAGTATCTTTAAGGAAATCACCACTAATAATAACCAATAATATATAGGAGTCAAGGAAAGGCAATTGGAAGAACTTCTCTCTTGTAAAACATTTGGTAGGAGAAAGGCTGTAAAGATGTGCAATGATGCCAAATAGTACATGCTTGACCTTAGAACCTGATTATGTGTACATTATAGCACATTATAAAATGTGGTCTCAAAACAGCCTGGTAATGCATAAAAAATTTAACCATTTCTATTGCTCTTCAAAGGAATAATGTGTTTTAAAAAACTCATAAAACCTGAAGGAATTTTATGGGTCCTAAAAGAATAAATATAACTGAGTGGAGAAATATGAAGGTTCATTTTGCAATGAGGGTTAACTCTTGTGATTATCAGGTGTATCACTTTTACAAGTTTATTTTCAGCTACTTGTATTTTGTAGCTTTATCTTTAAAATGTATTAGAGTAAATTATTATTTTAATAGCTCTGTAAAGAGAGAAATCAAGCAAAGTTTTATGATTTGAAAGCAATATTTTTCTTTCACAGCTTTTTATTCATAAGAGAATAACTTTTCCATAATTCAAGAATAAAATTGGCCTTGCTAGTGACACTCCTGGATTAATATAATGAAACTCTATATGTACACATACAAAATTAAAATAACCATTGTTTGGCTTTTCCTCAGGCTGAATTGGATACTGTCTTTGTGCTCACATTCTACCTAGAATGTACTAAAGATTCATTGTTATTTTAAATCAGAGTAGATAAAATCTTGAAATATTGAATTGCAAGAGAGATGTACACAGTATTATAAAGTGAAAATGTATTACCCAATCACTTATAGTAGGACATCCGCTGGGCACTACCTTTTCTGATAATTGCTACAGTGGTCTGTTTGTGGACTTCAGCTTCAGTAACTAAGAAAGAAATCTACACGTTGTGCTGAATTAATTCTCCTTCAAGCAGTACTCCTTAATATTAATAAGCAATTGCCTAAAGTACATTGGTTAAATTTATTAGGTGATTCATAGAAACTTAGAAAATTCTCATTTCGCAATTCATATTTGAGTATTGACTGTAATATTAGTATCCCATATATGTATTTATAAAAAATTAATTTCTGTGATAGGCTGATTCAAAGTTACTTTCTATGCACAGCTATACAAATTAATAAAATGTGTTGGCTACATTAGTTCTAGTTATGTAAACTTGCTACATACCAAGCAAATAGCCCAAACTACTTAATGTCCTGATTTGTTTCTATTAAATTCTGGTCATTCATCTTGTACATATAATATTAGCATTATATCTTTTCAGATTAGCTTCTATGTGAAGTCACAAAGTGATCTTGAGGAAAAAGAAACAGTGCCCCATGAAAACTCTTAGACTTTGTTTGGAGAGTGTGCTTTTATAAACCAAAATAGGATATCATAGACAGAACTATCCATGAAGCCCATTTTTCCTTCTTTCTGAATACCTGTAAAGATCATGTAGTAAATCACATAGGTAATATGTTGCTATATGACAGAGAAAATAAATGTATGGAGAGGATTGAAAATACATAAAAATAATTTTGAAGAGCCCCTTGAAAATCTGAGCTAGGCTGAGTATTAAAAATGACAGAAGACACTGTGCAATGAATAATATTCTAAATGAGCTACTTTTATGCCTGGAAGAATTCAGCATAGACTCAAAGAAGCACTAAAAGTTCTTAAGCAAATAGTCTTCAGATAAAACATATGATTAAGGAGACACAGAGTTCAACCCCCAACTAAAACAGGAAACGGAACAAAGTTCAGCAAGTGGCTTGAAAATTAGTTAAATTAAAGAAGATGAAGTTTAGAATGGTGTTAGTTACAAATACAGAGGTGCTATATAAACGTAATTTAATACAATACACAAAGAATTATTTAAGGTAAAAAACAACCTTAATCTGATGAGATATACTATGTACAATGGAGATTGTTGTGTGAGCTGGAAGACCTTTAATAAGTATATTAATTTGTGTCACCAAAGCTTTGTATACTGGTATCTATAGAAAATTTCATTCTTTTGAATAAACTGTGTGAGGACACCAAATGATGCTTAAGTTATTACTCTTTAATAAAGGCTAGGCTGTAGATTCATGACGAGTCAATAATCTACCCTTAAATTTTAAGTCTCTCATTGTCAATGAAATTAATTTACTTGTTAGCTATAGTCTTATGTGGTATTCAAAAAGAATGTCTGTGTATCGTTTTTTCACACAATTTCTTGAGGTCAGAGAACACAGCAAAGCAGCTCCTAAAGCCCCTTAGACACAATTTACGCACTGATCATTCATTTATCAGTGACTATTACCTCCCCAATAATTAATTAGCATAGCATACTAAATAATTAATTAGTTAACTAATTAATTAGTTAGCATACAAGACCAAAAACATTTAAAAAAAAGATTGGAATTAAATAGTGAAAGACAAACCACAATGAAGAAAAATGTTCCCTCATCTTGTTTAATCTAGCTTACAATTCATGTTCTCTCATCAATGTGATGAAGTGCTTGAAAGACAACTTTGTAGAAGAAAACTATATTTAGGCTCATGATGTCTGAGGACTATGTCAGTTATGTTAAGGAAGGCATGATGAGTCAAGGGAGTAGTGTAGTCTTTATTGTGCTGACAGTTCTATACCAGGTGGAAAGAGGGAGAAAAGAAGTAGACTGAAAGTGTAGGTGGGCACCACATTCAAAGACCTGTAGTTAGCGACAGATATTCTTCAGTTAAGCATGACTTCCCAAAGGTTCCTCAACCTGACAAATCATGCAAAAGAACTAGGGACAAACTATTGGAATGTGAGCCTATAGCAGGTATTTCAGAATCAGAATATAATATATTCGTTTCTATGGAAAGTGATGCTTAACTAGATTAGAAATTGTTCTACACAAGGCCCTGGATTCGGTCCCCAGCTCTGAAAAAAAGAAAGAAAAGAAAAAAAAAAAGAAATTGTTCTACAATGGCAATATAAATTACTTAATAGATTTTAGCTGATATATATATATATATGTGTGTGTGTGTGTGTGTGTGTGTGTGCTTGTGTGTGTGTGTGCTTGTGTGAGTGTGTGTGTGTGTGTGTGTGTGTGTGTGTGTGTGTGTGTGTGCGCGCGTGCGCGCTTTCCAAACAGGTCATACTACATAGTTCTAGCAGTCCTGGAACTCACTGTGTAGACAAAGCTGTCCTCCAACTAACAAAGATCTGTCTGTTTCTATCTTCCAAGTGCTGGGATTAAAAGTGCACCACTACTCCCTATTGAGCTAGTTATATAGATTAAAAAAATCATAAGATATAAGAAGTACTTTAGAATTTGACTGTAGTTTGGATCAATTTCAGCATGCTATTTGAGTATTTCAAATTTCAGTTAATAAGTTATTTGATAAAGTCTTACTATTTCTCAGATTTTCTCCTGGAAAACAAAATCATGGTTCTGAATTTACCTGACCATGCTATTTCAGTGAAACTTTGGATAGCTTCATACCATCTATAAGACTTCCAGCAAAGAGATCATAGGATAACTGTGGTACTTGGAGTTAATTAATAAAAAGAATGATTCCTGAAACCTTAAAAATGTCCAAGGAAAAGGCTATTATACTACTATAGTTTGAAAAGCATAAGTCTTCTGTATGAAACTTCTACTTTAGTCAATGTCTCATACTATCTGCATAGAACTCTGTTCTCTAATGGTTTCTTCATAAGCAAATCTGCCCATAGAGTTTTTCACTTCGGGCTATTTATGCTGCCTTTGCATGTCCAATCTATGTATGGTGCGGCTTGTTCTGCTGATGTCAAGAAGGACAAGTACTCATTTTTCATCCCTTGTGTGGTGACATCTTAGAGAATTTCAGGCTAAATATTAGCTGTTTGATATTTTTCCAATATTCATTCCAAACATCATTAGTAATTGTTATATCAGTTATCTTCATTTTCCACTACTTGCATAGCTCATATTTCTAATGGCCTATCACTAAACTATTTTGATCATCTTAGTAGAATTCTAGCATCCAATGACAGTGACTTGAATTAACAATAAATAGCTAGTGAGAAAGCTTGATAACCATCAGGGTTGATGACCAATATCCAGTCTCTGAGTTGTTTTCAATTTTTTATCACTTTTTTTCACATTGTGTATTGACTACTTACATTATATAACTTACTTTTTGAAAAGTGATACTCATTGATTACATGACTTGATATATATCTAAATAGATTACCATACTATTAAATCATGGCTTCACTTGCTAAATGTGAAGTGATCAAATGTGAAAATCTAGTACTCAAAAACTGTTAAGCACATCTATGAGTATACACATAGGAAAATACTACAAGTATAGATACAGTTCAAATGTAATACATATTGTGACAACATTTAAAAGATGTAAACATATTCTCATAAAAAATACCACCTGGACCTGGGTGTGGTGGAACTCACTTGCAGTCCCAGCATTTGGCAAATGAAGGCAAGTGGATTCGAAAGTCAAGATTACCCTGAGCAGCATGCACTGCCTGTGAACCTGCTTCAGTAAAACCCAAAGCACAGCCAGGAAGACGGCACAGTGAGTACATTCAAGTTGTACTACCCTAAGGACCTGAATTGGTTCCTGAAACTCACATAATATTAGGTAGCCACATCTATAATCCCAACCACTCCTAAGGTACAGCAGGAGGCAGAGACACAAGAACCTTCTGGAAGCTCATGATAATTTGCATGACTGGCAGATGAAATAAACAGCAGCAGAAACAGCAAGAGGGACCATGCCTCAACAAAAAGGAAGGCAAAAGAAGACTCTAAAAAATTGTTCTTTCACTCTCTCACATGCTCTGTAGCAAGCATGTCCCTGTACACTCATACACATTCACTCACACTTGCAAAGAAAATAAACTGAAAAGCAAGCAGAGTGAGAACACTCAGATCAAATGAAGTAAAATGTATACCCTGAAGAGTCACAACATCTATTTAGGGTGAAAACATTATTGTTTGTGTGTGTTCCGTTTGTTGTGTCCATTCCCATGCTCGGTTTTGGGTACCGAGAGTGATCTTTTACTGCTCTTGTCCTTGAGACCATGTGCTAGGGACATAACTGACTCCAAAAAAATATTCCAATGAAGGATTTAACAAAACCATTATTTCTAATCAATAAAAACACATTACAAACTGAAGTTAATTTATGGTTCAGATAACCCAGTATGTCTTCCCTAAAATCTGAAAATCTAGCAAGGTTTATAAAATCTAAACAAATAACTAGTTGTACAAAACCCCAAAGTCTCTTTCCAGTCTACGATAAGATTATATGATGTACACCCTTTGATTTTCCTTCTCTTTCCAGTCTACTCTCCACATTGATGACTAGGGCCCTGTATTTGAATCTTATTAATTCCCTGTTCCTTTGTTAACTTTAATTATAGAGCCATCAATCTCAGAACCCATAAAAGAGGGAAATTTGAAAACATTCTGGATTTGTATTGTACTATTGAATGTACTGTAGATTTTTTTCATGTAGCCAAAGGAAGACAGCTCTAAATGAACTTCTCACAGGGGAAAAATAAGTTGAGTGTTTTACAGGGGGAAGGAATTGACAGATATGTAATTATTTCAATGTTTCCATTTTGTTTCTTCCTCTTTGTAGTCGCCTCCTCTCTTCTGTCTCTAGCACATTCCCTTGCGTCCCATAAAATGACTCCTTTTAGTGTTCCTTTATCACTTGATCAAAGCACCTGGTATGTTTTTCTTTAACAAATGAAACCTAGAGACTTGAGCATCAGAAGATGATGAGTTCAAACATTAAAAAAATTCACTGATTTGTTCCATGGCATGAGAACACATAAGGACTCAATAAAATTATCAGACAAGTAGAGACAAGTTGAAGGACTCAAGAAATGTATATATGTCAAATTCTAGAAACAGCTGGCACTGCCCATGGGAGACTACTAGCATCTGTAATGGTCATGATTCCAACAAAGGTAAAAACAAGATGGCAAAGTTAATACACCATTTTTACAAAATGAAAGGAAGAAGGCAAGTACAAAATTCACAAGGAGACTGACTAATGTAATAATGTAATGCCAAACTTCTGTGTCCATTACAATTTACAATATCTGTGTCTAGAGCTGGAGGTTACCCAGAAGTGCAGGGAAAGTCTAAGACATCATGTACTACAATGGGTTTTAAGGCCATGTATATATATATATATATATATATATATATATGTGTATATATATATATATATGTATATATATATACATACATGTATATATATATGCGTGTGTGTGTATGTGTATATATATATATGTGCCTCATTTTAAAAGTATATTCACCTTCAAAATTTTCTCAAATAAAAAGAAAAAAGAAAACAAATCTTGTACTTGTAACAAGCTAAAATGTTTATATTTGAAAGTAAATTAATTTTATACAAATCACTTTTATAAAGCATTAAAGTATGACTTCACATACATATAGTATCATAATATTATTCTATGTATGCCTCTAGAAATATATCACAGTGTATAAATTACATTCTAGAAGGCCATCATTATACAGTTGGGCCCATTTTATAAAAATGGAAGAATGGTTAAATAGGGCATGAACTTGGGATATTACCACCTTTATATAAAAATTTCCACCTGGTGTTTTTCTTTGACATTTCATACATATTCCATGATCAGGACTGACATGAGTCAAGATGGATTATGTCTATCAAGTTCCACTGGTCAACTGCTGAATGATCTTTAGTGCTGCTGTATTTAGATTAGGGGGAAATAGCTCATTAGGGGGATATATAAAATAGCAGTGCTTGACATGTTATCTAATTCTCTATAATCACCTGAATCTATGACAATTTCATCCAAAGTAAAATAGAGATGACCTGATTCTCTCAGAATAAGAATTTCAGCAAGATCACTTACTATTGGATTTCATAATTAAAGGAACAGACTTCCCTTTCCTTCATAGAAATCTATTTTATGAAATCTCATTTTGAAAAGCTGCTAAGGCACCATATTTTGTTATACTTTTATTTGTATTCATAAAGGTTTATTTGATTCATTTTTATGTGTCTGTGTGTCATCATGTGTACATTTGCTTGTGCAAGTGAGAGTTCATCTGTCTGTGATATCTAGAAGAGGAGTTTGGATGCTCTAGAGTTACTGATAGCTGTGAGCCTCTTAATGTGGACTGGGAACAAAACTCTCATCTGTTGGATGATCAATACATACACAAAACTGCCGAGGCATTTCTCCAGCTTCCTAAATTATTTTATAAGGATAATTAAACTTCAAAATTATATATTCTTGTGACTCATGTAATCTCATATTTCACAGAATGGACAAAAATATTAATACATATGAAATAACTTCTTACTTCATAAGCAATTAGGATAAATATAAAATGTACCTAAAATGTTAGTGTAACAACTATACAAATTGTACAAATCTCTTCCCTTCAAATGACAAATTAGAAGTGGACAACACTCTCTGAATATAAGTAGAACCTTGGTCTAAAGGATTTGGTGAATCAAAAGACAGCAAGGATTCCATATTATATACTCTGGGTACAGGCTGGAATGGATGCTGTGGTTCTCAAACTCTTGAGCACCTAGAAGTTTCTGGAAACCTCAAAGAGTTGAGAAGAGGGGGACTAGCAGGCCTGTGATGAGTGAAAGGTAGGGGAATCCAGCTTAGCTCAGTATAAGCATCAGGAGTGCAGAAGATCCTTCTGTAGGAGACATAGACAGCTCAGTATGGCAAAAGCTTCCCCAATGGTGGTCCTTGAGGAAGGAGACAGTCCTTGCTTTTCCAAACTGTTTATTCGTGATGGAAAAGGATAGATATGACTTACAGTGAGCCAGAGATAAAATACCTTTTGCAGGAGTAGAATCTCCAGGAAGGGAAGCGTATTGGCTAAACCCTCAGGGTCTATCTAGATATCTCATTAGCATGGAGAACTCTGGGGTTTTATGCTACATGACCAGTTGTCATAGTCCTCTTGGTGGTGTGTCATGGTCATGCTCCAAGACAGGTACTTTGTCAAGAGTAGACTCAAACGTCTACCATTCTCAATTTTAAGGATTGCTGTGACTCCTTAATCTGCTGGACCTTGACAGTTTTTCTGTCTGGTGACACAATTTCACTTGACCCACATGTATCATTGATTTTGACCATATTTAAGCCTCTTCCATATCCTAAATATCTTCCATGCTTCTCATTAGTTCTTTCTTGCTGTCATCATATTTCCTCTGCACAGCATCTGGATGTAGTCCTCACTTCGCTGTGCCTCTTCTCTCATTGACAGAGTGCCTAGTACACTTCACACTATTGATTTTACACTGTCAAGGTAGAAAAGTCTATGATCTATTAGAAAACAAGATTTGGTCACGAATATGAGAAGTGCTCCTCCTTGGACACTGTGTCTGATATTAATAAATTAATAAATTCTCAATTCAAGATCTTATGAATGCAAATAACAATAGCAAATACACACACTACAGTGGGATGAATGAGATATTCTCTATTTCCGGAATTTGAAAACTTGACCCTTAGTTGATAGAGCTTTTTGAATAGGTTCAGAGATGTGTTTGGTCTTGATGAAAGAAGTATATCACTGGGGGCATATTTGATGTTTCAAAGTCATATACCATTCCCACTCAGCTCTCTCCAATTTCTGCTTTCTGTATAAGATGTAAATTCTCATTTTAGTGATCTAGCCTTCAGGTCTGACTGCTACTACATTTTCCCACAGGGATGGTGATGGATTCTAATCCCTCTGAACTGTAATCCCAAGTAAGACCAAATTTCTATAAATTATCTAGCTCATGATATTTCTTGAATTTATATTGATTCTTTGAATATCACATCATTGAACCCCACTCCCACTCATCTCCCCATCCCTTGGAATCTGCCCTTCATCTTTGCAACACCCTCCTCAAAGTAAAGTAAGACAGAATTTTAGAACAGGTCTTTTCATGGAAGCTGTAGTATGTCACACACTAAACACATTTGCCCACACATTTTTTTCTTACAAATGTTCATTGCAAAGAGTCATTGGTCTGTTTTGAGGCCTCTGGCTTCACCTACATTATACTGCATCCTCACTGGGACTTCTCTTAGATATTCTGTTATTGCCCTGTGTCACGGAGTTCGTACATCTTTGGATCTGTAGCACCTGCCTCTTCACTCTTGCAGTTCACAGATGTGGTAGCTAAGTAGCAAGCTCTCCATTACTGCCCTGACTGGTTCATTCAGGTCTGCAGCTGGCCAAGGGGCAAGGCCAGCTTTCCCATTTGCATGCCCTCCTGGCACCTCACAGCTACTCCCCACCCCAATTCTACTGTGCTGCTGAGGCAAGGTACAGGGCCTCTTTTCCTGAGTGCTGCAGCCAGTGAGGAGCAGTGAAGTTCTGCATTGCCCTTAGATATCAACATGGTCCTGGGTCATAGTATAGACCAGGAATGTTCATATGGTACCTGGTGGTAATATGAGCCACAGGACTCACCAAAGACTCCTGCTGCTGCATGGCCATGAACCCAGAAATGATACTGTCCAGGACTTCATCATGGCCTCAGGTAGCAGTGTAGTCTGATCCTCTGTACCCTCACTTTTCCTGTTCTGCCTTTCTTTATAATCCTCAAACCAGTCTGCTTCTTTTTCTCTTCCACATCTCCAGTACAGCTTGCACCTCATAATGGCTGCAATTGCAGGTGGGCCAAGTATCTGTCAGGCCTCTTGGTTTGCTGGCCCCTGCCATGTTGAATGGAGGGAGACTGGCCTCTAGGTGTCTTTAGCCCATGTTTCCAGTGTTGTGGGAGGCTGGTCTAGTAGCTCATGGTGGTGTTTTATAACAGTAATTGAAAAAAATTAATATGCTTGTAGATACACACACACAGTGGATGGGGGATGGGAGAGATTCTTAATGAATAGATAGAAAATTAATCTATATTGAGCAAACATTATAAAGCATCCCTTCCAATACTTGCTTTAGTAGTGGTTCTGTATGTTTACATCAGAGTGAATTCAATGATGCTTAGAAAACAGGAGTCATACAAAATCCTGAACAAAAATTTCTTTCCTGGGATTCTATGTGAATCAAGGCTTTAGTCCACATTACATTTGTGATTCATTTAAACAAAAGTAAACTAACCTGGGGAATTTTATCTTAAATAATTTGCACATGATTTTCATATGGACTTTAAAAGAACTATAACCCAGATAGTATTACTGATGCCAAGAAGTGTGTGCTGACAGGAGCCTAATTATGTCTCCTGAGAGGCTCTGCCAGAGCATGACAAATACAGAGGTGGAGTCTAGCAGCAAACCCTTGAAATGAGAATGGGGTCCCATTGGAAGAGTAAAAGAAAGGATTGAAGGAGCTGAAGAGGCTTACAACCCCATAAGAACAATAATACCAACCAACCAGAGCTCCCAGGACTAAACCACCATCCAAAGAATACATATGGACAGACCCATGGCTCCAGCTACATATGTAGCAGAGGATGGCCTTGTTGGACATAAAATATACGAAAAGTCCTTGGTCTTGCCAAGGCTGGACCACCCAGTGTAGGGGAATGTCAGGGTGGGGAGGCAGGAAGAGGTGGGTGGTTGGGTGGGGGAAAGGAAATAACATTTGAAATGTAAATAAAAAATATCCAGTAAAATAAAAGAAAAGAAAAAGAAAATCACCATGAAGTTTTTATAAAAGTGACAGTCTTTGGGAAAGTGCAAACTGGAATTTGTTTCAACAAGATCATTCACCTATATGAAAATTGGAATGTAAGCATTCTCTTTTTTCCTATAGCTTTAGGTCAAAAGATATTAACTTAAACTGACTGTGCCCTTTATTTAAGGTTTGCCTTTGGCCAGCTCTGAAAACCAAGTGTAAAATGGTGATAAGTTACAAACTTAGATAGATAAAACTTGTTCTTGTCCATTATTTTGAAAAGATAATTCATCATAAATAAATTGGTTTTATAGTTCTGCTTATTAACATTCTAAAAAATAACAACATTAAATAAAATTTGCTCTTACAAAAATACAAAAACAGAAGCATCCAGAAGAAACTTCAGCAATCATGGGTGTCTTGAAGGATGGGTGGGTGGGCCAATATTATTCCTATAACCTCCAGAAATACAGAAATAAAATTCAGAAAATATTTTGGTATAAATCTGATTTCTTTCTGAATTGAATCACTGAGTGTTTTCTTTTGTCTCTTTTCCATCTACTGGAGGCTCTCCTTCTGTTTGGTTGTGAAACATATTCCATATGTTCAGGAGCTTGAACACTTGGTCTCAACTAGTGCTGTTTGGAAAGGTTGATAAGCATTAGGAAGTAGAGTGTAAATAGAGAAAGTTTGTCATTGAAGAGAAGTTTTGGGGTTTCTACTCTTGGCCTGACTGCATGCTTCCGTGACGGAATGAGGCCGAGAACACTGTCGTACCACATATATCCTCCCTGTCTTAAATTATTTTACTCATACATTTTATCATAGTTATTCAGAAAATAATTAATACAGCCTTTCGCTGAATGTCAGAACAACTTCCTGGTAGCTGGCCACACTGACAAGAGAAGTACATATCCTGTTCCATAAGTTCATCATGAAGTTACATCTCTGAGTTCTTGCTATAAAGAGGGAAATTATCTTTCTATCTTCTTTTGCTCTTTTCTGAAATAAATGTGTTTATTTCACAAATGATCACTTTTTGTTGTCGTTAATTAAAATATAAACATATCGCTCTTCCCTTCACTTTCCTCCCTTCAAATCCATGTCCCTCTCACTCAAATTGTTAGACCCTTTTTATTTGATTCTTATTCTCTCTTCTCTCTCTCTCTCTCTCTCTCTCTCTCTCTCTCTCTCTCTCTCTCTCTCTCTCTCTCTCTCTGTCCTTCCCTCTCCCCCCTACCCCTCACACACAACACACATAGAGAGCATTTTTTGTATATTTTGTATGTAAGATTTCATGGTTGATCAGTTTCTATTAAATAACCGATTAGTGGACCAATCCATGGAATAGGCAAATATTTTCAAATCTATCTATCTATCTATCTATCTATCTATCTATCTATCTATCTATCTATCATCTATCTATCTATCAGCAGCCATTAGTTACCTGTAGTACTATGTATAGAAGTGGGAGTTTGTCAGATATTCCCCATTCTCATTGATATATCCAATAATAGTGTCACTGATTAGGTCTTGTTTAAGCAGCCCTATTGCTGGGTATCATGGTATCAACCTGTATCATGGGAACATGCTTCCCTGTTATTTCTAGAAAACACAATCTCACAGCATGCTTCCTTCTCTTCTGCCTTGTATATATAATATTTACACACCCTCTTCTATGATGTTCCCTGAGTCTTAGGTTCAGGAGTTGGATGTTCATGTATCTGTTGGGACTAGAATTCCATCCATCCATTTATTTCTGAATCATGTTCGTTGTTTTATAGAATGGTCTCTACTCTTAAGGAATGCTATTTGATGAGCTGTGAGAGTCAAGTGCCCTTCTGGAAATCATGTATTGGCCTCTAACTAGAAAGCTTCGCAATCACTTGTCTGCAGATATTTTACATAATTTCATGGGTAGAGATAATACTGCTTGATTCTACTTTTAAAATGATAGAGGCATGATAAAATTGTAAGGATACATAGGAGTAGACAGATGCAGGCCCGATGTCTTAGCATCTTTAGTTCAGCAAAAGCTAGTGAACAAATCACCTTACAATTTCTTATAAAACAAAAGATCTATAAGCAAATGTAGTCCTTACTGTTTCAGGTTTGAAGTTCATGGCTTATAGTAGTTTATTACAATATAATTAAAAATAATAGGTGGCTCTTTATTTTAAAGGAGACAATTACTGGTAGCCACATGTCAAGTCAAGAGTCAGACATTGGCTAGCTTATGGCATGTTAGTACTGTCATAGAACAGTGAGCTCAAGTGTGTGTGTGTCCTTTGGTAACTATAAAGGAAGAGAAAAGTTTTAGAATATTATATCGTTAAGAAAGAAAATTAGTCAAAGTAATGGATTTGCTTAAAAAGCCACCTGAAATCCAATGCTGTGTGCAGTAAATACACATCAAGAAAAGATAGGAAGTTCTAGAAAATGATCACGTTTAACCTACTGTATTTTACTTAGGAGGAAGCTTAGTCAACATGGTCAAGTGTAGAAGTGGTCCAGTATTACCATATGGACCATCTGTTGAGCCGTTTTCTAGCAGAACACTAGTGTTTTCATTCAGCAGATGTCAATGGGATTGAGAGGGGTTCTATCTCTATTTTGTTTAAGAAACAAATACAAGGCATTTGTCTTTTGCTTTATATTTATTACTTGTATATTTTAATAAATATTAGACATATGTATACATGATCATATTTTCATATTTTGGTACACATAGTACATAGAGAATGAGTTAGCATAGTCATTCTAATTAAGATCTCAATCTCCTTATACAATTACATTTGTGTGTGTGTCTGTGTGTGTGTGTGTGTGTGTGTGTGTGTGTGTGTATGAGTAAGAGGATGGGGAGAGAAACATAATAACTATGCTGAACACATTTTAAATATTAATATAGTATACACCATCTTATTCTGCATGACCAAAGCTTTATAAACTTTGGTTAACATTAGTATATACCACCTTATACTTGAAATCTACCATTCAGCAGTTTATGAATTTGATGTTTTGGTAAATTTGTCATTCATCGCTTTACTTTGTGCCTACCTCACTTCACTCAATATATTCCACAGCTTCATTCATATCAGCATAAATGCACGGCTTCCTCTTCCAACATGAATAACATTATTGGCATTTACTAATTATAGACTTATTTAGTAAAGCTTTGCTCCCCAGGGTTTGGGTTCTTAAAGTGAGTGATAGCGCTCTAGCTTCTTCCTTGGCGCTTCTGAACTCCTAACTGAGTGCTTTTGCTGAGTGGTTTGAGTATAATTTTCTGTACTCTATATTTTGCTGTTGTGGGTAGTTCTGTAATATATAGACATAAGAAATAAACCTTACCCTACAATTTATTGTAGTACCATGCCATGAGGTAACCAATGTCTGCCTATAATTTTGTATACCTTATCTATTTCTTGACATAATAAGCAACTTAGGACTTTCTAATGCCATCATTATAAATGAATTACAAAGAGATTTAATAAGCATAACAGTCAAACATGAGAGATGCAGAGGTCACAGGTTTGAAATATCTTACAAAAACAAAGTACAAAATTAACCTTGAAATAGATCTATGCATGCTCCAGCACATCCTCATGGGTCTGAACATTGCTAATAAAGGTTATGAGCAATATCACATCCGTTTATTCTAAACTACCTGACAGTACAAGGTTTTGCAAATTAATGTTTTGGCTTTTACATTAAGCATCTAAAAATTCAGTGCTTTTCCTTGTATGCTTCTAACTGTGTACATTCATTTGTCCACTACCAGCCTTAGACTTGAGAACAACTTTCCAGCTGACAGGTATGAGACAGGTATCACCAGCACACTGTTTTTTGTTCTTTTGAAATATTCTTTTATTTTTCCTTGCTTTCAGAGACTTTGAGTATATTAAAGTCTGAATCAATATGTAAATTTGTAGTTTCATCTTCTTGTGTTTATTTGATCATATTCACTTTTCTGCACTTTATGCTTATAGCATTGTCTTTCCACAATGTTTCCTATTTCCTATTACCGACATTCATCTGTTATTCACATACCAGTAATCTATTTGTAAATTATCTGTGTCTATCATCTAACATGTATCAACTTTTTATTATCCTTGATCTCCATCATACATCACTTATCTATTTTCTGTATGTCATCATCTATCAATTACCTATGTGTGCACTATCCACCATCAATCTATCCATTTCTGTCTCTACCTTTCACACTAGTTTACTACAAAAACAATTTTATCCTTGTGCTTTCAGATTCCAGATAGTATCTTATACATGGTAATGACATGGTAAATGACAGAAGGACAACAAACATATAACTATGGTCCCTTAATATAAATTTTACTTAGAAACATAATATAACTTCCAACTAATAATCCAACAGGCAAATCACAGATTAGATTTTAATAGTAAAGGTTATGAGCTCGCCACCACCATAAACTATAGTCCATGGGAATAAAGGCTCTAGCTAGGCACCAGCTTATGTTCTTCATGTTTAGTTGATTATGTAGGTGTTGTCTTCAACAATAGGTTGCCATTGGTTAGAAAGCAACCAATACCCTTGTAAATAGTTGAAGTTGTTTTAGGGCTTCCATATCCCCTCTATGTGCAACAACTCAATTTTTAAAAAATTTTTAATTAGATATATTTCTTTACTTACATTTCAAATGTTATTCCCCTTTCCAGTTTCTTGTCCTTAAGCCTGCATCTCCTCCCCTCCCCCTCCACCATATGAGTATTCCCCCCATACATCCTCCTTACTGCCCCCCATATTCCCTTGCACTGGGGGTCCAACCTTGGCAGGACCAAGGGCTTCCCCTTCCACTGGTGCCCCAACAAGGCTATTCTCTGCTTCATATGCAGTTGGGTCAGTCCATGTAGTGGTTTAGTCCCTGGAGGTTCTAGCTGGTTGGCATTGACAACAACTCAATTTTATGTAACCTGTTCCTGGCCCCAAAGGTACTCTAAATTTTACCAAAGAAGAAAAATAAACACTAAGCTACCTTTGATCTCTGATGATGACTGTCCTGACTACAGTATATGATGATACACTAATGACACAAAAGTTGCAAGAATAACCAACTAATATCTGACTGGATTGAAGACCCATTCCATGAGTTTGAACCCTCCAAAACATTGCTAAGATGGCCAAGAACCTGAGACTAAAAAGATTCAGCACGTAGAGTAAAACCAAACAGTACGGTTCTGCTAAAGAAAAAGCAATAAAATGACTCCTGAGGATATATTCCTATACTTTTAGATCAGTGTCTTGCTCACCTATCATAATACCTGCTCCAATAGATAAGAGCAAACACGACCCCAACAAGTCGACAATGTGCAGAGTGAGAGACCTTGGGACACTCAGTTCTAAATGGGAGTTTCCATTAATTCCTTCCACTCAGAGCTCAGGGAACACTGCAGAAGAGGATTGGAAAAAATGTATAAGCCATTGGAGATGGAAGACATCAAGGAAATAGGTGTTCTAGACACAACTATATTGATACACAAATGAACTCATAGAGACAGTGGCAGCATGCACAGGACCTAAATAAGTCTAAACTTGATGAGGTCCCAATACAAAGAGGGGAAATGAGCACATGCTCCTATTACCAAATCAATTAAAAACTGCTGTTAAAAGAAAAATGTGTTTTTCCCAATGAATTCTTATTAGGTATACAAACTACACTGAAGAACAGACCCTTGCCCACCACAGATGTTAAGTATAAAATTACTCAATGGTATTTTGGGAGGTTTTGGGGGGTTGTTTAGTTAGTTTGTTTTAATTGTGGCCATTTGATTTTTACCTTCTAAGTCTTCGCTTACATGGAATTTCTGTGGTTTTGAATGTGTTTCTTTGTATCTGTATGTATTTCTTGTGCTTTCTATTTGTTTATTTTGTTTGTTTATTTTTTATTATGTTCTATTATGGTTTGTTTGGGTTTTATTTTGTTCTAAATACTTGATTGTTTTATATTCAAAGAGAGGAAAGGGAGTGTAGATCTGTGTGGGTAGGAATGTGGGAAGAATATGGGAGGAGTTGAAGGAAGGAAAAACCATAATCAGAATATATTGTACAAAAAATGAGTTTTCAATGTAAAAAAACAGTGGGGAATAATACACAGTTAAGTCCCAGATTACCTGAAGTTGAGTTTCAACTTCACTACTAAGAACTATTGGGTGATCCTTATTGTACTTTGTGTTTTCCATGAAGACTGTAGTGACAAAATTGCTGTCTAGGGTAATTGTGTACATGAAATAGAGGATGTTAATGGTCTATTACATGAATTAAAGGCTGCTAAAACAGGTGTGGTAATTTTGGTAGGTTACTGAAGATAGATTTACTATGATAAATTTCAGGAAACTGGGGTCTTGGGAGAGACTCACTCTTATATGAGCTTTATGTGATGGACAATGTCAACTCCAACTTAATGAAATATAGAATTACTTGAACAATGGGCCACAGAATATGCCTGTAGAAGATTATATGAATTGAACGTAAAAGACTTGACCACTGTGGGTGGCACAATTCTCTAGGCAGGGCATCCTGGATATTTTATGATTTAAAGATACCAAACTAGAATACAGAAATTATTTCCAGCTTTCTACTCTTGACTATGGTAGTACTGTGACCAGTTGTCCCAAGTGTATCTATTGTAATTTCTCTGACATGTAAGTACTTGAAACTGAATCACATAAACTCTTGCTGAGTTAAATGGCTTTTGGGTTTGCTATGATACCATTCTTTTTTCTGCCATCGTTCTTCCATTTTGGAATAAGAATGTTTATTTTGTGCCATTAGATATTAGAAGTTAGTGAGTTTTGTTTTCTCTATCTCGGGGAAGATTCATGGAAAACACCTGTGATTCTGATAGGGGGAAAGAGAATAATGATAAAATATTCTCAGAGCTTTCTGCATAATACAATCTACTCTAAGAGGAAGGTTTTGCCAGAAATTCTCAAACACATGGGCACTGTAGAAAATTTTCTGAACAAAACACCAATGGCTTATGCTCTAAGATTAAGAATCAACAAATGGGATCTCATAAAACTGCAAAGCTTCTGTAAGGCAAAGGACACTGTTGTTAGGACAAAACGACAACCAACAGATTGGGAAAAGATCTTTACCAATCCTACAACTGATAGAGGGCTTATATCTAACATATACAAAGAACTCAAGAAGTTAGACCGCAGGGAGACACATAACCCTATTAAAAAATGGAGTTCAGAGCTAAACAAAGAATTCACAGTTGAGGAATACCAAATGGCTGAGAAACGCCTAAAGAAATGTTCAACATCTTTAGTCATAAGGGAAATGCAAATCAAAACAACCCTGAGATTTCACCTCACACCAGTGAGAATGGCTATGATCAAAAACTCAGGTGACAGCAAATGCTGGCAAGGATGTGGAGAAAGAGGAACACTCCTCCATTGCTGGTGGGATTAGAGACTGGTACAACCATTCTGGAAATCAGTCTGGAGGTTCCTCAGAAAATTGGACATTGAACTACCTGAGGACCCAGCTATACCTCTCTTGGGCATATACCCAAAAGATGCCCCAACATATTATAAAGACACATGCTCCACTATGTTCATAGCAGCCTTATTTATAATAGCCTGAAGCTGGAAAGAACCCAGATGCCCTTCAACAGAGGAATGGATACAGAAAATATGGTACATCTACACAATGGAATATTACTCAGCTATCAAAAACAATGACTTTATGAAATTCATAGGTGAATGGATGGAACTGGAAAATATCATCCTGAGTGAGGCAACCCAATCACAGAAAAACACACATGGTATGCACTCGTTAATAAGTGGTTATTAGTCCAAAGGCTTGAATTACCCTAGGTGCACAGAACACATGAAACTCAAGAAGGATGACCAAAATGCGAATGCTTCATTCCTTCTTAAAAGGGGAACAAGATTAAAACAGAGACTGAAGGAACACCCATTCAGAGCCTGCCCCACATGTGGCCCATACATATACAGCCACCCAATTAGACAAGATGGATGAAGCAAAGAAGTGCAGACCGACAGGAGCCGGATGTAGATCGCTCCTGAGAGACACAGCCAGAATACAGCAAATACAGAGACGAATGCCAGCAGCAAACCACTGAACTGAGAATAGGTCCCCCGTTGAAGGAATCAGAGAAAGAACTGGAAGAGCTTGAAGGGGCTCGAGACCCCAAAAGTACAACAATGTCAAGCAACCAGAGCTTCCAGGGACTAAGCCACTACCTACAGACTATACATGGACTGACCCTGGACTCTGACGCCATAGGTAGCAATGAATATCCTAGTAAGAGCACCAGTGGAAGGGGAAGCCCTGGGTCCTGCTAAGACTGAACCCCCAGTGAACTAGACTATGGGGGGAGGGCGGCAATGGGGGGAGGGTTGGGAGGGGAACACGCATAAGGAAGGGGAGGGGGATGTTTGCCCGGAAACCGGGAAAGGGAATAACACTTGAAATGTATATAAGAAATACTCAAGTTAATAAAAAAAATTAAAAAAAAAAAGAGGGAACAAGAATACCCTAGGCAGGGAATAGGGAGGCAAAGTTTAGAACAGAGGCAGAAGGAACATCCATTCAGAACCTGCCCTACATGTGGCCCATACATATACAGCCACCAAACTCGACAAGATGGATGAAGCCAAGAAGTACAGGCTGATAGGAACCGGATGTAGATCTCTCCTGAGAGACACAGCCAGAATACAGCAAATACCTAGGCCAATGCCATCATTAAACCACTGAACTGAGAACGGGATCCCCGTTGAAGGAATCAGAGAAAGGACTGGAAGAGCTTGAAGAGGCTCAAGACTCCATATGAACAACAATGCCAAACAACCAGAGTTTCCAGGGACTAAGCCACTACCCAAAGAGTATACATGGACTGACCCTGGGCTCCAACTTCATAGGTAGCAATGAATAGCCTAGTAAGAGCACCAGTGAAAGGGGAAGCCCTTGGTCGTGCCAAGACTGAAGCCCCAGTGAACGTGATTGTTGGGGGGAGGGTGGTAATGGGGGGAGGATGGGGAGGGGAAGCCCATGTAGAAGGGGAGGGGGAAGGGTTAGATGGATGTTGGCCCAGAAATTGGGAAAGGGAATAACAATCGAAATGTAAATAAGAAATACTCAAGTTAATAAAGATAAAAAAAAAAGAATGAGGACATTCTGAGTTTAGCAGGCAAATGGATGGAACTAGAAAATGTCATCCTGAGGGAGGTAACTCAGACTCAAAATAACATGCATGTTATGTTGTTATGTTCTCACTAAAAAGTAGATATTAGCAAAAAAGGGAAAAAAAGTAAAGAATACCCAAGATACAGTCCACAGAACTCAAAAAGTTCAGCAAGCAGCTGAAGGGCCCATATGAGGACACCTCAGTTCCATTGGGAGGGAGGGAGAAGAAAGCAAGGACAAGGGGGTAGGGATAGAGGGACAGGGAAGGGAAAGGGGATGGTGGTGTGGGGAGAGGGGGACATCATCTGGTATTGGGTAGGGGAAAAGGACTGAAGCCCTGAAGGCCAACAGAAAGAATGGAAACAGGAAACCTCTGGAGGAAGGAGGGTGGGAAGACCCTCTAGAATGTACCAGAGACCTGGGAAGTGAGAGACTCTCAGGACTCAAAGGACCCTAGATGAAAGGCCCTACAGTGGGGAGAGGGAACTTACTGAATCTACCTCCTGCAAAAAGATGGGGCATCAAGTGAGATATGGGGTTGCTATCCCACAGCCAAAGCTCTGACCCATAATTCTCTCTGTCTGAAAAAACTGCAGGGACAAAAATGGAGAAGAGCCTAAGAAAAAGGAGACAGGACAAAAGTGGGTTCTAACGTAAAGCCCAAGCCCTCATACAATTACTAAGGCTATGCGACATTCACAAAAAGGAACCTGTACTGACTGCCCTCCGAAAGACCCAAAAAGCAGCTGAAAAAGTTAGACACAGATATGTGCAACCAACCAAGGAACAGAAGCTGCCAACCCTCTGGTTGAATTAAGGAAAAGCTAGAGGAAGCTGAGGAGGAGGGCAACCTTGTAGGAGGACCAGCAATCTCAATTAATGTGGACCTCTGAGATCTCTTAGACACTAGATCACCAACCAGGTAGCATACACCAGCTGAGATGAGGCCTCCAACACATGTACAGCAGAGGCTCCTGGGTCTAGGTTCAGTCAGAGAAGATGCATCTAATTTTCAAGAGACTGGAGGGCCCAGGAAGTTTAGGCCCCAGGAAAATGGATGTAATGAGAAAATATCATCCTGAATGAGGAAACTTAGGCCCAAAAGGACATGTGCTCAGTGATAAGTGAAGATTAGCCACAATGTACAGAATACCTAGGACACAATCTATAAATTATTACAAGTGCAACAAGCAGAAATGCCCAAGTGAGGATGTGTTAACCCCACTTAAAAGGAGGAAGAAATAATCACTAGAGGCAGAGAGATGGAGGGACCTTAGTAGGAGAGTGGAGGGGGAAGAGAAAGGGGGAACAGGACCAGTTATAGGAGGCAGGAGACAGAAGTGCAGAAGGCCAAGAGAATAAATGGGAATAAGCAGCTTTGGGGTGTGGGAGGTGTGGGGACACTCTGGAGAGTACCAGAGACCAAGGAGGTGAGACACCCTCAGGAAGCTTTGGGGGTGACCTTAGCCAAAATGCCCAACAGTGGGGAAAGGGAACTCGAAGAGTCCACCTCCAATAGATAGACAGGGCCACGAGTGGAGGCACAGGGTTACTAACCCACAGTCAAAATTCTTGACTCAGAATTATTCCTGTCGAAAAGAACTTCAGGAGAAAAATGGAGCAGAGACTAAAGAAAAGGAGGTCCAATGACCAGCCCAACTTGGGATCCATCTCATGGTGGGGACACTAAGACCTGACACTACTATGCTATGACAGGCTTACATACAGGAGCCTGGCAGGGCTCTCCTCTGAGAGCCCTTACCAGCAGCATACTGAAGTAGTAACAGATACTTATTCCCAAACATTGGACTGAAGTCAGGGACCACTATGGTTGAATTAAGGGAAGTATTGAAGAAGGTGAAAGGGAGACTGACCCCATAGGAAGATCAGCAGTCTCAACTAACCCAGACACCATGGAGCTCCCACCAACCAGGAGCATCCATGGGTTGGTCCTAGGTCCCAGCCATACATGTAGCGAGGTCTACCTGGTCTGGCCTCAGTGGGAGAAGATGTGCTTAATCGTTGAGAGTCTTGAGGCCCCAGGGAAGGGAGAGGCTTGGTGGTAGGAGAGCACACTCTCAGAGGCAAGGGGGAAGAGGAATGGGATAAGAAACTGTGGGAGGGAGGACTGAGGGTGGATGACGACTGGAATGTAAATAAATAAAATACTTTAAATTTAAAAAAATCCAAAATGATGTTCAGATTCAAATAAAACTGGGACTACAATAAAGACTGCCCTTAACATGTCTTCAATACAGTGCGCATTGTTGAAAATAGCAATGGTGAGTCTGGGGCTTGTTGAGTAGGAACTTCTAATCAGAAGTGTATAAAGAAAAGTGGACATCTGGAAACATGGAATTCCTAGGGGCTATTTTGAGAACTTAAACATATATACCATTGTAACAAACATGAAACAAAGTGTAATGTATTACAAATGCTCAAGACAATGGTCAAAAAGCTTTCCAAAATTAATAACTATCATAAAAACAGAAATCTACAAAGTTTGAAAACAGAAAACAGGACAAATATAATATGACAATAACGAAGTATATTCCTAGGTAAAGCCTAACCAAAGTGTAAAATTCAAATTCCAAGACTATTTACAGAAGAATATACTTGCATACAAGTTTCTTTGTCATCATGGGCTCACTGACTCTAAACAGTCCTCTTGCTATGATTTGGGGATCAAGGCTGCTTCTCTTCCATGTAATGATAACAAGGGAAAGAGTAGACAGTGCCTTTCTTTAGTGCTCCAGTACACTCTGAAATCACTCCCTTCTAATCATGATATAAACTTTTGCAGAAAAATATGTGGAACCACCCTTCTAGGTATAAGGTGGAAAAAATATGCAGGGGACACACTGATAAATGACTGTTGCTGTCTTAGTCACCAGCGATCCATGTGACTTAGCTTTATATCACAAAAATAATTATGGATTGAAAGATAGGCAGGAATTTTTGGCACTCTTGGCATGCATATTTCTCAAATGTCAAAGGGTCTATAGCAAAAGCAGGAGGTGGCTGGGATGGTTGGAGGAGACAGTAGAGTTACTTGAAAAAAGGTCCTTTCTCACCAAACCCATTTTAATCTCTTCTATTTTGACAGTTCTAGAATAAAAATGGTTTTTTTTTGCTCCTCTAAGTTAATGCTGATCCTGACACTGTAACAAAAAGATTTATCTTAAAACCACCAAGTACAACTGCAACATTGTATTAGATGAGGCAATTAAAATACAGCTGGGCAGCAGAAAGAGACATTCATGAGGATCGTAACCATAGCTGAGGTCACACCTGAAGCTGCATCCTCATATGTGGTAAATGGGCAAAAGTAAAGTAGAAAAAGTCCTAAATGTAGTATTTTCTCATAAGACCATTGTTAGTTTCAGACATTTTATCAAACAACTGCCATAAATAAAACACCCCATTCCTTAGCAAGCACTACCAGTTGAATGGCTTTCATTAGTATCTGCGTGCTCTCCTTTGAAAGTCCTTATTTTAAACAGTGTTATTGATCATTTCTCTCATTCTATAACACACAGAGATAGGATTAATGTCAAGACAAATACTGTCATAGCTAGCAAGGTAATGGGAGTAGATTGTACCTGACTACATATCTGACAATAGTCTGGCTCTGCATAAGATTAGACAATCCTTTTGTAAAATGCTTTCACTGTATGCTGATTCTGGGCAGTGGTTGGGCTTCACAAGAGCCCTGTGTTTCAACATTTCTTCTACTCCTTATAAGACATGTGTTCTTTGTACACATAACAAACAGTCATTGTCTTTGTTGTAGCAAGTTACCTTTAAGATTAATATGGAATCTCTTTCCTCCTTGGATTCTGCTGATTGTACTTTAAGTTTTCCATGATGAAAACAGCTTAACATGTTAGAACTAGGAAAGAATTGAGAATTTCCATCTTTTTCGCTCCATCTTTTTTTCCTTTAAGTGATGGAAAAACGGATTAAGAGACAGGAAGTGGCTGGACTGTTATTTCAGTCACTGAGCCAACCTTCACTAGACCTCATTACAAAGTGAAAATCAGCATCCTACTCCAGCCTGCCTCTGAAGTGCCATGAGAGACAAGTTAGCTAATATATGCCAATTTAATACTTAAGGTATTGGTGAAAATTGGTAAGAAGTGTGGTCAAGAGGTAAGATTTAGTGAACGTGATTTACACAGCCAAACTCACAGTGCACCTCACACTAGCAGGGAAAGGCATTTATTGTTTCAGTTAAGAATAAGGATTCGGTGAGTATCTGCATCTGTATTGGTCAGGTGCTGGTAGAAACTCGCAGGGAACAGCCATATCAGGCTCCTCTTAGCAAGCACTTCTTGGCATTAACAATAGTGGATGGGGTTGGTATCTGTAGATAGAATGGATCCCTAGGGGGAGCCATCTCAAAATGACTTTTCCTTTACTCTCTGTTCCATTTTTTTTTGCCCCTGTCTTTCCTTTGGACAGGAACATTTTTGAGTTAAAATTTTTGAGATGTGTGGGTGGCCCCATCCCTCAACTGGGGGCCATGCCTATCTACTGGAGATGGTCTTTATAGGTTGTATCTCCTCTTTGTTGTGTGTTTCGGGTAAAGTCATCCCTGCTGTCTCCTGCACCCATTGGACAGAGCCCAGAGACCCCAATGAAAATGCTAGAGCAAGGACTGAAGGAGCTGAAGGGGATTGCCACCCATAAGAAGAACAATATCAACTAACTGGACCACCAAGAGCTCCCATGAACTAAACTAGCAACCAAAGAGTATACATGGAGGGAGCGAGGACTCCAGATACATATGTAGCAGAGGATGGCCTTATTTGTTATCAATAGGAGGGGAGGGAGGCTTCAAACTCCGGGGTAGGGGGATGCTAGAGTGGTGAGGTGGGAGTAGATGAGTGGGTGGAGAAGCACTCTAATGGAGACAGAAGTGAAGAGGAGAAAGGGTATGGGATAGAGAGGTTGTGGAGGGGTAATCAGGAAGGGTGATATCATTTGGAATGTAAATGAATAAAATGACTAATTTTAAAAAAGAATAAGGAACCTATGCCTGATATGTTCTGTAATACTGTGGGATGAAGCAGGGAGTTCGCACAGCAAATTTAACAGGAAGTGTCAACATAGGGTTGCTGTTTGAGGAAGTTCTTATTGGATCACAATTTTCTTATTTACAATAGAATGTGGCTACAGTATGAATTCATTGCACATTGCTCTTTTGAAAAGAGGACAAGTACAAAGTGGCTATCCCTTCCTAATTTTCATTTTGATGCTCTTCTTCCTTTAATGGGGCTTTGACTAAGGAGTGGGAGAAAGATAATCTTTAGAGCTCGCAGATGCTTTCCACCAGAGTCTTGGTTTCTCACTGGTACAATGACCCACAGGCTGAACCTCAGTACTCCATGGTATCCTAAGTAATTCGCTCATCACCTTGTGTTGTCCTTTCATGCTTTCAAAAGCATGAAACTGTAAACTCTCAGGAATGTAGACAATAACCCCAGGAGTCTGGCCATGCCATTCTTGCCTGTGCGGTAGTGTTAAGATACTGCCACCTTCTGCTTAGCCCATGCACTGCTAAGAAAAGCCATCCCTGCAGTTGCCCTGCATGCCCTGATGATTTACACTCACCCTGACCTGCAGTATTACAATACAAAATATGTCAAGTCAAAAGTGAACTCTGTCCAAAATTCTCCACAGGCTCACATTTTGAGGGGACACCTACTTCCACCCAACTAAAGTGTGCTCAGTGGTTTTGGCATTAAATTATCTAACCAGCCATTTCAGTATTCAGCATTAATGAAGGTTTTAACTACAGACTTAGGAAAGGGCAAATAAACAGGTTGGAGAAAAGATTTAACTTTACTTTGTTCAAGTAGAAGGGGATTTCTCTGTTTTTTCTATGGTCTCTCTCTCTCTCTCTTTCTCTCTCTCTCTGTGTGTGTGTGAGAGAGAGAGAGAGAGAGAGAGAGAGACAGAGACAGCGACAGAGACAGAGAGAGAGACAGAAAGAGACACAGAGAGAGACAGTGACAGAGAGAAAGAGAGACAGAGAAAGACATAGAGACAGAGAAACAGAGAGACACAGACAGAGACAAAGACAGAGAAAGACATGAGAGCAGATTTCCATGGAAGACAAAGGAATTGCACACACCAGGGATGGATTTACAGGTGATTGTGAGACATGTGATATTGGCACTAGGAATTCAGTTTGGATCTCCTGTAAAAGCAGTACATGCTCTTAATCACTGAGCCATGTCCTTAGACCCTACATATACTCAACAGTGCCTTTCATAGGACATAAGACAGTCTAAACAAGATTTGCATTCATAATCAAGGACGAATTGAGCCCCTGTCTTATTCTTTAGCTCTGGGAATATCCTGAACTTTTAGCTTAGGCCTCTAAGGCATGAATCCTCTAGTAAATAGTCTTTGGTCCCTTAGAAGGATTCCATCAATCTAGAGCTTGCCAGCCAGAGATGCAACTCCTCTCTTTTAATACAAAGGACTTCATTTTAATGTAGTCCTATAGCTCCCCAGAGTGAAGTTTGCCCAGAACCTTTTAAATGTCTGGTGTATGCTCACCTCACTTGGAGACACATGGGTCTAAGTGTGTTGGGTTGCCTCAGAGGAGCTCCAGACCAAAATTGTTTAGTAAATCAGTGTGGTGGATATGTGAAATAATCCAAGACAAAAAGTTCTGGTTTGCTAAATTTTATTCCTTTATAATTCTATACCTTATGTGCCTAGGATAACCTTCAAATTTTTGGAGTCTCAACTACAAAAAAGTTGATCTTATGATTCATTATAAGACACAAGAAACTAACAGAAATATAAAGACTCACCCTAATTTAAAATCTATAGAAAGAAACTCACTCACTCTGTCAATTGTCCT
The DNA here is from genome assembly GCF_021556685.1 of Rattus norvegicus. NCBI lineage: Eukaryota > Metazoa > Chordata > Mammalia > Rodentia > Muridae > Rattus > Rattus norvegicus. The sequence goes on from NC_141550.1 coordinate 38,998,197, forward strand.
TACCAGCACAGATAGTGGCACCTTGGGGCATCCTCACTTGCTGTTTCCCATCAGCAGCACTGCTCTGGAAACACGTCTTAATTTTCTAATAGTAGGGAACAGGATAAATGTCTAATGTTACTTGGAATTCATATTAATGACTTTGGAGAGTTTGTATTCCTCAATTAATTATTTATTATTGACTAATGTTCAAAACAAATGAGTAAGTCAGACTTTCATGGGTTTAGGGAAGAAGGATACTCAGGGACAATCAATGACTATCTGAGTATTATAATACCAAGTCTGAGATTCCTATGCAGAGTAGAAGTTTTTCCCCAGCTCTGATCAAAATAATGTTATCAGAAGTCCCTTCAGGACAGACTCTGCAGTTTTCCTGGGTTCATGTCCCAAAGTCAGACAGCTGAAGTTTTCTAGACAGAGAATGTGACCTTGGCTTTGCAAACCTCAACCAGGTCTAATTCTGCAGCTGTGTCCTTAAATATAGTTCCCCACACCCCATGACTTTTGGCATGTTCAGGTTTATCATGTCAACCACAAGCATACATAACTTCTCACTGTATACATGTATGTTCATTTCAACAATAATTTCTGTTTTCTAATAATCTCCAATCAATTGTGTCACCAGACTTTAAATGGAATCCATATAACTCTGTTTTCAGACACAGTCAAACACATGAGAACTTCAGAACCTGTTTTGAAATCCCCCTATTTTTGGACATGGGGTCTCACTTTCAGCCCTGGCCAACCTGAGACTCACTATGTCAAATAGACTGGCCTTGAAATCACAGAAATATGTTTGTTTCTGTCTACGAGTGATGAGATTTAAGGTTTGCACCACCACATCCAGCTCTGCTTTGAAATCTTACACAGGACCTTTAATTATATGATCTAAAGAAAGTGGGTGAAGACAGTATTAACTGGAACTCAAGGCAGGAATTCAAGAACTCTCTGTAAGTCAAATCCGGGAGAAAAGTCTGACTCCAAAGTTAGATCGGGCAAGGCAGACCTTATGCAATGCAATCTCTGCTCCTAAAGAAAAAGGGGTGCCCACACCGAGTTGGCTCTTAGGACCCATCCAGCTCATAGAGTTAAGAAGAGAGCTTCAGTGAGGCTCAGTGCCTGCTTTTCCCTCTCTCATTCAACTGTAGCAGCAGTTTTCAGATGTCAGAATGCATGAAGACCATCTAGAATACGGTGACAGGGCAGATACAGGGTCATATCTAAGAGGAAAGATTTTTGACCCCTGGGAAGAATGTTAGTCCTGTTTCTTCTGAGTTCTCTTGGTCCCAGTGATCTTGGAGGCTGATTCAATGAGTCTGACACAAACCAGAACTTCTATCCTGTTACTTCCGAGAGAAAGGTATCTGGAAGCTGAGCTGAGAAGTTCCTCAAATACTCAAGCAAAAGCCCACAAAGGTGAACAGTTTTGAGTCACCTATTATTCTGTCTTGCTCTTTCATGAGCAGTGTGGCAGCCTTTCCTGTGGGTGAGACAGAGCCAAACGAACGAACAGCAGTGCCATCATTTTGTAACAATCCTGGCCTCCATAATAGCCTCCTCTTTCCAGGACCTGGAGATGTGGCCAAAGCTCTCTCTTTCATGAATGTCCTCTGAGACTTTCAAAACTCCCACTATTTCATTTCTAACCATTACAAACCAAGCTAAACAGTGGGAGGAATGACTTTGTCAGTATAAGAATAAAATTCAGCTTCTTAGTATCTGTCACATTGGTAAGTTCTAGGGATGGACTTGACTGAGTCTTAATTGAAAAGTTTCCCTCTCCTGAGGTTATGCTGCTGTCCTGTGGCACCATGCTGGCTTCGGTAAACTACCACAAACTGTGTCATAAAATCTATTAATCCTCAGCCATGGACACTCCTTCTTTCACTAGCATGAGCTCACTGATACTCACTAGTGACCCACACAGTGCTCTAAGTACAAAGTCCCCTTCTTCCACCTCAGCAAACAAGTGTTAGTTGGACAGAAAATGGAAGTGTTTCTTCTTCCATCCTCTGAAGCTAAAGATCTGGAGTTGCCTTTTCTGAGCCTTGGAAGGAGATGTGCACTCAGCCTGATTCATGCACGACTTCCCCTCTATAGTCTTTGCAGTTAGTCTCGGCCAGACTGATTCAGGCCTTGGAAGCTTTACAGAGGAGAGAAAGGGAGCACTCGAGGCCTATTGAGTTGGAGTGTGGCATCTGCTGCACACTGAGGGGAGAGGTCAAAGGTCATCTCTCGATTTTGATAAAGCGAGCCAGATTAATTGTCTCTGGTAATCCTGTTTGTCACGGTAGATATGCAAGGGCGTCTTTGTGGCACAGGCTGACATATGGGCTCGCCTGCTGCTTGCCTATTCAGGGGCCCAGCACATGTTCTCCCCAGTTGGACAAGTTCCCAGAGCCTTGTTTGCCAAAGGAGTGGGGCCTCCTGCTCTATTCAGCCATCCCCCATTTCCACCAACAGACTTTCTTCTAATCTTAAAACCTGCCTAGGCTATTGAGAGAGAAGCCGCATTAGGGTTGGGAGGGGGATTGGGCGCTAAAGAGAGAAAGGAAGAGAAGGGGGCTGCTGAGGAAAGAAAGGGGGCTGAAGGGGAGAAAGCCAGACAGCCATCAGAGGCAGGAGTGAAAGACTCTTACAGATGGGGGTGTGGGATTGGGGCAAAGAAATATAATTACACAAAATAGCAGCCGTGTCCTTCAGGCAGAAGCCTTCAGGGCTGATTATAGCTGCTCTCCAAATCTGAATCTATCACCAAATTATACCCTGCCTCTTTTGTAAAATAAATGTTAATAAGAGGTAATTTCGGCCCTCCTGATTGTTAAGCTCAATGGAGATAGATTTTTTTCCTTCCTCTGTGTGTGTTTATTGTAATATCTGAAGAGCTTTTTTTTTCCCTAATTTTTTGTTCAAATCAGAATTTACACACACACACACACACACACACACACACACACACACAGTGGTCCAACACATGAGCCAGAAAAAAAAGAGCCAATAGATTGAACATTATAATAATGAAGGAATATATAGATGGGCAATTGGCCACTAACAGTCTTCTATAGAATATTCTAGAAGTATTGTCCCTAGGATTTAGAAGAGAGGAAGAGAGGAGAGACAGAGAAAAAGGAATGTAGCTTTTTCTTAGTGGAAGAGGAAGGGACCTTGTTCTAAATAGCTTTGCCTTTCTTTAGTTTAAAAGCAAGTCTCCCTTTCATTTACATAATCATTATTTTGAGTTGCTACCAATTCTTTTGAGGGCTTTTACATTTAAAATCACAAAAACTAGAGACAATCCTGTGACAGATCTTTTGAAAATGTTCTGATGATGTGTATTTATGAACAGATCCAGAAATGGAGCAATTAGAAACAATGAATAATAATCTTTGGAGCAGAAAAAGCAGAGAGAGATTTAGATATGAATGTCTGATCAAAAATCCCTGAGGCAGACATCTCTGGGTCTTTACAATGTGTGTTATATGAACACAGAATGAGAAAGGGGTCTAGATGAAACAAAAGCTGGACTGCCTAGGCCAGGGGTATCGGCTCATTGAGGCTGGTTGAAGATGTTTCTCAATAAACACTTTGGTTGCTATTGTGATACTTTTCTAACAAGAGACAGCACAATTGTCCTTGATTTTCAAGGAAATTCACATTCAAAATTTAAGATACTGAACAAAGATATTCCTAAACTATTACCTTATTCTAGATAATAAGAAAATATTTTGTTTAGTTCTACCCAAATCACTGGCAACAATACACATCCTGTTTTCACCATTAAAAAAATAATACCACTATTCTTGCATTTACTCATTGCAGAAAACAAATTAAAATGGAAATCTAGGAAGATCTATAAATTATTTACATTGTGTTGTGACATGGTGTTTTAAGGATGAGGTGAGGTAATTTAAATTGGAACTTAGATAGAGGACAAATATAAGTTATATTCAAATCAGGACACTGTGAAACAAAAGACAACATGTTGTACATGAAACTTGAAATGAAAGGGAACTTGAAACTTGCATAAGAGAGATTTAGAAACAACTAGGCAAATATCTTGCTATCTGTCTAGACTAGACTACTACAGAGTTTGTTTCAGGGTAGCACCAGGAAAGACCAGGGAAAGAGAACAGAATATAGCGAACCTGCACCCACTCCTCCATCACTTTCTGATATACTGAGTCTAATCCCTATGTCAATACAATCAGACTGTATGAGAGCCAAATACTTTTGGCTCACCAAGAGAACAAAGACAATACCTGATCATCTCTGCTCATACTTTATGCAATTGTCCCAACACTATCTTCCTTTAATTTAACTATTTTATGTTACATATATGTGTATGTACATGTTTATGTGTGTATGCACATGTGCATATGGCTGTGGAGGCCAGATGTTGACATCAGTTCTCTTTCCCAGTTTTTCTCCAACTTTTTTTTGAATCAAAGTCTCTGACTAAACCTGGATCTTACACACTCAGAAAGACTGTTCAGTGAGCTCCTGGAATTCATCGATCTGTGCCTTCATGAAGCTGAAATTATTGGTGGATGCTGGGAATCCAGACTCAGGTCCTCAACCTTGCATGGCAAGAACTTCATCAACTGAACAAACTCCCCTGCCCCTATTTCATTTTTATTTATTACATTTATGTGTCTGTTGTCTCAACTTCTTTTCTTAAATTATCCAAAATTCCTCTTCGATTGCTATTTCTAGGAGTCAGTTCAGCTTCAGAAGATCTTTACACCCATACTGAGAGAAGATAGAAAGCAGCCTTTTGTCTTGTCCAGTTCTGTCAAGCTCACATCCTAGTTTGTTTCTCTGCTGCTGTAATTAAGCACTGTCCAAAATCAGCCTGGCAGAATAAAAGGGTTTCTTTGGTTTATAATGTTTCTAGTTGATGGTCAAGGAAAACCAGGGGAGGAATTCAAGGCCAGAATGGAGGCAGGGACAACGGAAGCAAAACCATAGGCAATGCTGTTTCCTGGCTTGCTTCCTTTGCCTGCTCAGACACTTTTTTTGTACATCCCAGGCCCAGTTGCTTAAAGATGGTATTGAACTCACTAGTTTATTCTTGCCTGCATTAATTTACAATGAAGAAAATGTCTCTAGACAAGTCCCCTTGTTAGACTGGTGGAGGAAATGCCTGAATGGAAGTTCCTTCTTATAAGGCAACTCCAGTTTGTGCCCACTTAACAAAAACTAACCAGCACATTTACCCCTTATCAGCTTCACACACCATCATATCACTCTTCAGTTACAACCTTTTCTTTCTTGTTTATCCCCATGTTCTCATATTATTGTCATAATATAGAACATAATGCACTTTAAAGTCACACAATCTGTAAAAATCTAATGCCTCTGTAAAGCCCAAAGACTCTCATGCTCTAGTAAAATAAAAATAAAGTTATATGCTTCTTATTCTAAGAGGAAAGGATTAAGTTATTGTTACAATTGAATTGAAGAAAACCAACATCCAGAAATATAAATAAAACAATGTAATTCAATGTGAGACATCTGAAACTCACTCAGCATCTTCAGGGCTCTACAGTCTTAGATATTTCCAAGTCTTTGGCTGTGCTATATGTAGAACAGAGCTTTCCTGATAGGCTGAGACCAACTCTACTGCACACCCACTTCTGTTATGTCTGGTCACCCCATGGTCCTGACATCTTCAACATACTGTGATCTCTACAGATATTGAGGAATCATCTTCATCAGTGAACTCTCCTAGGATTTTACAGTGTCAAATCTCAGCAATTTCTAGGACTCCTTTAATTCTCCAGTTTACCTGCCACCAAACCAGTACGTATTACTAAGTTCCTCTACCAACTAGACATGGTCATGGACCCTCTGGGTACTTTCCTCTGGAACTTCACAAGCCCTACTTCCATTACCTGTATTACAGAATTATCTTCAATTTATTCATAACAACTCATGAAATTCTGAGCACCCAAAGACTCTTCCTACTCAAAGCTCCAAAGTCGTCAACACTCTTCACACAAAGAAGTCTAAAAACCAAGAAAAAAAACCCCAACAAAATGGTCTTGTCCATCGTAGTAGCTCCTTACCTTACCAGCACCAATTACTACCCTTATCATAATTTGCTTTCTACTGATGTGAGAAAACACTGACCAAAAGCAGCTTGAGGAAGAAAGAATTAATTTGGCTTCTTTTTATTGTCTATCAACAACAAAATCCAGGAAAGGAGTTCAAGGCAGGAAAGGAGGCAGGAACTGAAGCAGAACCCAGGAGTAATTCTGTTGGTTGACTTGCTTCCTTTGCTACAAAATGGCACTTCCCACAGCTGGCTGTATCCTCTTATATGAGTTAGCAGTTAAGAAAATGCCCACAGACAGGTCCACAAGACCAGCCTAATAGAGGTTATTCTTCAGCTGAAGTTCTGTAAGCAGCATGAGATAGAAACAACTTCTCACGCTGTTTTCATAGTCTGGCTCACAATGCTCTTGGCAAAATCTACAGCCGTCGAAAGTTGGTGATGAGTGACTCTCTCACAGATAGCATGCAAAGAATTAAGTGCTTTATGCAAAACACTGATTCCTCAGAGTTAAGAGGGATTCCTTTTAGGAACGTGTGTAATACAGAAGCTGAGAGGGAAACTTCACTCCTCAATTTTAGCTTTTCCCAGTGGGCTAAGGACTCTTACATTGGTGATGAAGCTTCTGCCAATTTAACAACACTCCAGTTGATAATGACCACTCATGCTTAGGTCAGGATGGCAGAGAATTCTGTACTGTGGTTGCTTCTGCAAGAACTAATGCAATATGTTATCCAGAGAAGACACTGATGAATAATCACTTCCCACACACATAAAAATTAGCACAAATAGACTGCTTTCATGTTTTTGCCTCCCACATTCAGGATTAATGAAAGTTTCTTCTGTCTGTACTCCTTATCTATCTTCAGAAAAAAATATAATTAACCCCAGTCCTTGCAGCCTCTTGATTTTATTATTAGCCTATGTACAAGCAGTTTCTTATGGTGCTTTGTCAATGAGCTAGTACTTAGGAAAAGACTGCAAAGATAGAATGTCATGAATTGCCTAGCTATTCTCTCTCTCTCTCTCTCTCACTCTCTTTCTCTCTCTCTCTCTCTCACTCTCTTTCTCTCTCTCTCTCTCTCTCTCTGTGTGTGTGTGTGTGTGTGTGTGTGTGTGTGTGTGCATGTGCACATGCTCATGCACATGAGACTAGAGTTTGCATTAGGTGGCCTCCACTATTGCTTTCCATCCAAGCCAGACAAAATCCCATACAGGAGAAGTGGGCAAAAAGCCCACCCTAGACTAGAAACTTTGCAATTGATGTCTGCTAGTAGAGGGAAAATAGGTTTTGTCCACTGTGAATGACAAGGGGTATATCAGCTACATTCTGGAGCCATCATGAGCAGTTGGCCAAAACAAAATCAACTCTCGTTAATTGAGTGCCTTTGTTGTTATTGTTGTGGTTTTTTTGTTTTCTGTCCTTTTTGTTACAGTTATAATAATTTGTTGTTCTTTAGTTTTATTTTCTTTTGTCTTGAGAGAGAAATAGTATGAAGTTGGGTGAGAGTAAGGAAGTCGGTAAATCTGGAAGAACTTAGAGGAAGGAAAAATATAATCAAAAGGTATTGTATGAAAATTTTAAAAGTAATAAAAATGTAATAAAATTTTCAAAATGGCAGTCAAAACTTGCCCACTATTTTTGGAGAAATAAAATGGTCATGATGAAAGCTGGCACTTGAGATAATGAGAAGGTAACACATGTAAACATGTTTACTTGCAGGGCCTTTTAAGGGTTCCTGTGCTGTAATCCATTTCAGTTCCCCAACAACTTTCCAATTTAAAATGCTGACTGAGTTGATCAGACGGTCTCAGACACCGTCTCTCTTTACCCTATACTTGTCATATTGATATAGCTATTACCACTAGCTTCATACTAACATCAAACCAATGTAACACAGACACATATGATTGTTCCTATATCAGGGTAAGCTCATGTGTCTCACAGGCTTGTGAGTCATGGGCATCTTCAATTCCATTTTCCAATTTGGTTAATATCTGTATGGCCAGACACTTTTCACCAACACATACATAGACACATATATGAAACACACATGTACACACATACAATGAAGCTATTAGACTTCCATGTGGAAAATGATTGAACCACAAAAAAAGTATACCACTTGCAGAGCACCTGAGACATCCAGGAGTTTCAGAGAAAACAAGAAAACATGGTTTTATTTTTGATAACTCATTGCTATATATCTCTCATGACAGTACACTTACATTATGATGTGTTATTATTATTATTTCTTATATTTAATAGATAAGCAAGTGAGACACAAAGATGATATGAATTATATAAAGAACAATAAAGATCTTGGTGATCTGACTCCACTGCCCAAATAAAAACTTCCTTAAGTTAAGCAGCAACTTAATTTCTTTCTAAATATCATACCAGATACACTTCTGGATAAAACCAACAGTACCAATACTGAGTAAAAAGTATTCACCACTATAGTTTACTTTTCTCTTAAATAAAAACCAAATGACTTGAGGCAAATGAGACTTGAAGCAATAATTACAAGCCGTAGAGAGGACACTCCAATTTCCGTTTGCTTCCTTGGCTTCTGTGGAGTGTATCCTTAGTGCTTTGTGTCAGCTATGTCCTAATAGTCAATCTTAATGCACAAGAAAGCTAGCATCCCCAAGACATTCACAGAGCTGCTCATTAGGCTCTGTACTCTGTGACTTGGGACAGGAAGAGCTAATGAACCAATCACTTAACAACCACGAAAGGGAAAAATACAGCAAAACTTCTTCAAGGTACCATTGTTTCTTCTCCTTTTTCATTTTTTCCATTATTTACTTCTTTGTGTCTATGGTATGTTGGAGGGTATTTGTGAAAGTGTGTGTGAACATGTATAAATGCCATGTTATAAATGTAGATGCCTGAGGACAATTTGCCTGAGTTGACTCTCCTTCCATCATGTAGGTCATAAGGTTTGGAGGAAGTACCTTTACCCACTGATTCATCTCAAAATGGGTGGGTTACATTGTTTTGTAAATTTATGTGATAAAATTAACAGAGATGGTATGATAGACCTAGAATAGAGTGCCAGAGAGCACTTGAGTAAATATATTATATTAGATATACATTTCAAGCTTCTTGGTCCTGAATGGAGAAGATTATTGCAAGGCAACTCTTCCTCATGCTTCTTTACCACCAAGTCCACTTCTTAGTGCTCTATTATTTGCAGTGTATTTTATTTATTTGTTCACAGACATGTTTTTGCTCTTTTATATTCTGTAAGGCTCTCAGTGTCTGGGGAACTATGCATATTCTGATTCTTTAGATTGTCTAGTGTGGTATTAGTTCAAAATAAGCTGTTCAATAAACAGCTGCTAAGTCAGAAAATAACTTGGTGTTTTCTCCATTGGTCATAGAGCTTTCACTGTTCCCGTCCTTCAGCACAAAAGAGCACAAAGACTTAGGGTATTCTAAAAGTTGGTTTTGTTAAGGTAAGTATTAGCCACTGCTTTGCAAAGAGTCAGTTCTACAGCTAGAAGCTCACATTTTGGTCTGTAACACGTTGATTACTTATTTTTTAAAAAAAGGAAAGCTAACTTTTAATCTTTGCCTTTAGTTCTGGTAAGTAGAAAGTTTGGCATACAGGTCTACGAAAAGAAAAGTTAGCACAGTAATTAAACACAAATTAATTTTATTCAAAACCTGGTGGAACCCAGAACTTCTGGAAACCACTTAAGAGCTGTGTGCGTCTTGTGATGCTAGTCTGTTAATACAGTGTAGTCATGCATATGACTTCAAGAGAAAGTTGGGTAACATACATAAACAAATGCTCTGAAAAATAGATACAACTTCTTATAAGTCATAACTATTTTAAAATGAAAGTTAAATTATTACCATTAATCTGTATTAGCGATCCAAGAGACCAGAGAATATTCATTTGTTTTACAAATACGCACTGTTCATTTTGGGTGGACATTTTTATCTTGGTAAAAATAATTTCTAAATAATTTATAATATCAGAAATGTTTTGAAAGTATATTTGGTAATGTATTTTACTTGGCTTTGAACAATGAGTGTGTTATCTTTATAAAAAGAATATATATCTTGGTTTTATACAAGCTCTGTTACATATTTCATAGTAGACTTTGCAGCTTCATGTCTTAAATGAGCCCTTGATGATTAGCACTGGAAATTTTTGTCAACTGATGACATTTTTGTGCTGATGATTTCATTTTATGTCTGTGATCCAATTCATTGAAAATATGTTACATGAAGAGGCTGAATTAATGAAGTCAAATCTAGTACACATGATACACACAGAGAACACACACATAGAAAGAACACACACACACACACACACACACGACAATCACATGATTGACTTTAGATGTATCTCATCAGGAAAAGTGACATTCAAAACTTGTTACTATCATTTTCAGTTGGTACCATTTCTTTACTCTCTTCTACCACCTGCTAAGCTGAACTAGAGCTCAGTGCCTTGATACTGGAGCTATTTTGTTTTTGACATCAGGTTATGTGTCCTACAATCTGGCTATAGTCCTGCTTGTTTTCTTTGTTTGTTTTGGGTGTTTTTTTTGTCTGTTTGATACAAGAAGAAGAAACTTAATTTTAAAAAATCCCTTTATCAGATTAGCCTGTGAACAAGTCTATTTATTTTTTGTCGTTTTTGCTTTTTAAAAAATATGTTTTGGTTTTTGTTTTTCATTTTAACATTTATTAGTGTGGGAAGACCCAACTTATATTAAGTAATGCTGCTTCTGGGCAGGTGTTTCTAGGGTATACACAAGAATGAGGTGAGAAAATCATATAGTGTAAGACAATACACAAAATCCCTCAGTGGTTCTGTTTTAGTTCCTGCCTGTAGGAGTGTCTGCCTTGGTTGTCCTCCATAACATTTTACCTAAGCTAAACACACCCCTCCCCCCAAAAATTTGTTTCTCGTCAGTGTTCATTGCAGCAACAGAAACCTAACTGAAATGGATGAGGGGTCAGAAGCTTTCTTTGCTGTAAGTTGAGATCATGACAAAGTTTTATCCTGGGTCCTTCTCTGAGTGTGGTATAAGATACCAATCCTAACAGCCTGAAAAAATCTGGGTGTGCCTAGGACCTCTCAGTGTTCCTATGTGTATCCTTCCAAAGAGATGTTTTCATTCTCCCTCAATTCTGACTGTGGCAACATCTTCCTTATTCTTCCATTTGAATCAGCACTAGCAAAAGGCACCATAGAATTTTGTTCACTCTCTCATATATTTTTGTCATATTGCCTGGCTAGAAGTCAGTAGACTGTGAAAGGCTCAAATATTTTATCAGTTTCTAAAAGTCTTTTAGGTAGATCCAGATCCTCTTTCCTCTGGTTGTTGTTATACCTGTGCTAATATAAGGCATACAGTTTGTTTTTGTTGTAAGAGTGAGGGCTTACAATATCATTACCTACATGAGGATTTAAAACAATTTTGTCTTCATTATAATCTTCAGGAAATCATATGTTATGCTTTTAAATCGGAGTGAAGGAATATTTGCTGAATAGATGTGGGGGAAGAATCATATTATTTTGGTGGAAGAATTGTTCAGTTGCTACATGGAAAGTTGCTTTGATGCCTCTAAATTCACCATTAGGGAAACAATCCTCCAATCATGGTTTCTAGAGAAAACGGAGATGACTCACACAATATTATGCCATGTAGTGCAATGTGAAAAGAAGTACCAGGAAATCATAAATAATTCATACTTCCTGAATTCTGGGTCACACAGTCCCTCTACTCTCTCCCTCTCTGTCTCTCTTGTTCTGTGATATATGTCTTCCACAATGATGATGCAGAGATGAGAACCACTACTGAGCTTTCTCAAAACTCTCCAAGAAAGGATATGCACCTGGGCACGAAACAGATATACACTCATCCCCACTGAAGGACTTAGGAGTCAGTGCATCTGTTGATGCATAGTTAATGCTTCTTATCCAAATATATACATGGATTGTAAAATCCACATTCCCAGTGTGTATCTAGTTTTAGGTTATCTTCTCCACATATTAAGTTTGGTGACAGCCTGGGCTATAGAAGATCTTGTTTCAAATGAAGAAAAAAAAACCAAAAACAACAACCACAATCTCAAGTAGTACATGGTTGGTTATTCTTTGTAATATCTTAGTATAATATCTTTTTTCTTATGATTCTGATTTAAAATGAGTAAATAGTTGAGCCTCACTATGTCGAATGCTATAATACTCCGTAAATAGAATGCACCTGGGGGCTAGGCCAGTTCCTACATTTTGCTTGTTGACCTTTAAATTCTAAGGCTTACACAGTTTCTCTGCACTAATCCACAGTCCTCAGAGTTGAACTGAGACCTTAAACACTTATGGATTTTATAGTTTGCTTTTGACAAGATATTCAAAATAGTTCTCAGGGGAAGTTTAAGCTCTGTACCATCTCTCCAATTCCAAGCATGTAAAATTGTGGGGAAGGAAACATGTTGAATAAGTTACCTTGTCTTCAAACAAAAGGAGAAACAGAGAAAGACCCCTCAAAAGATTTAGAGGCAGGACAGGACTGGAAGAAGGAAAGAAGCAAGAAAGAAAAAGAGGGGGAAAAGATATTATTTAGATAGTATTTAGAGGATGCTCAAATATATGAATCACCAGAAATAGCTATAATGCAAATGGGAAGCATCAGCTTCTTGGGAATTACCTGCTGGTGTCTATTCTCACCTGGATGAATTCAGAAGCATTACTTGTAGGCTGACATATTTAATTTTCCTTGAGATTAAGCCTGCTATCAATTTTTAAACAGTAAATACATGTCATAGCAACTCAAGATTTTCCATTTATAGATGATTCCTATGAAGGTCACCATTAGTCCTCTAGCAAAACATGATGTGAACCATCATCTTTTGTTTTCTTTATTTTAAATTAATCCTTTCATTCATTTACATCTCAAATGATATTCCACATCCCAGTTACTTCTCTACCACCCGCCATCCCACATCTACCCTTCTCTCTCCCCTTTGCACCCACAGTTTCCCACCGACCACTCCAGCACCACCCTATACTGGGGCATCAAACCTCCACAGAACCAAGGTCCTCCCCTCCCGTGGCTGTCAGTCAAGGCTATTGTCTGCTACATATGTATCTGGATCCATGGGTCCCTCCAGATACACTCTTTGGTTGGTGGAATAGACTCTGGGAGAACTGGGTAGTCAGGAGAGCTGATGTTGAACTTCCAATAGGTTTGCAATCCCCCTCCACTCCTCCAGTCCTTCTTCCAGGTCCTCCATCAGGTTCTCCGAGCACAGCCTGATGGTTGACTCCAAGCATTCACATCTGCATTGGTCAGTTGTGGCTGGACCTCTCAAGAAACTGCCTAACCAGGTTCCCAGAGGGTATAGAGACAGTATACAAGTCAAGAAAATCAGGAATGAAAAGGGAGACAGATCAACAGAATCTTAGGAAAATCAAAAAATAATCAGGTCCTACAACAAAAGTCTGTAGTCAACAAAACTGGAAAACCTGGGTGAAATGGATGATTTTCTAGACAGATACCAGGTACCAAGTTAAATGCATGTCAGATAAACCATCTAAATATCTCTAAATCTGTAAGGAAATAGAAGCAGTCATTAGAAGTCTCCCAACCAAAAAAAGCCCAGAATCAAATGGTTTTAGTGCAGAATTCTATCAGACCTTCAAAGAAGACCTCATACAAATACTTGTCAAACTATTCCATAAAATAAAAACAGAAGGAACACAAACCAATTCATTCTATGAAACCACAATTATACCCATAACTAAACCTCACAAAGACCCAACAAAGAAAGAAAATTTCGGACCAATTTTTCTTATGAATATTCAAAAGTACTCAATAAAATTCTTGCACACAGCATTCCAGAACACATCAAAATAATCATCCACCATGATCAAGTAGGCTTTATCCTAGGAATGCAGGGATGGTTCAATGTATAGAAATTCATCAATGTAATTCATGATATAAACAAACTCAAAGGAAAAAAACCCCACATGATCATCTCATTGGATGCTGAAAAAGCCTATGATAAAATAGAACCATCATCTTTTCATCAACACATGTTTCAATACCAATCTTTTCCTGCATGGTTAAGTCCCAGCATCAGTGATGCATCTTCATCCCATGAAGGCCACATGACCACATGCATTCTCATTCTGTGCTGCAGGCTCTGATTGTTTCTGGTATGACACTCTCCCATATTCTGTTCCATGGACTTTCAGCTGCATATTAGTTACATTGCATTTATGGAAAACAGTCAAGGGTTGACTCCATTCTAGTATACACTGTCTGATCCTATAAAGCCAATGTGTCTGGAAGTCCTGTATCTGACTGTGTCTATGACTCTAGAGCTCTACCAAAACTTGTCAGTTATTCTGCATTTACACAGATGATCATGAATTTAACTAATACTTCAAATTCACTGTGCATTGCCATTTCCTCTAATAAGGCAAGCCTGGTAATTGTTCAAGTAATAGATCAATGATAGTTTTGAGTGACAGTAGTTTATTTAGATAAACTAAAGCAAATGGATAATAACCAACTATCAAGAGTTTAAATATATTCATCAACATAATGTTTTACTATTAGTATAAAAGTGAATATATCTTTATTTATAGCTAACCACAGAATATAGAAGTTTTATTTTACTTTTATATTCTTTGAAACAGAGTCTCATCTCTCCCAGGCTGTCTACATGGGTAAAGATGACCTTGAACTTATGACCCTCGTGCCTGCACACCCAGTTTCAGCAGTGCTGAGGACTGATCTCAGGGCTTCATTAATGTTAGCTATGCATTCTACCAACTAAACAATATCCATAGTTCTAGGATTAATTTTGAAGCCATAAAAATGCCATTTGCTGACCAGTCATGAATAAATTTGGTTTTGAGACAGATTTATCCTTCCTGAAACAACACATACAAAGAATGAAGCATCAAGTAATTACACTTGATAGAGATAGGTAGTGCCTAACAACGTTAGATACTACAGTGATTCTGAGATGTGAAAATAGGACTCATGGTCTCGGTCTCCATATACCTAAATCCTGATTAAGTCAAGTATCCTGGAATTGTTTAAATAGGCCAATGAAATCTCCACATGTAGATAGAATAAGCTCCTGGATGCTATAAAATGCAAATCCTCTCTTAAGAAAACAAGCAAGTTGAAGTGCTTTTGTAGCTGTGGATCATGCTGTCAGGATTTTAATGTTCTAATAACCCAATTCTAATGAGTTCTTATGATTTATTCAGTAAGGACTAAATGCTTTTTTAATCATGGCTTTGATAGCTAATACAGCAAAATACGTGTCCCAGTAATTATGCAACTCTACAGAGAGATGCCATTTAGCTCTCATCATTAGATAACCAAAAACATAATTTTTAAATACAATTACTTCTTTTAAAAGTTCACCATTATAAAATTATTTTATTTTTAAACTGTGCGATCTTTTAAATTTTTTTCCAGAATAGTCTGTAATGCACTCTTTCTCTTCTGGCAGATGAAAATCATTTTAGTTGTAAAAATGATCATGTTGATGAAGTCATGGTTACAGGTTCTATTTCTGTGCATGGAATAATGCTAATGGGTGAAGATGGAGAATTTAACACTGAATCCTTCACTATCAGTATTAAACTTCCATATATTCTGGGGATATCTATGTATGTATAATCTTATTTCCCCTCTATGATAGTGGGGTTTTATGAGTGCCTAAAGCATTTGCATAGCAGTCTCCTTTTTTAATGCTTATTTGACCCATATCTATTCTAATAAATAAAAATTATAATTACTCTAACTGACTTCTCAGATGGGCATAAGATAGTTCCAGAGAAATATAATTAGTATGAGATGGACTATTGGGCTATGAGCCAATGAGCTATAGTGGTTACATTTTATATAAGAGAGCACGAATCCCTCAAATAAAAATTAAAGTACTTGTAAAATTTTTGAAGGTGAGTTGATGTGAGTGTTAAGTTTATTGAGCTCTTCTTTTGTTAGAATTATAACCAAACATGGGACTGGATCACTTTTATTCATGTTCTCCCCCAAGGGTTGTAATAGGCACTTGGATTGTTGATATATGGTCTTTTAAAAGATGTTTGGCAATTGACCATGGAACTGCAGATGTAATTCCTGACGTCTATTCTAGAAGGCGATGGAAGGAAAGGATGCATATGTTAAAGCACTCTGTCTGGATTTTGTTCCATTTAACTCTATAATGCCTGCATATCTTCTTGGAAACATTTAATATAATTTGTGTAGTTTGTATTTTTGATGACACACACACACACACACACACACACACGCACGCACACACACACATACACACATATGTATATACATATGTATATATATACATATATACATATGTGTGTATGATGTGTGTGTGTGCGTGTGTGTGTGTGTGTGTGTGTGTCACATGTATGTGAACTCTGTCACCTAATGTGATAGTACATAGAATATCTGAGATATATTTACAAACCTCCAAAGGGTTTGTAATCAGAGTATCATTTCTCTGCAAAACCGTTTCAAATATGTGTTCTGTCTGATGCACCAAGGTTTGCTCAGTGCCTCACTGAAGTGACTTTTCATGCTATTTTATTCCACTTTGTTGGACATTGCTCATGTCCTTTAACATTCTTTTTATTATAGTGCTGAAAAGATGGCTTGGCAGGTTTTAGAAGAGTCAGGTTCAATTCCCTTCATCCACATGCCATGACACAACAATTCATAACTCAAAGTCAAGGGCATCCATCTCTCTTTCTGACATCTAAAAACTTGTGCATGCATGTAGTGAACATATAGCCAGTCATGAGCATGTTCATGTGTGTGCACACGTGTGCAGGTACATACACAAACACACAAATAATTATTTTACATTTTTATTGAAAATAGATTTTTTCTCATATAATACATATTCTAGTTACAGTTTCTTCTCCCTCTACCCTTCACAGTGCCTCCCCACCTCCCTCTGATCCCAATCTACTCCCTTTATGTATCTCATTAGAAAACAGGTTTGGAAGAGGTAATAATAAAACAAAGCAATATAAAACAAATCCTAACACACCAGACACACCTAACACACAAAGCAAACAAAAGGAAAATAATCCAAGAAAAGGCATGAGAAACAGATATTGTCATAGAGAAAGCCATAATATGTGCACAATGGACCTGATTGGTAAAAAGAAAGAATATAAATAAAAAACATTTTCAATTAGATTTAAAAAAACAGATAACATTATGAGACAAAAAAACCCCAAAGATCAGTTGAATTCATATGTCTGACAGTGTTGTTGATTTAGAATGCCCTGTTTTCTTGGTGATCTCCTTCCCTCTGGTTCTTCCAGCATTTCTACTTCATCTTCTCCAGGCTGTCTTTGAATACTGAGAATAAGAATTTGATAAAGTCATCCCATTTAGGGATACATGTTCCAAGGTCTCTCACTTCTGCATGTTACCTGGCTGTGGGTCTCCCATTATTGTCATGGAGGGAAACGTGGTAGACATGATGCTGGAGAAGGATCCCAGTTCTACACATGGATCCACAGTAGCAGGAAGAGAACATAACACTGGGCCAGGTTTGAGCTTCTAAAACCTCAAAGGCTACCTCACAGTGGAACACTTTTTCCAGCAATGCACCCCATACTCCAATCATGCTACTTCCCTATAACTGGGGGTCATTTTTATTCAAACCACCACAATAGGAGAATGTCATTATGAGTCATTTTATTGGTATTTTTATTGAAGAATAAAGAATTCAATTTGAAACAGTATTTTGATATAGATAGAATTTTACCATTTATTAAACATAAAAAGCAAATTTGCATATTAATAAGATGACATGCTTGTTTAATTTTACATAAAGGACTAAGTGTTGGCTGAATATTGATACTGCAGGATCTTCCTATAAAGGAATATAGGGTTTATATAGTTTTTATTGCTACACTTTTTTTAGATCAGTAAGAAGCACTTGTCTTCCCGTAGAATGCTGACTATCTAGTTTCAGGCCTTGGTCAACCAAGTAGTGTCAGGTATGGAGTCCAGGCCGCGGAGTAGCTTTAAGGTCTTTTTATGCTACTTCCTTGATAAAATAGTTGATTGTAATGGTATTGAAGTTAGGTGTTAACAAAATCTCTAAGAAGAAAAACATGAGAAATAAAGTAACAAGGTCAAGTCAGGGTTTAATTTTCCAAGTATTTGTTAATGTAAAACCTGTACTAAATGAGAGAAAAATTTTCAGTTTCCCTAGTAGCATGGCAGAGTAGTAAATGTGTATTATGATTCTATTAGTTTATAGCTACAAGTTAAAGTTACACTTAAGTATTGGTGTTTTCTCCTGTGAAAAATGCTTTGTCGTTAGGTTCTACACTATATTTAATAAATTTCTATTAATACATTTGCACATCTATTGTTTTATTTCATTCCCTTTTCTTTGGATTATATTTTCTTCCCGTGACACTATTTTATTTTAAAGTAAGTTTGTACAGGTAATTTGGTGATAAGTTCTCAGTTGGGACTCATTTTTTAAATAACTTTATTTCACCATTTGTTTAAAATAGCTTAAAATAATATATTACTATTTGTATACTTGCATAAAATTCTCTATAAAATTCACTAGACTGTTTCCTATTAATGAAGTTGCTGCAGGGTTTTGTTTTTTTTAAATATCTATGTTAACTGTTTATGAGTTTTCCATATTAGACTTGCTCATATTTTGAATATTATAGGGTTCAGGAACTCATTTGCTTGCTGGGTAATATATCACCTTTTAAATAATATCTACTTGGTAAAACTGACAGTTAACCATGGAGACCAAGTCTCATTTTTAAAACATTAAAATATTTATAATTTTATATTTTGAGAAAGAGAGAGAGGGAGAGAGAGAGAGAGAGAGAGAGAGAGAGAGAGAGAGAGAGAGAGAGAGAGAGAGTCCTCAGAAGCCAGAGGAATGCACTCTTTTCTTTGGAGCTACAATTTCAGGCAATTGTATACAGTGTAACACAGGTGCTAGGAGCCAAACATGAATCCTTTGCTAGAACAGCAGGTGCTGTTAACCACTGGACATTTTTCCAAACCTCATAATTCTCTTTTTAAGAGAACATAAATGTTAGATTCTATGGCAGTCAATAATAATATAAAGATAATATAATCCATTAATGAACTCTGTAAGTTTTTATTATTTGTCAATTCATTGCACACAAGTAACTGGCCAAATTACATACACTGTGGTGATTACTCTTGGGGAGCAAGCCAGTGCCAATCATGTTCTCCTCCATAATGTCTGGATTAATAATCAGGCTTCTCATACTTTTGTACATTTCTTTTCATAATACCACAAAAAGTTTTAACAGTTCATTGTACTGAATTAAACATGTTTTTGAACTTAAAATAAACAATCAAATATAAATGATAGTGCCAGGTGTCTGCTAAGAAGAGTCAATGTGCAATTGACTCTGCCCTTCTAGTTTCAGAACCAGTTTTAGAAAAAAAGATATTTTATGAATCCCTGCAATTGCCTGGTGCAATATGTTCAGCTGGTGAGGAACAATATCACTATGGATTCACTGTTAGAAGTTTAATGCTCATTTTTCTAAGCCAAGATATTCGGACAAACTCAACCAAAGTAAAACCAGGAAAACATTGAGTGAAATGGACAGCTTCAGTCTTTTATATTTTTTCTGTCATATAAAGAGATCTTCCACCCAGGAGAGACTTTGGATATTATGTCTCCACTTCTCAGTCTTCAGTGAGGAAAGCAACACCCAAAGTGGCTGGATGACTGAATGGAAGGCAGTAAAGCATGCTAACTTGGTGGTTGAAGATTACAAACACATTGCCCATCACACACCTGTCATCCATTCTCCAGAAATCTAGAAGAAAATAGAACTCTTAACCTTCTAGGGCTTGAAAAATGTTTTTACTTTTTTTTACATAATTTTAATTTTCTTGGATATTTTATGTATCTACATTTCAAATATTATCTCCCCTCCATACCGCCTCCCTCTCCCCCTGCTTCTATGAGGATTCTCCCACTCTCACCTACCCACTCCCACCTCAACACCCTGGCACTACCCTACATTGGGGAAATGAGCCTTCACAGGACCAACGGCTCTTCCTCCTATTGATGTTGGACAATGCCATCCTCTGCTACATATGGGGCTGGAGTCATGGGTCACTCCATGTGTACTCATTGGTTGGTGGTTTAGTCCCTGGGAGCGCTGGTGGGGTGTAGTTGGTTGATATTTTTGTTCTTCCTATGGTGATTGTAAAACACTTTAGCTCCTTCAGTTTTTTTCTCTAACTCCTCAAATGGGGCTCCCTTGTTCAGTCCAATCGTTAGCTTTAACCATCCTCATCTGTATCATATGTCATTTTAGCAGTTCTCAAGAAGCATCAATCCTCAACATCCACAGACAGAAAACCTATGGACACCCATGATCACTCTTTAAAATGGCACAGCATTTCAGTATAATTTCTGAAGTTAAAATTGGGTTTTGACAACACAGTTTTGTCTTGTAAATTATAATTGGGAAATATTCATGATATTTCATAGATATTTAACAGAAATTCTGTTATATTTTTTCTGGACATTTTTCTGTGGTTGGTTGAATCTATGGAATACAGAGGGAGAGCTCTCTTCCTTAGTCTCTTAGGGTAGGTTTTAGAATATGTACATGTCTCCTAAACTGACTAAGGCCGTCTTGGTGTGCAGCTATTTCAAGGAACCTGGCATTGTTTGCTTGCTATGTGTTACTTAAAATATTACTGTAAGAAACTACAATTAAAATTCTGTTTTCATGATTGTTTATTCCTCTTAAAACATAGTATATTTGAGGGTAGATAAAAAAGCTTGATTTTACCAAGAGTCTTTGAAATTAGATTATTAGTCTAACAGTCATATTTAGATTCTTAGTAAGAATCATTGAACTGAAAGAATTAGCAGAAGAATGTATAAAATTTTAGTTCACTAATTTTTAAAGGTTTTCCTAGAAATGTCAGCCAATTTAACTTTTTTCCATGCCTATTTTAAGTACAATATTTATTACATGTATACAGTATATAATGTATATTATGTGTGTGCTCTTTGTACATATTACTATGTACACAGGTGCTTATGTCAGTAGAGGCCCGAGGTAAATGTCAGGATGATTCCTTGGTAATTTTTTCACCTTATTTTATCGTATTTATTCTGAGGCAGTCTCTCCATGAATCTGAGTCTCTAGATTCAGCTAGACTGATTGGCTTGTGAAGCCCCAAGTTTCCATTCCTACCAGTTCTGGTCTTTCAAAGGCACACCACGTGGCCTATTTTTGTTGCGTGTTTGTTTTAGTGTGTCACGGCTTCATACTTGCTTGGTAAAGTTTTACTCACTGAGCCAGCTCTCCAGTCCCTGGAGAATTTTATTTCTTTTTTGTTTCTTTTTGTTTATAACCTGAAGCTTTTAGTCTTTGATTTTGTAAACAATTTTGTTATTGTTTCTTTAAAATATAGAGCGAAATATTTGATGACTACAGTTTGCTTGCCTTTTCTGTTGTTCCTTAAAAAATAGTTTTATAGAGAATGCAATTTCAAGAAGTCTAGAAAAATAATTACTAAATCTCCTTAGGAATATTATTTTTCCACTTCATAACTACTAAACTAAATGTAAATAAAGTCTATATTTCATATGAACCAAAACTATTTAGAATATGCTTGAAAACTTTCTTTTCTAACTTACAATGTTGATTATATCATCACCTAAGAAATACAAGCTTCACTATTGCTTCTCAGGTATTTAGTTTAAGCTAACATATCTTGTGAGTGTTTCATAAGAGTTTCAAGAAGTTTATGGAAATATAAAACAGGAATTTTAAGAAAACATCAGTTAAAACTGTTTTCATAAAGTGCCCTTTTTCTCATGGAGATGAACATCTGCTATAAAGCAGGATTTAAGTTCCCAATCCAAAGTCATTATGTTCTTATGCTGGTCATACATATGTAAGAGTTATTGACATCTACAGTGGATGATCCTCAACTGGTTTTGCTTGTTTCTTCATTTATTCATACAATATATCTTGACACTCAGTTCACTATAAATTCTGGAAAATAAAATGAGCATGAGAAGCACTGTGTGTGCCTTCTCAGAATGTAACTGCTGCCAGGAAGTTTAATCCAAGAATAGGTGCAAGTGTGGGCTGTGGAGAGGATGCAGGCTTGACTATAGCACTCAGAAAGGGTGATGTGCCTGGAGTGACCAAGAGCTTACCTGTGTGAATACCCCAGTTAAAAGGTGACATAAGAATAGCAGGGGGTGGTTCAGACATTAAAAGGTGATCGGGGAAACTTCAACTGCACACTTCAAAATAAGACACTAAACTGAGCTCAGATTCCCTGAAAATCAGCTATTTGTACATTTCCTGGAGTGTGCAAAAATAAGAGAGCAACTGTCTTCAACTCAGGACAAAACTGGGTTACAAGTGTAAGCAACAGAACCATTCCTTTCCCTACAGTCTCAAAGAACAAATTATCTAGAACCAGAACAAAACAGCTGGTTCTAGATAATTATGCCTGCCATTCTATTTCTAAGGATACATTCTCCTGTCCTTTCCTTAGCCTATGCTGCAACCTTCCCTACCTCAGTCAAACCATGCATTGTGCATTCTTTTGGATCCTAGTCATAGTTTGCTTGGCCTTGAAATGCCACCTCTCAGGTTTTCATCTGAAATTCCACTCATGTTATGGAACTTATCATAAAATTTCAGTGGTTACTTTTTCCTACAAATTTGATTCTTTCAGAGACCTTCTGGAAACTTCCAATAACTCTTCTAATATTGTGAAAAACTCAGTGCAAATTGCAGACTCCTGAGAACAGGACAACATAGTTAACACTATGTGCAGGAAGCAGCTGGAATTAAACTAAAATGAAAACAATGGCAAAGATAATATGCTAACAGGCATCAATCCTCACTTCCCTCTACTTTAACTTGTATCTTTAGGATATCACTTACCATGGGGTTTATTCCTGAACTCAGAAAACATCCTTTTTGAATGAAGACTGGTGGATACAATTCAATTTGCTTAAATAATCTGTCCCATGTGTCCTGTCTAGGAAAAAGACTTCAACAGTATTAGTATGTATTAAAGAAAATACTTAAGTGCTCTTGTTGGGGAAACAGTAGAGTATAATTCATAGCATTATAGTACTGTACTCAGAAACCTGAATGCAGCAAAGAAAAATGGCTCAGGTTCATTATTTACAAAATAAAACATCCACCATTTGTGTGTTGCATAGTGTAGAAGTTTTCATCAATGATTGTATATGATTTTAATACACAGAAAGATAAGGTAACCCTTTAAAGACTTTATTTCCTCTTCAAACCATTTATTCCATTTGTATTAGAGCTCTAGAGATATTTTGGAAGAAGCCCACTTCTTTTGTAATCTAATCTCAGTTCTTTATACTATTCTACTGAGTTGATTTGACAAGCTTAGGAGAAGGGAGAACAGCTGAAGTAATATATATATATATATGTATATATATATATATATACACACACACATATATACACACACATATGCATATACATAGAGAGAGAGGAAAAACACCAACCAACCAATCAAAGCTTCATTCTATTGAACATATCCTCTTAGAAAGATATACTACTGGCCAATTTACAAGTATTATCTTGTTTAATCGCTCACCCAGTCAGCAGAAGCTACACAAGCAAGATGATAAATGTCCTTTCTTTTCATAGAACAAGCTCAAGTTCAGAGATGTCAAGTGACTCTTTCAAGGTAAAACTGCATTCAGGTGAGAGGATCTTAACCTGAGATGCAGATATAAATATGTACAAACTGAACAAGTAAAGGGGCTGTGTGTTCTCACCCATCTCAATTACAAACAAGCTGCAGATCTTAATCGGGAAGCCGTGCTCAACTGTGCCGTGATCCTGGCTCATCTGTCTTTTTCTGAGGCAACTGCTTGTTTTCAAAGATGGGTTATTTGGTATTGAAGCCTGAGGTAGCATTCCATCCCAACCCAATACTTCTCTGCTTGGGGTGGACCGTCCTTCCAGATGCCAGCAAGAGTAAGGCAAGTACCGCGGGAAGGTGGATACTCGTGTTTTTCCCATTAATTTTCCAAATGGCATGTAACCACATTGAGAGTGGTGACTGCTCTGCAGAGCACGGTTTGCTTTGGAAGAAATTCTAGGCCTCATTGGATCTATCGTTGTGCAAGTCCACATTGACTTCCTTCATGATGGCTGGGCATCTCCACATTATAAGGTGGTCTCTGGGGATTCCTTACTATTTTAGTCAAATGCCAGGATTTTTGACATATGTGTAACTAACTTGATTTTGTGAGAAGTGAGTTAAATTAAACTTTAGTTTGCTTGGTTTTGATTAAACGTTGTGTCATTGTTTAGCTCTGGCTGTCCTAGAACTACCAAGTAGGCCATGTTAACCTCCAAATTGCCTGTGCCTGCTAAGTGCTGACACTGCTGGTATGTACTACTATGCCCAGAAAGACAAAGTAAATTTTTCAATGAATAAAAAACCAAACAGCGAAATCTCAAGAGCATCTTGTAAGGTAACTGGAAATAAAACAGCAGCTATAACAACAGTATGACCTGTCAAGTTCCCAATTATATTCTCCTTAAGTTCACCTGGAAAACAACACATGGAGACAGAAAGGTGACACCAGCACATGGTGTCCAACAAATGGAAACAGCAAGCTTCCTCTGCTTTTGTTGATACAGAGCCATTAACAACTCTGTCACTGCTGAGGTAGAGTCAGTCATTTCTCAGCCTTTATTCGTGTAGGGTATCATAACAGCTTGCTGTAGACACCACTGCTATAAATAATTCCACAAAATGTGCTAGAGCAACTGGCTTAGGCAACATAAACATTGACCATCATCATAATAATTATAATTTGAACTGGCATAAAACCCTTCTTCATGAAGCATTCATAAGAACTGACTATTTCCGTCAAATTTGTCCCGTTTCAATGATAGCTATGACTGATGTTTAACTCTGGCACAGGATAAGAAAATCAAAAGCAAAATTTGTGTATGTGTAAGAGGAGTTCAATTAACTCTTTAGAAAAGAAAACTGATTCTATAGAACTTTAAGGAATGACTTGCAAATATTTCAAATAGCTGGGTTTTGTGCTAGTTATAAGTTGTGGCTTGAATGTGACAGGTTCCAGTACAGTCATCTATTTGAATACTTACTCTCCAGCAAGCAGTAATGTTTGGGAAATATGAGGAACTTTTATGAGTTAGAACCTTGTTGGAGCATATGGGTCACTGAGGGTGGTCCTTGAATTCTCACGGCTCCACCCCATTATAATCTGTTCTCTAACTGCAGATGCAGTGTGACCAGCTGCCTTCTGTTTCAGCAGTCACTCCTTTTTATGATGAGTGGTATCCCTTGAACTGTGAGCCCAAATTAAACTCTTTTGCCTTTAAGTTGCTTCATGTCAAGTAAAAATATTTTGTCATAATAACAATAAAGAAATACAGTAAAGAAAAAATATTTTCATTTTCATATTCAAGTATCCATAATTGATATCCTTTTAGAATAGGATTCTATTTGTCTGTGATTTGAAGATCAATTTTATTTGTAAATATCATGCTATGCTCTTATATTCAATTAGTTCCTTTCTATGATTCTATTTCTTGCACTTACCTCAAAATTTGAAATCCAATTAGACCACAAAATAATTGACTGCAAAGGTATCTTTCTATAGTTCCTTACAGGCACAGTTTCTGCTTGGTAACCATAGAAATATCTTCCCTTTCTTTATTGGATTTGTTGAATCAAAACAGATCATTGTATTACTCATTTTAAAAAATATACCCAACGATGACTCTGGAGTTCTGCTCTCAAACATCAATTATTTGTTTGCAGAATAATTTCATATGAATGTCCTTACCTTTTCGCCTCTTTTCCATACCTTTAATTCTCTTCATTATGCCAGTGTCTTTCAATAGAGGTCAAAGATGTTCATAGATAGCAAAGAAAGCACATGGTTCATTATACTGGTTATTCATGGTCTTTGTTATAGCCTTGGCCATAGTAGAGGATTCCTCCAAGGTAGCACATAGTTCTCTTCATCTTCTACAATCACGTTCTTTCTTGATTTTCTTTCTCTTGAGACGCCTTTTTTAAAATCTCCTAAATTAATATCTTCTAGAGCTACTTCTTGGGAGGAGGGCTTTAGTGTATGTCTTGATAGTGTAGCTATCAAGGTTATAATCTACATTCTCTACAAAGTTCAGTTTATTCTATCCTTACCATTTCAGTCCAAAAATATCCTTTTCTGTATCTCAATGCCTCTGAGGCGAATATCTGCTATCCCATTGTTTTAACAACATGTGAATAATCTTCTGACTTCTAAATATTTTATTCATCTCTGTACTCTGAATTTTATATTATTTTTTCAACCATTGACAAGTACTGCCCTTCTACAAAGTTCAGCTTATTCTTTTTTTCCAATTTTCTTCCTTTGTTTTTATTTTACTCTTTTTTTGTTTTATTAACTTGAGTATTTCTTATATACATTTCGAGTGTTATTCCCTTTCCCGGTATCTGGGCAAACATCCCCCTCCCCCCTCCCCTTCCTTATGGGTGTTCCCCTCCCGACCCTCCCCCCATTGCCGCCCTCCCCCCACCAGTCTAGTTCACTGGGGGTTCAGTCTTAGCAGGACCCAGGGCTTCTCCTTCCACTGGTGCTCTTACTAGGATATTCATTGCTACCTATGAGGTCAGAGTCCAGGGTCAGTCCATGTATAGTCTTTAGGTAGTGGCTTAGTCCCTGGAAGCTCTGGTTGCTTAGCATTGTTGTACATATGGGGTCTCGAGCCCCTTCAAGATCTTCCAGTTCTTTCTCTGATTCCTTCAACGGGAGTCCTATTCTCAGTTCAGTGGTTTGCTGCTGGCATTCGCCTCTGTATTTGCTTATTCTATTCTTACCATTCCAGTCCAAAACATCCTTTCATGTAAACTTGAGATATTTCTATTGTTGGTAATTGTTATATGACTTTTCTAGCAGATATTTAAATAAAATCCTATTAACCTAGATTTTACAGCCCAAACAGACCAAGAAAATTACTCTACCAAAATCTAGCTCAGTAAAAGATAGAGTTGGATCAATTATAGAAACGTGGGACATGAGTGATTCAGGAACACTGATGGGATGGTAAAAGGATGCTGCATCATCCCAATTCCACCCAAGTATGGGTCATGATTCAGAAAACCTGTATCCATAGAGGCCCATGACCATTGTCCATCATTCCACTGCAGATGTTTTGCACCCCCGTCAATTGTTTATACCTTACATAACTTTCAGAGTGTCCTTGTTAATCTACTAATTTTGGGAATTTACTAAGCCTTTCAAGTTTCATGATCTCCTGTGCCTGGAAAGCTTTATTTGTTTCTAGGGTCCCATTAAGGCAGAAATGTTTCAATTCAAAGGAAATAATCACATAACAGGTTTAACTTCCTGCAGCTCATTACTGCTAAAGCACCCTATGGGCTTTTAGAATATATTGCATAGGTTAGAGTTCTCTAGCATAATCGCCTTTCAACATTTCTTTCAAAATTAGAGTAAAAAGTCCCCCACATGGTACAAAAGTTGACCAGTCATGTTTTTGCTGTATATTGCACCATGCTTCCCAATTATTTTGTTATTTCGATCAGAAAACTAAGCACTTTTGTACTGAGGAGTGTGCTCCCTAAGACGCTGTTCCTAAAGCACTTTGTCTCTTATCTCACCTTAAGGAAACCTCCTTAGAAAGCAATTGACTAACTACAATACCTAAAACATAAACTCATCACTACACTCTATATGGGTCCTAACTTACCATGGTTCAACTTACAATTCTGCCATCCTACCTAGGTACAAGAAGAACAAGTAGAAATTGTACTTTGAATTTGATTTTTCCCCAAAGCAATATGAGACTGTCTTTGTGCTATCCCCCAGTAAGTTTCAAGATCATAGGCATGAATAATGAATATTTCAATGTATTGTGTGATTAAATTGTGAAGCTTTGTAGGTCAAGTTTAATAAATATGTTTACAACTTAGTATTTTCAACTTACTATGGGTTTATTTCTATGTAATTTAATTATGATTCGAGTGCACTGTGTATCTCAAACATATTTTTTTTTCTTCCACCTCATCTTTTTGTCCTACTGTATAACTAGTTTGGTGTGTGTTCAATCTGCTCACTGATTGTCCAGTAGGGTTATATATCATCATCTTTCCCAAAGTAGAAACCATCTCAACCACTTTTTGAGCTATTCTTTTATTAAAGTTCTTTTCATAGAGTACATTTTGATATCTTATCTGTCTTAGTTACTATTCCAAACAACAGAATAATCAGGCCTATCAGAACAATGTGTCAGTCCTTGGACCAACACTGTCTCACTTACTGTTACATTGCTGTGAAGAGACCGTGACCAAGGCAACTGAGAAACCATTTAAATGAGGGTCCCTTACAGTTTCAGAGGGCTCATACATTATCATCATGGCAGGAACAGACAGGTATAGCATTGAACAAGAAGGTGACAAAGGCAGCAAGCAGAGAAGGGCATGTGGGATGATATTTTGAAACCTCAAAGCCCACCCCTAGAGGCAAATCTCCTTCTACAAGGACACTACTCCAACAAGGCCACACCGCTAATTTTTCCAAACTGTCCATCAACTAGGAACAAGTACAAGGCCCCGTTGGTGGCCTGAGATTCTCATTTAAATTATCACATCATTTATATTTCAAAGATTTATTAGAACCCTAAACCTAGAAAAGTGTCTGTTAAAAGTAGGTTTTCAACAAATATTCACTGAGTATTGATATTAACATTGCCACTTAGCTTTAATGTGTTAATATATAAATAAACATTGAACAACTCGCTGTATGTACCAACCCATAAGAAACAAAAAGCAAGATAATACTCATCCTCTAAAAAAGATAAATAATCACCACACCATACATGGAGTTCTCCACTTTACCTTTCTTTTTAGAAATAAATTATTGTTAAAGCATAATCAAACCCACCCAGCAACAGATAATTTGTCACCATCGTGTGTGTGTGTGTGTGTGTGTGTGTGTGTGTGTGTGTGTGTGCGTGCACATGCGCGCGCGTATGCTACAAGTTTGGTTTTGGCATTGTTGCAACAGAAGGTACTTTTCTTTGCCTGCAAAGGCTGAAATAGTTGTCATTTGTTCCTTTACTGAAGGACCCCATTAGAATACCATGTTTGAAGACTACCTCAACAGAAAATCCTATATAGTTAAGTTTATAAACCTAACATCCTTGCAAAATAATGTAAAGACTTTTGAACAGACCTCACCTATGACAAAAACCAATATTTTCTCCATTTCGATTCCTTCATGTTTACTCAGAAAACTTGGGTTCAGTAGAGACTCAGCCATTAACATTTTAACCCTCAATGAGTCCTTAATATTTTCAATTTCAATTCTCCTTTCTGTGGGATGAAAACAGTAATATTTGGTTTGATTAACTGACTAAATTCTTGCAAGCAGAGTGTGAAGTGTCACATACCTGAAACTTCATTTTGTTTTAGACTCAAAATTTAAGCAAAATTTTCTGATTAATACTCTATCATACTCTATCATATATCCTACATTCCTTTTCTGCATTTCCCTTCTGGGAAGGCTGTGGAACAGAGAAATTATTAGCACAAGTTTTGAATCTGAATATGAGGTTAAATTCCAATTCTAGCATATAAAAGTTTTGACCTTGATAAATTAGATAACTTCTTCAAATCTCAAGTCCATCTTAATAAAATGAATAAAATAAAAAGTAACTTACTTCATAGTTTCTGTAATGTTAGACACATTGCTTTGGTGCTCTTAAAAGTGCAATGAAGTCAAGTTAGTACTAGACTGCACTTCCTTTATAAGGAAATGGGTGCAGATGTGTAAGTAAACCATCCTAAACAAGCATTTGTTTTCTCCTGATTGTGTATTCTGAAATTAAGTAAACCAAACACGTCAGAGAAGGGCAATTTGCCTGCATTCCATAGTGTGTGGTGCCTTTTCCCAGCCTCTGACTTTCTGTGTCTTACCACTTACACATTCATCCAGAGCCGTCTATACCTTTCTGGTTACTGCTGACATTGAGTTGGATTCTTAGTTCATTGATTTGTGGTTCAGACTATGTATAAGCAAAGCTAGAACTCTAAGCCATTGAAATATGACTCTCAATAATTCAATGTGTAGGAAAATAGTCATTGCTTTAATAGATTACAATTTAAACATTATGTTTGTTTCTGAAAACTATCCTAAAAGAATAAAATTTTTACTAACACACTTAAATCAAAATGATCTAGACAATAGCTGAATCAAGGTGATTTACTTAACCATAACATAACCTAGCATAGGGCTATGTTAACTTTCATTATAACGAGAAATTAGGGATAGCCACTATAAGGTACCAGATGCCAGGGAAATGAGAGGTTCCGAGGATCAAATGAAGATGATTTTAGCCAAATTGCACAGAAAAGGGGAAATTGAACCTGTAGAGATCACCTCCAGTAGATTGGCACTGGGTGAATGAATGAGGCCACCTGCCCATCTCAAAGT
Source organism: Rattus norvegicus (assembly GCF_021556685.1). NCBI lineage: Eukaryota > Metazoa > Chordata > Mammalia > Rodentia > Muridae > Rattus > Rattus norvegicus. The sequence goes on from NC_141550.1 coordinate 39,028,853, forward strand.
TTTTAACCCAAAAATGTTTCTGTCCCCTAAAGGAAGAACAGGGACAAAAAATTGGAGCAGAGGCTGAAGGAGGGGCCATCTGGGGACTGTCCCACCTGGGGATCCATCCTGTCTGCATACACCAAATCAGACACTGTTGTTTTTGCAAAGAGGCTCTTGCTGGCAGGTCCCTGGTGTGGCTCTTCCTTGGGAGGTTTGGACAGGAACTGACCAATGCAGATGTGAATGCTTGGAGCCCACCATCAGACTGATCTCAGGGATCCCAGTGGGGGAGCTGGTGGAAGGACTGGAGGAGTGGAGGGGGATTGTAACCCCATAGAAAGAACAATATTGGCTGGCCAGACCACCCTGTGCTCCCAGGGACTAGACCACCAACCAAGGAGTGTACAGGGAGAGATGCATGGCTCCAGATGCATAAGTAGCAGAGGATGGCCTTTGTCTGACATCAGTGGGAGAGGAAGCTCTTGGTACTGTGGAGATTTGCTGCCCCAGCATGGGGGGGGGGGTGCTGGAGTGGTGGGGCAGCAGAGGGAGGTGGATGGGGAAGTGTACCCTCAAAGAGGCAAAAGGAGAGGGAGGATAGGGCAGGGAGAGAGGACATGGAATGGAGGGGTTGTGGAGAGGTAACCAGGAAGTGGGATATCATTTGAGATGTAAATGAATGGATGATCAATTTTAAAAAGTCATATTTACAAAAAAATTCTACCACATTCCACATTTGCAATAAAGAATATTTTAATTCTTATTTAATGCAAATTATAGGACAGTTGACTACTCAAACCATTTGTACAGTCATGTCTTTGAAAAATAATATACATATGTATATGTTATTAATGTTGCATCATTGAAAAGCACTTACTGAATAAACAACAACATCAGAAATAAAAATGTTAGATATTTATTCATAGACTATCACTCTCATTTGAAGCATCATATGTATCAGGAGGCTCACACAGGGAATTTAGGAAATGTGGTGGCTAAGGTTGTAGAGTGATAACAATTGTGTAATTAAAATCACATTTAAAAAAGTTGTAAGTACAATTAACAGTGGGTATATGGAATTAATGTATTCTCTATGAACGGAGAAAAGTTACATTAGGAAAACCAGCAATTTAACTATGATTTTGCCATTGGAAAACAGAGAATCTAGGGCACATCCCTAGTCACTTCTTACTTTGTTCTTTGATCTTCTAAAGAAAAATATTGGTTTTTCTCTTTCTTTCTCTCTAATGCCCATCTAATTGATAGAAGGAAAAATAATAAAAGAATGAAGCAATTACTCTTTGATTCTTCTGGCTGACTTCAACATACTTGCTAAATAATGTAAACATTAGCATCTAAAACATCGAGATTCTCTACCTTGAAATACTAATGCATTCTGGAATGTTCCACTGAGCAAATTTCTTTACTACCAAAGAGTCTAAAGCATTAATTTTAAGGATAAAATGAGAAACATTAATAAACTTAAAATATTCTTCCTTGTGGTTGTGAAGAATATTGTTTTGAGAGAGAGAGAGAGAGAGAGAGAGAGAGAGAGAGAGAGAGAGAGAGAGGGAGGGAGGAAACAGACACAGAGAGATAGATCAGTAGTAGACGACAACTGTAAATGTTAAATCAAATTACACATTATTCTGTTGGGATTTCTACATATGTCTCCATGTAGATTTATTAGAATAAAGCAGGCCATCAGAGACCCTTTGTCTGTGTTGGAGTGGGTGAAACAGCTGACAAGAGGCTATCGAATTCCCCACAGAGAGGCTTCTGTAAGCTGGGAGTTTGACAGCTGACTTCATTACAATTCTTTGGCTGCACACTGCACTGGATTTGTCCTTTAATTGAGCTGAGCCAGAAAACTGTCCAGAGAGGAAAAAATGGATGTGAATAGCACAAGAGAAAAGAAGGCATGGATATCCCACTACAAGGAGGGGTAGATATTCAGTCTAATAGAATTAAATCTTATGGATACTTAAATGATGGGGCTTCAATCACTTTCACTGAAATTGCTCTAAACAATGCAGTCTGATTTAGTATTCAGTCACCTACATACTCCTACATAGTATTCATACTCCTACATACAGAATAAACAAATAAATGCTATATTAAAATCATTTAAGAAAAGATAGTTTTTTCTTTTATAAATGAGGAGTATACTGTCAGTAAGATAAAAATCCCTAAAATGCGAAAGGTGTACAGACCAGGGACTGTCCCTATCAGTGGCTTTCTATAACTCCCTGTGGATAGATACATTCAAAATACATAACTGCACAGTCCCAAATAGTACTGAACAAAAGCTTGCACACTGCAATGCTGAGACTGTCAAATTTAATAAAACATGTATTTCAAGACAGGTACATGTCTTCATTTAAAGAAAGATAATTTCAAACTATGTGCACTGTGAGAAGACTATTGTTTTTTTGGCAAAATTGTTTATAATATAATGGAATTTTGCATTAATGTATGTTCTTTTCATAATCTCTCTATTTTTATTTTGGACACAGTTTCCTTTCTTTATGAGAGCTAAATTGAATTAATCAATAAAGATAAACACTGCTCATAAGTAAATCAGTGCACATGGTTCAGTGTCATAAACAGTGGGGTGTCTCCATTCCATTATTATTCTATTTGTATTTTTGCTGTTTGGACTAATTAAAGAAACTGACCTCTCATGTTGTATTCATTATTTTCATAGACATCTTCATCTTTCTTCTCCATGTAAATTGTTAAAAGTCATTCAAACATTGATGAGACTTGTGCCCATAGCTAGGAAAGGATGAAGCTTTGAAGTGTTGCTCCATACTCAGACATGACAAGTCGATGCAAAAAGACATCATCAGTGGATGCAAAATCCATTTGAAGTCTTTGTTGTATCTGGATTCAACAAGTCTGGACAATTTAATCAGTAGGTTAAAAGATTAAATTTGGACAACTATCTGTAAATGGGACGAGCTTCATACTTAGCTTCACTGGAAGATTCTGAACATTTTCTGAATCAGATTCACATTATGTTGCGGCTCCTGAAGGTAAGGCATGGCCATAGTAAAGACTGACTAGAGGGAAAATTCTAGTCTCTCTATTGTTTATATTGCTATGAGAACTATAAAGATCAGAACAACAAAATCATTGAATGTAACTCATGATGTTTTAGACTTAAATATTTAGTGACTACTATGTGATTCAGTGACTACTACTGTCAGAAAAACTAACAAAATGTCATTCACCCAAATGCAACACTGGATCTATTCTGGAATTGATAAAAGGTGTATTGCAGTAATAAATGGGCCTGAATTTTAAAATAGTTGTATATTATATATAAGATTACCTTTTATTGTTGGTGAGGTTTAAAATTCTTGTCAGTTCTTCCCTTTGTTCTTGCATTTCCTTTAGACAGGAACAATTCTGGGTTAATATTTTTGAGTTGGATCGGTAGCCCCATACCTCAACCAGAGCCATGACTCACCACTGGTGCGGTCTCTACAGGTTCTATCTTTCCCTTTGCTGGATATTTCGGCTAATATCATCAGGTGGGTGGGTGAAGGAGAATCCTCATAGAAGCTGGGGGATGGGAGGATGGAATAGGGGGTTTGTGGAAAGGAAACCAGGAAGTAAGACAACATTTGAAATGTAAATAAATAAAATAACCGATAAAAATAATCTTGTCAGTTGGTTTTAGTTTTCCTTCATCTCTTTTGTGTTCCATTAACAAAATGTCTAATGCTGAGTAATATCAAAAAGAAAGGAAGTTTATTTGATCCACAATACTGGTGACTGAGAAGTGTATTTGGTGACAGCCACTACATGTGTTACAACATGGCTGGTGACATCATATGTAAAAGAACATGCAAGAATTCACACTGGGAGAGGGGATTTAAGAGCCAAAGTGGATTTTGTTTTCCTTTTATTAAAACTTGCTCTCAGAAAAAAAAATCCCCTGAGGTAAGACTGTCATTATCGCCTTCACAAGAGGATCATGACCCAATTACGTGCTCACCTTCCAGGAGGCTGTGAAGATTCTACTGCCTTCAGAAACTGTTGCACTGGAGACCAGGCTTCTAGAATATGAAGCTTTAAGATAGTAAATAGGATTAATCATTATTTCATCTCAAACCTGAATATATATCCAAAATTTTCAGTCCATCCTACTATGGGTTAATGGTGACACTCAAATTTTAACGAACTGAAACTCATTAAATTTCAAATTTCAAATATACTATATAGATCTTTTTTAATGGATGATTGAGAGTATCCTATTAAACTAGAAAAGTCATGCCTATCTTAGATATGCTTTGAATTTTTTATGAATTTTTTCATGTGAGAAAAATGTACTTTAGGCAATTTAGTATTTTAATTTATTGGGGTTTAATTCATATCACTACAGATGGACCATCTGTGTAAACAATTATGATAATAATGAAGTTTTCATGTAATTGTTGGATGTGTTTTTCTACAAATACCCTTTCAGTCAAGGTGATTGACAAGGTTGTTGATGTAATCTGTCTCGTGATCTTTTAGACCAGGTGTTCCATCAGCCAATAAGACAACAGTGCTAAAATCTCTAACTGCAATTGTGAAATTCCTGCCAGTCCTGATATTTGGCATAGAAATACCATGACTGTATTTTTCTTTGATGCATTGAACATTCTGTGAGTAGAAATCTTTCTTGTCTTGAGGTATAACTAAGTGATAGAGTATGTGAAGTTTGACTAAAATTTAGCAAACATATACTACTAAATTTTTCAACATATCTCTGTCCTTATTGTAGAAATCCCCAAATGAGCAAAGACTTGATTGAATATACGTTGTTCATATGTACACAATTACGTTAAGGAGCCCAAAGCCTCTAGAAAGATGGGAAATGCCAAAACCTTCCACATAGGCTGGAGTTCAGAGGGATGGCAAAATCTTTCTTGGTGAATCAAATATGGATGTTGACAGTATTTGCAGAAAGCTACCACCGTTGCTTTTGTCTCCTACAGTGTGTCTGGCATGATGACTCCCCTACACAGACTTTTCCTGAGAGATGAACTAAACCACCCTGCCTCCTGTTCAACTGTACGCAATAACCACACCTTTGTGGACCATGCATATAATAAATACAATGAGATTTGAAGGTGCTGTGACTTTTTTCCCCACCAAAGAGCCCAGTCCACCTAATACCAGCTTTACTGTGTCAGCATGTCTCTCTTTTCTTCCCTCCCTTGTTGCTCCAGTTCTTTCGAATCTTGGAGAAAGGCTGTGTGCTATGTTTATGGGAATCTCATGTAAAAAGGCAAATATTCAAGTCCTTGTGTTGGTGTGTAGGTTTTTAGCCACACCATTAGTCATTATTAGTTGTCATGTTTATACAATATTATTGATCTATTCCTAACTTGGTTGTAATCTAAATCTATCCCTTTGCTACTTCTTTTTATTTCCCACTGCTTCTCTGTGCTTCCCTGTATTCTTTCAGATGATTTCAGTATCTTTACAATTCTATGACAATGGTTCCAAACACATTTTTAGTGGTTTCTCTTTTCATGACCACATATGAATGTAATTCATGGATTATTGGTATGTCATTACATAATGACTATATAATACTTTGTGCCATCTATTATGGTGCATGTGTACATGTCAGTTAGGTATAATTATAGTTCCCATAGAATATAGCACTGCTTATTTAAAGTCAGTCTACACAATTAAAAAAATAAGAAAAAATGAAAATATCTTATAATTACCTAGTAATACATGCAAATGTTCCTGATAGTTTCCTCCATCTAGACCTCATTTTGTTAAACTAAAGAGTGTCCTTAATTCTCTATGTATTTCATGTGTACTGGAAAAAGGCATTTTAAGTTTCTCTGTTTGAAAAAGCTCTACTTGTCTTTTCTTTTTAGGGGAGAGAGACAGTTCTCATGCAGCTCAGCATAATCTCACTTTCCAACTCCAAAGGTTGGGCTTGAACTCCTGATCCTCCAGCTCAACTTTCTGAATGCTGCAATTATAGGTATGCACTGCCATATCTGCTTTATTTTCATTTTAGAAGGATGGGAAACATCCAGAATTTTTAGATTAACTTAGAGAATATCAATTCACTGGTCTCTTCTTAAAGTTTTTTTTTAATAAGAATCTGAGAGCTAGGTTAAATTTTTATAATACCCCTTTTTTATTATCTGCTTTAAAAATCTTCCCCCATAATTTTAGCACTCGTATTTTTTCTTGAAACTTCATAAGCATGGCCTTCTTTACACTGTTTATTTTTGCAAATTGTAATGATTCTTAAAATTCTACATCATACAGTGTTACAAAACAGGTTGGACATTATTTCTTCAAATATTGATTTTTTCCTCATGTTTCATTTTTATTTTTCTTGTACTTCTGTAACATGTATATTAGATAATTTAATATGTTTATTTAATTATTTCTATACATTATTTTCTACATTTTTACATTTATTTATTTGTTTATTAATTTTATGCATATATATATGAAGGGACTCATGAATGCTTGTGCTTATGCAGGCCAGGGAACAGCATGCAGGTTCCCTCTTTCCTTTATTGTGTGTTCTTGTAATTGAACTCAGGTTGTTATATGTGGTGGCAAGGACACTTATATGATGCATCAACTCATTGGCTAGTTCTGCACATTCTTTAGGTTTCGCTGTTTAACAAAATTTTTGTTTCTGTTCACTACTTCCTTTAAATCCATGTCCACTTATTGACCAATAGTTTCTAGGGAGGTATGTCACCTATGGCACCAGGGATTTTATTAATTAACCTATGGGTCTTGAGGGCCAGGAAACTTATCCTCAGATTCCGAGTCTACGGTCTTTAACTTGGATTTTCTGTGAAGTCTAAGAACCCAGAAATGGTCCATTCCAAAAGGAGGAAAGAAAAATAACTCCTGGTTTTAATTTAGTAATCTAAAAAGTCCCTTAGGAGGATGACTAATGATGTGTGGGCATGTTGTACTTGGGGTATTTTGCAGGTGAATTTCTCTCCATCTTCCAAAATTATCTGGTAAATATCATAAGGCTCTTTGCCAAAGAAGGCTTTCTCAGGGGAATGTTAGACTTTCCATAAAAAATCAACAGAGACATGTTTTCTCACAAAATAATGCTTTCAGCCAAATATCCACAGCACCTCACTCATCCATTTCACTGATACTCGAATTTTCAGAATGGATTACTACAACTAAAACATTAAAATATAGTCACTGAAAATATAAATCATAACTGTGGTAAGGAAATTGATTCTACCATGTAAACTGCACTAACTGTATGAGAATATAAATTGTTTTTGTGGTATGTAAGTCTTTTAGCCATCTCTATAAAAACCTTTATCAAATATACGAACTATTTCATCTTAGAGCTTGACTTTTCCAATGTAGAGGCATGATTTATATAATAATAAATGCAAGTCTAATAACCATAATTTGGGGGATTTTATGAAGTGTGTGTGTGTGTGTGTGTGTGTGTGTATGTGTGTGTCATTGAATACTGACACAAGAGTTTTAAACAAGCTAGTTGATTGACCAATCAACTGAACTACAAATCCCCTTTTTGTTTTAGTCTGGTATTTTAACAATGGGATTGCTAATAAAAGCAATCCTGTAAATCACATTAGTTTTCTGAAGCTCCATTAATTATGTCATTATCATCCACCTATAATGTAAAAAAGTTTAGGAACTAAGATTTGGTTTCTTGCTATTAATTTTAATTTTATTATTTAATCAAATATCATTTTGAATTAGAATTGCACCATCCTAACACCAGTTTCTCTGCATTTCTTTTTTTTTTTTTTTTTGGTTCTTTTTTTTTTCGGAGCTGGGGACCGAACCCAGGGCCTTGCGCTTCCTAGACAAGCGCTCTAACCACTGAGCTAAATCCCCAACCCCTTCTCTGCATTTCTTAATGCACTTTCATCACTGTGAAGCAATGACCTGCTCTATCAGATTAGTAAGTGAAGCACATGCTGGTTACTGAATGACTGTTCTACTTTGCTCTCAACTGCTGTGATAAAGACAATAAGGAAATGCAACTTGTGAAGAAATTACTTTATCTCTCTTTATATCTTGTACTCTTCCAAGAAGGAAGGCCAAGGAAATAACTCACATCCTGAATCTGGAGGTCAGGAAATAAAGCACAGACTGAAACAAGATTGTTTAGTGCATTGGTCTCTATGCTATGCTCAGCTACTTTTCTTAAACAGCATAAACATCTACTTGCCTAAGGATAGCATTACCCACAGTCAGCTAGGCCTTCCTACATTGATTAATAATTAAGAAAGAGCTCCCACATAAAAGGACACAGGTCAGTCTAATGGAGACAATTGTTCACTTGAGGTTTTCTCTTACCAGGTGACTTTATTTACAAATCTGGAGCTGGAGAAATGAGTTTGAGGAGTATATGGATACATTTCCAGAGGAACCAACTTTAATTTCCAGCACCCTGAGTCATAACTATATGTAACTCTGGTTCCAGAAGATCTATTGTTCTCTTCTGGTACTGCATGCATGTGTGTGTATACATATACAGGCAAAATACATGCACACAGAATAATAATAAATGAAAACAACCTTCTCTAAGAACTTTCCTGGTTAGTTCACCTGATTGCTTTCTCCACATGCTTTCCTGTATCCTGGACAACTAGCCTTGGTTCTATATCCAATGCCTCAGGCTAGTCTGGTCACTTTTACCTCCACTGCTACCAACATCTATGTCTCCAACAGAAAGTGTTCTGCCTCAAGTCAGACTACAAGCTTCTATCATATTCCATCTAAACACTTCACAAGCCAAATTCTATACTTCTTTCTCCAGATTCAAATTAATTGAGTCCAACATATCCTCCTCTCCTTGAATCTCCTCCAAACCCCAAGACTAATTCTAAAACTCCAAGCTTGGACAAAGACACACTTGCTACACACTAGTGCACTTCCCCGTGTCACTGTACCTTCATTCTACATAAGCTATATCCAACTGCTAGGCTCAAATTATGTCAAACGTCTTTACTATTGCTCTAACTTGCTTTGTTCACATAAGATATAGGACTAATAAAAAATATCTATTTGTCCAGATGAAGTCAGTAAAATACAAACAGTATGTAAGATAAATTCCACTAGTCCTCTAGAAATATCTGCCAATGAAAATTAACTAGATGAATCCCAAAACACAGAATTTAAAGGAGTAATCCTAAACTTTATCAAATGCCTCAATTAATTTAAAGAAGACATAAAGAAACTGTTCAAAGAACTTAAGGGGAAGAAGCATCTGAGTGATGCCTAAGGAGACATAAATATAAGGCTGATAGAAACAGTGAAAGCAATCCAGGATTTAAACTGGAAATAAACAAAGGTAAGAACCATTGAAGAGGAAGCAAGATGAACTGAAGATGGGATTGAAAAGGTCATAATATGACAAGAAAAGACAAAGGAAAGTCTACAGAGACAACGAAAAGTCTACAAAATCATGGAAACTATTCTCTACTGAATGATCACTGTACAAAGGAGAAATACAAATTAAAGCCTTCTTAGAATTCAACGGAATAACATGAACAACATACCCAAACTTAGCCAACACAACAAGAGTAATGGCGAGTGGAAAATTCATAGCATTAAGTGCTTTCATAAGGAATTTAGGGAGATCTCATACAGTGACTTAACAGGACACATGAGAGGTTTAGAACAAAAAGGAGGGATATCCAACAAGAGTAGATGGCAGAAAATCATCTAATACAGGGCTAAAATCAACAAAATAGAAACAAAGAGATCAAGCCAAAAAGTCAACAAAATGAGTTGTCTCTTTGAGAAAAATCTAACTGAACTAATTAAAAGACATAGAGAGAATATTCAAATTAACAAAATCAGAAATGAAAATCAGAAAAGAGGGGCATAAAACATACACTGAGGGATTCCATATAATCATTAGCACATGTTTTGAAAATCTGTACTCAAGCTTTGTACAGGGCATTAATAATGGGTCAATTTGCATTCTTCTACATGCTGACCTCCAGTTGAACCAGCACCATTTGTTGAAAATGCTTTTTTTCCCACTGGATAGTTTTAGGCTCCTTTGTCAAAGATCAAGTGACCATATGTGTGTGGGTTCATTTCTGGGTCTTCAATTGTATTCCACAGATATACCTGCCTGTCTCTGTACCAGTAACAAACAGTTTTTATCACTATTGCTCTGTAATATTGCTTGAGGTCAGGGATGGTGATTTCCCCCAGAAGGTCTTTTATTATTGAGAATACTTTTGCTATCCTGGATTTTTCGTTATTTCAAATGAATTTGCAAATTGCTCTTTCTAACTCTATGAATTGAGTTGGAATTTTGTTGGGGGGGGACTCTTAAAATTGCAGAGCTTCTGTAAGGCAAAGGACATTGTCATTAGGATAAAACAGCAAACAATAGACTGGGAAAAGATCTTTACCAATCCTACATCCAATAGAGGGCTAATATCCAATATACACAAAGAACTCAAGAAGTTAGACTCCAGAGAGTCAAATAACCCTATTAAAAATAGAGTACAGAGCTAAACAAAGAAGTACCTACAGAAATGTTCAACATTCTTAGTCAACAGGAAAATGCAAATCAAAATAATCCTGAGATTCCACCTCACACCAGTCAGAATGGCTAAACTCAAGTGACAACACATCCTGGTGAGGATGTGGAGAAAGAGGAACACTCCTCCTTTGTTGTTGGGATTGCAAGCTGATGCAAGCACTCTGAAAATCAGTCTGGAGGTTCCACAGAAAATTGGGCATTGTACTACCTGAAGATCCAGCTATACCACTCCTGGGCATATACCCAAAAGATGCTCCAACATACAAAAAAGACACATGCTCCATTATGTTCATAGCAGCCTTATTTATAATAGCTAAAAGCTGGAAATAACCCAGATGCCCTTCAACAGAGGAATGGATACAGAAAATGAGGTACATGTGCACAATGGATTACTACTCAGCTATCAGAAACAATGACTTCATGAAATTCATAGGCAAATGGATGGAACAAGAAAATACTATCCTGAGTGAGGTAACCCAATCACAAAAAAGCACATAGTATGCACTCACTGATAAGTGGATCTTAGCCCAAAAGCTTGAATTACCCAAGATACAATTCACAGACCATATGAAGCTCAAGAAGAAGGATGACTAACGTGCAGATGTTTCAGTCCTTCTTAAAGGGGGGAACAAAAATATTCATAGGAGGAAATATGGAGACAAAGTTTGGAGTGGAGACCAAAAGAATGGCCATTCAGAGCCTGCCCCATCCTGGGATCCAGCCCATATATATACAACCACCAAAACTAGACAATATTGATGAAGTCACGACGTGCATGCTGACAGGAGCCTCATATAGCTGTCTCCTGAAAGGCTCAGCCAGAGTGTGACAAATTCAGAGGTGAATGCTAGCAGCAAACCCTTGAGCTGAGAATGAGGCCCCTAATAGAGGGGTTAGAGAAAGGATTGAAGGAGTTGAAAGGTTTTGAAACACCATATGAGCAACAGTATCAACCAACCAGAGCTCCCAGGGACTAAACTACTAGTGAAAGAGTACACATGGACAGACCCATGGCTGCAGGGGCATATGTAGCAGAGGGTGGTCTTGTTGGGCACCAATGGGAGGAGAAGCCCTTGGTCCTGCCAAGAATTGACCCCCCAAGTATAGGGGATTGACAGGACAGGAAGGGAGGTGGATGGGGCGGGAAACACCCTTATAGAAGAAGCGAAGGGGGATGGTATAGGGTGCTTATGGACAGAAAACTGGGAATGGGAATGACATTTGAAATGTAAATAAATGTCAAAAAAAAAACCAAAAGAATGGTTCATTTTGCATTCTTCTACATGCTGTCCACCAGTTGAACCAACACCATTTGTTGAAAATGCTAGGAAATTTTTTGTTGTTTGTTAGTTTGTTGTTTTTTTTTCCAGTGCAGAGTTTAAGCTCCTTTGTCAAAGATCAAGGACCATAGATGTGTGGGTTCATTTCTGGGTCTTCAATTGTATTCCACTGATCTACCTGCCTGTCTCTGTACCAATACCATACAGTTTTTTTTTAATCACTATTGCTCTGTAATACAGCTTGAGATCAGGGATGGTGATTTCCCCCAGAAGGTCTTTTATTGTTGAGAATACTTTCCCCTATCCTGGATTTTTTTGTTATTTCAAATGAATTTGCAAATTGCTCTTTCTAACTCTGTGAATTGAGTTGGAATTTTGATGGTGACTTCACTGAATCTATTGATTGATATTGGCAGGATGGCCATCTTTATGATATTAATTCTGCCAATCCATGAGCATGGGACATATTTCCATATTCTGAAATCTTCCTCAATTTCTTTCTTCAGAGAGTTGAAATTCTTTTCATACAGATCTTTTACTTGCTTGGTTAGAGTCACACCAAAGTATTTTATAATATTTTTGACTATGTGCAGGGTGTCCCCAAAGATGCTCCAACACATAACAAAAACACATGTCCACTATGTTCATAGCAGCCTTTTTTATAGTAGCCAGAAACTGGAAAAAAACAGAGATGTCCCTTAAGAGAAGAATAGATACAGAAAATATGGTACATTTACACAGTGGAGTACTACTCAGCAATAACAAACAATGACTTCATGAAATTCATAGGCAAATGGATGGAACCAGAAAATGTCATCCTGACTGCAGTAACACAAACACATACACACACACACACACACACACACACACACACACACACACACCACACACCACAAATGGTATGCACTCACTGATAAGTGGATATTAGCTCAAAAGCTCGGATTACTCAAGATACAATCCACAGACCACATGAAGCTCAAGAAGAAGAATGAGCAAAGTGCAGATGCTTCAGTCCTTCTTAGAAGGGGGAACCAGAGGAAATATGGATACACAATTTGGAGCAGAGACTGAAGGAAAGGATATCCAAAGACTGCCCCCCATGGGGAGCCAGCTCATATAAAGCTACCAAACCCAGACAATATTGCTGATGTCAAGACATGCAAGCTGAATAGCTATCTCCTGAGAGACTCTTCCAGAGCATGAAAAATACAGAGGCAAATGCTCCCAGCCGACCATTGAACTGAGAACAGCATCTCCAGTAGAGGAGTTAGAGAAAGCATTGAAGGAGATGAAGGGGCTTGCAACCCTATGAGAACAATAATACCAACCAACAAGAGCTCTCAATGACTAAACCATCATTAAAAGAGTACACATGGACAGGCCCATGACTCCAGCTACATATATAGCAGAGGATGGCTTTGTTGGGCATCAATGGGAGGAGAAGTCCTTTGTCCCGAGAAGGTTCTAATACCCAGTGTAGGGGATGTCAGGGCTGTGAAGTGGGAATGGGTGCATGTGTGGGTGGGGGAACATGCTCATAGAAGCAGGGGGAAGAGGAATGTGATATGGGGTTTATGAATGGGAAACTATGAAGGGGAAATATTTGAAATGTAAATTAAAAAATCCAATAAAAAATCTGAACTTCACAAAACAAAGTCCACATGTCATAACTTAGTCAAAACTTACATACCAAAAACAAGGCAAGAAGATTCTAGATCAATGTATCCAAAGAAATAAAAGTCCATGAGTGCTAAACCAAAAAATATAACCAGCTAAACAATCTGTAATAACTAAAAAAAGCATATACTTGTTATCAGGTCACCAACCTTTAAATACTATACACAATGAGCTAAACTGAAAGAAAATATAGAAACAAATATTTCAGACTGAAGAGATTGAATGAGCATAACAAGGAGACTGTAAAAAATGAAGCTATTTTCCTTAACCAAAAAGTATTATTGAGAACAAGAATAATAAAATCCAACAAAACTTTGGCTATAAACAACACATACCTTTCCATAACTTTAATATACACAGGTTAGGAAAATGGATTAAGAAATAAAATTGTTTTCTATAAGAAATATATCTTTGCTTTAAAGATAGGAACCAACTTAAAGTAAAATGATGAAAAAATACTAAAATAAAATGTGACAAGGAAGCAAATAGGTATGACTATCCTAATATTAAAAAGAAAGCACTGGACTTCAAACTAAAGAAGAAATATTAAGAGGGTCATTTTATTTTAATGAAATGAACAGTTAATCACTAAGTTATTACTAATTTAAAATATATGCACCAAATTTCATTTTTAAAGTGTACACCTAGAGTTAAAAACAAATCCAAATCAACCCATTTAAAATGGGTGATTTCAAGATACCACTTTTTTCCAAAAGACAGACAATCTGGACAAAAAAATAAAGAAGGAGGAAAAAAATCAGAATTAAATAATGTTGTAAAGATACCGCCCAGACCTGAAGGGACGGATCAACAGCTCCCTGCACCCAAATCCCGTGGGAGGGAGAGCTAAACCTTCAGAGGGGCAGACATGCCTGGGAAGCAAGAAGAGACTACACTCTGCCCACATTCCTGACTCCAGAGGAAAACATCTAACTCCATCTGGAACCCCGGTGCATGGGGACTCCTGGAAAAGGCAGCGCAGGCCCTCCTGGTTGCTGCCCTCACTGGGAACTCAAAAGCAGCCCCCCACGAGCAACTTGAGCTGAGGAACCACAGGTATGACCACCTTTTATGCTCCAAGTGACCTGCCTGCTGGACTCAGGACACAGGCCCACAGGAACAGCTGTAGACCAGAAGACAGGAAAGACTACACACCCGAAACACTCTGTTCCCACAACTGGCTGAAAGAAAACAGGAAAACAGGTCTACAGTACTCTTGACACACAGGCCAGGTCTAGCCACTGTCAGAAAGAGCAGAACAAGTTAATACCAGAGACAATCTGATGGTGAGAGGCAAGCTCAGGACCCAAGCAACAGAAACCAAGATTTCATGGCATCATCGGAGGCCAATTCTCCCACCAAAGCAAACACTGAATATCCAAACACACCAGAAAAGCAAGATCTAGATTTAAAAATCAGATTTGATCATGATGCTGGAGGACTTCAAGAAATACATGAAGAACTCCCTTAGAGAAATGCAGGAAAAAATAAATAAATGAGTAGAAGCCTATAGAGAGGAATCACAAAAATCCCTGAAAGAATTCCAGGAAAACACAACTAAACAGGTGAAGGAATTAAAAATGGAAATAGAAGCAATAAAGAAAGCACAAAGGGAGACAACCCTGGATATAGAAAACCAAAGGAAGAGACAAGGAACCGCAGACACAAGCATCACCAACAGAATACAAGAGATAGAAGAGAGAATCTCAGGAGCAGAAGACTCCATAGAAATCATCGACAGAACTGTCAAAGATAATGTAACTCAGAAAAAGCTACTGGCCCAAAACATACAAGAAATCCAGGACTCAATGAGAAGATCAAACCTAAGCATAATAGGTATAGAAGAGAGTGAAGACTCCCAGCTCAAAGGACCAGTAAATATCTTCAACAAAATCATAGAACAAAACTTCCCCAACCTAAAGAAAGATATGCCCATAAACATACAAGAAGCCTACAGAACTCCAAGTAGATTGGAACAGAAAAGAAACTCCTCCTGTCACCTAATAGTCAAAACCACAAATGCGCAAAATAAAGAAAGAATATTAAAAGAAGTAAGGGAAAAATGTCAAGTAACATATAAAGGCAGACCTATCAGAATCACACCAGACTTCTCACCAGAGACTATGAAAGCCAGAAGATCCTGGACAGGTATCATACACACCCTAAGAGAACACAAATGACAGCCCAGGTTACTGTATTCTGCAAAACTCTCAATTAACATAGATGGAGAAACTAAGATAATCCAGCCCTACAAAGGATAATAAATGGTAAAGCCCAACATAAGGAGGCAAGCTACACCCTAGAAAAAGAAAGAAATTAATCAACTTGGCAACACAAACATAAATAGAAGAAAAGAACACCAACATAATCTCACATCCAAATACAAATGTAACGGGAAGCAACAATCACTATTCATTAGTGTCTCTCATCATCAATGGACTCAACTCCCCAATAAAAAGACATAGATTAACAAAATGGATATGCACTGAGGACCCTGCATTCCTCTGCCCAAAGGAAATACACCTCAGAGACAAAGACAGACACTACCTCATAATGAAAGGCTGGAAAACAACTTTCCAAGGAAATGGTCTGAAGAAGCAAGCTGGAGTAGCCATTCTAATATCAAATAAAATCAATTTTCAACTAAAAGTCATGAAAAAAGATAAGGAAGGACACTTCATATTCATCAAAGGAAAAATCCACCAAGATGAACTCTCAATCCTAAATATCTATGCCCCAAATATAAGGGCACCTACATACATAAAAGAAACCTTACTAAAGCTCAAAACACACATTGCACCTCACACAATAATAGTAGGAGATTTCAACACCCCACTCTCATCAATGGACAGATCATGGAAACAGAAATTAAATAGAGACATAGACAGAAATCTATGTTCTAAGAGAAGTCATGAACTAAATGGACTTAACAGATATTTATAGAAGATTCTATCCTAAAACAAAAGGATATACCTTCTTCTCACCATCTCATGGTACTTTCTCCAAAATTGACCATATACTTGGTCATAAAACAGACCTCAACAGATACAGAAAGATAGAAATAATCCCATGCGTCCTATCAGACCACCACAGGCTAAAGCTGGTCATCAAAAACAATAAGGGAAGAATGCCCACATATACATGGAAGTTGAACAATGCTTTACTCAATGATTACCTGGTCAAGGAACAAAAAAAGAAAGAAATTAAGGACTTCTTAGAATTTGATGAAAAAGAAGTTACAACATACCCAAAGATAGGGGACACAATGAGAGCAGTGCTAAGAGGAAATTTCATAGCTGTGAGTGCCTGCAGAAAGAAACAGGAGAGAGCATATATCAGCAGCTTGACAGCACACCTAAACGCTCTAGAAGAAAAAGAAGCAAATACACCCAGGAGGAGTAGAAGGCAGGAAATAATCAAACTCAGAGCTGAAATCAACCAAGTAAAAACAAAAAGGACCATAGAAAGAATCAACAGAACCAAAAGTTGGTTCTTTGAGAAAATCAACAAGATTCATAAACCCTTAGCCAGACTAACAAGAGGACACAGAGAGTGTGTTCAAATTAACAAAATCAGAAATGAAAAGGGAGACATAACTACAGATTCAGAAGAAAGTCAAAAAATCATCAGATCCTACTATAAAAGCCTATATTCAACAAAACTTGAAAATCTGCAGGAAATGGACAATTTCCTAGGTAGATACCAGGTACCAAACTTAAATCAGGAACAGATAACCCATTTAAACAACCCCATAACTCCTAAAGAAATAGAAGCAGTCATTAAAGGTCTCCCAACCAAAAAAGCCCAGGTCCAGGTGGGTTTAGTACAGAATTCTATCAGACCTTCATAGAAGACCTCATACCAATACTATCCAAATTACTCCACAAAATTGAAATAGATGGAGGGCTACCGAATTCCTTCTATGAAGCCACAATTACTCTTATACCTGAACCACAAAAAGACTCAAGAAAGAATGTGAACTTCAGACCATTTTCCCTTTTGAATATTGACCCAAAAATACTCAATAAAAATCTGTCAAACCGAATCCAAGAGCACATCAAAACAATCATCCACCATGATCAAGTAGGCTTCATACCAGGCATGCAGGGATGGTTTATTATATGGAAAACTATCAACGTAATCCATTATATAAACGAACTGAAAGAACAAAACCACATGATTATTTCATTAGATGCTGAGAAAGCATTTGACAAAATTCAGTATCCCTTCATGATAAAAGTCCTGGAAAGAATAGGAATTCAAGGCCCATATCTAAACACAGTAAAAGCTATATACAGCAAACCAGTAGCTAACACTAAACTAAATGGAGAGAAACTTGAAGCAATCCCACTAAAATCAGGGACTAGACAAGGCTGCCCACTCTCTCCCTACTTACTCAATATAGTTCTTGAACTTCTAGCCAGAGCAATCAGACAACAAAAGAAGATAAAAGTGATACAGATTGGAAAGGAAGATGTCAAAATATCACTATTTGCAGATGATATGATAGTATATTTAAGTGATCCCAAAAGTTCCATCAGAGAACTACTAAACCTGATAAACACCTTCAGTAAAGTGGCTATGTGTAAAATTAACTCAAATAAATCAGTAGCCTTCATCTACACAAAAGAGAAACAAGCCGGGAAAGCAATTAAGGAAATGACACCCTTCATAATAGATCCAAATAATATAAAATACCTCGGTGTGATTTTAACCAATCAAATAAAGATCTGTATGATAAGAACTTCAAGCCGTTGAATAAAGAAATTGAATAAGACCTCAGAAGATGGGAAGATCTCCCATGCTCATGGATTGGCAGGATTAATATAGTAAAAAATTGCCATTTTACCAAAAGGGATCTTCAGATTTAGTGCAATCCCCATCAAAATACCAATCCAATTCTTCAGCGAGTTAGACAGAACAATTTCCAAATTCAACTGGAATAAAAAAAAAAAAGATAGCTAAAACTATCCTCAACAATAAAAGGACTTCAGGGGGAATCACTATCCCTGAATTAAAGCAGTATTACAGAGCAATAGTGATAAAAAAAACCTGCAAGGTATTGGTACAGAGACAGACAGATAGACCAATGGAATAGAATTGAAGACCCAGAAATGAACCCACACACTTATGGTCACTTGATTTTTTGACAAAGGA
Source organism: Rattus norvegicus (assembly GCF_021556685.1). NCBI lineage: Eukaryota > Metazoa > Chordata > Mammalia > Rodentia > Muridae > Rattus > Rattus norvegicus. Next base: position 39,047,507 of record NC_141550.1, read on the forward strand.
GCCAAAACCATCCAATGGAAAAAAGATAGCATTTTCAGCAAATGGTGCTAGTTCAACTGGAGGTCAGCATGTAGAAGAATGCAGATCGATCCATTCTTATCACCCTGTACAAATATTAAGGCTAAGTGCATCAAGGACCTCCACATCAAGCCAGATACACTCAAACTAATAGAAGAAAAAGTGGGGAAGAATCTCGAACACATGGGCACTGGAGAAATTTTCCTGAACAAAACACCAATGGCTTATGCTCTAAGATCAAGAATCGACAAATGGGATCTCATAAAACTGCAAAGCTTCTGTAAGGCAAAGGACACTGTGGTTAGGACAAAACGACAATCAACAGATTGGGAAAAGATCTTTACCAATCCTACAACAGATAGAGAGCTTATATCCAAAATATACAAAGAACTCAAGAAGTTAGATGGCAGGGAGACAAATAACTGTATTAAAAAATGGGGTTCAGAGCTAAACAAAGAAATCACAGTTGAGGAATGCCGAATAGCTGAAAAACACCTACAGAAATGTTCAACATCTTTAGTCTTAAGGGAAATGCAAATCAAAACAACCCTGAGATTTCATCTCACACCAGTGAAAATGGCTAAGATCAAAAACTCAGGTGACAGCAAATGTTGGCGAGGATGTGGAGAAAGAGGAACACTCCTCCATTGTTGGTAGGATTACAGACTGGTACAACCATTCTGGAAATCAGTCTGGAGGTTCCTCAGAAAATTGGACATTGAACTACCTGAGGACTCAGCTATACCTCTCTTGGGTATATACCCAAAAGATGCCCCCACATATAACAAAGATACATGCTCCACTATGTTAATAGCAGCCTTATTTAGAATAGCCAGAAGCTGGAAAGAACCCAGACGCCCTTCAACAAAGGAATGGATACAGAAAATGTGGTACATCTACACAATGGAATATGACTCAGCTATCAAAAACAATGACTTTATGAAATTCATAGGTGAATGGATGGAACTGGAAAATATCATCCTGAGTGAGGCAACCCAATCACAGAACAACACACATGGTATGCACTCATTGATAGTGGCTATTAGCCCAAATGCTTGAATTACCCTAGATGCACAGAACACATGAATCTCAAGAAGGATGACCAAAATGCAAATGCTTCACTCCTTCTTTAAAAGGGTAACAAGAATTCCCTTGGCAGGGAATGGGGAAGCAAAGTTTAGGACAGAGGTAGAAGGAACAACCCATTCAGAGACTGCCCTACATGTGGCTCATACATATTCAGCCACCAAACTACGTAAGATGGATGAAGCAAAGATGTGCTGCCTGACAGGATCCGGATGTAGATCTCCCCTGCGAGACATGCCCAGAATGCAGCAAGTACATAGGCGAATGTCAGCAGCAAACCACTGAACTGAGAAGGGGACCCTGGTTGAAGGAATCAGAGAAAGGACTGGAAGACCCATATGAATAACAATGCAAACCAACCAGAGCTTTCAGCTGCTAAGCCACTACCCAAAGACTATACATGGACTCACCCTGGGCTCCAACCTCATAGGTAGCAATGAATAGCCTAGTAAGATCACCAGGGGAAGGGGAAGCCCTTGGTCCTAACAAGACTGAACACCCAGTGTATGTGATTGTTGGGGGGAAGATGGTAATGGGGGAGGGTGGGGAGGGGAACCCCATATAAAAGGGGAGGGGAAGATGTTAGGGGGATATTGGCCGGGAAACCGGGAATGGGAATAACAATCGAAATGTAAATAAGAAATACTCAAGTTAAAAAAGATAAAAATATAATAATATTGTAGAACAAATGCACCTAACATATATTTATAGGATATTTGACCTAAATACCAACCAAAAACAACTTACTAAATTAATTATATATTCTTCTCAGAAGTGAATCTAAATTAGACCACATTCTGCTACACAGAACATATTTTTGACTGATTCAGAAAAATTAAAATATGTTAGGGGTCATAGGTCTATTTAAAGTGTTTTTTTATCCTGAATTAACTTTGGTAAGTGCTGTTTATCAAGAGAATTTTCCATTCTGTTTACATTTTCCAATTTTGTGGCGTATATGTTTTTAAAGTATAGGCTAATAATTCTTTGGCTAATTCTTCAGTGTCTTTTGCTATGCCCCCTCTTTTCATTTCTGATTTTGTTCACTTGGAAGGTCTTTTACCATCCTTTTGTTAGTTTAAATAAGAGTTTGTCTACCTTTTTGATTTTCCCAAAGAGCCAACTATGTGTTCCATTGATTCGTTATTTTGTTCTCTTTGTTTCTATTTGGATTACTTCAGCCCTTTTTTTCCCTTCCATCTACTCCTATTGGCTGTGTTTTTGTATTATAGCTTTCACATGTGCTTTTATGTCATACTATGTGCTCTTTCTAACTTACCTATGGAAGTACTTAGTGCTGTGCCCTTTCCTCTTAGCTTTGCTTTCATTGTTTTCAATAAATTTGAATATATTGTGTATATATTCATTGAATTCTAGGATGATTTTAATTGTTTTCTTTATTTCTCCCTTGTCAGAGCTGCAATTCAGTAGAGAGTTGATTCCATGAATTTATAGGCTTTAGGTCTTTCTGTTGTTGAAATCCAGCTGTAATCCATGGTGGTCTGATTGAAATAGAAGCAGTCATTGTAAGTCTTGCTTCAGAAAAAGAAAATCCAAGGTATAGACAGTTTTAGTGTAGAATTCTATGAAACGTTTAAAGCAGAGCTAATGCTAATACTGCTCAAATTATTCCACAATATCAAAACAGATGGAACATTGTCAAAATCATTTTATGAAGTTACATTCGTCCTGACAACCAAATCACACAAAAAAGAAAGAAAATTACAGACAAATTTTCCTCATGAACATTGTTGCAAAAAATACTCAATAAAATGTTCACAAATGAAATTTTAGTACAAATCAAAAAGATCATCCACTTTGAACAAATATGCTTCATTCCAAAGATGCAGAGTTGTTTCAAAATATGAAAATCTGTCAATGCAATGCATCATAAAAACAAACTGAAAGAAAAAAAAACACATGATCATCTCATTAAATGCTGAAAAGTACTTTGAAAAATTCCAATACCTATTCATGATAAAATATTGGAAAGACTGGATATACAAGGGACATACCTAAACATAAAAAGGCAATTTATAACAATCCCATAACCAACACTAAATTAAATGGAAAGAAACAAAGCAATTACACTAAAATCAGGAATAAACTGTCCACTTTCTGTATGTCAATTCATTACTGTAATTGAAGTTCTTACTAGAGAAATAAGACAATTAATGGAGCTTCAAATTGGAAAGAAAGAAGTCAAGATATCATTATTTCCAGATGATGATAGTATATCTAAGTAATCCCAAAAGTTCTAACCAGGAATTTTCACAGCTGATAAACACCTTCAACAAAGTGGCTGGATACAAGATTAACTCGAAAAAACTGTAGCTTTCTTCTACACTAATGGCAAAAGGAATTAGGGAAACAATACTCCCCACAATAGCCACAAATAATATACAATATTTTGGGGTAATTCTAATTAAACAAGAGACAGGCCTATATGACAAGAACTTCAAGTCTTTGAAGAAAGAAATTGAAGCTATCAGGATCTTGAATGATCTCCTATGCTCCTGGATTAGTAGAATTAACATAGTAAAACTGGTCATCTTACCAAAAGCAACCTACAGATTAAACACAATTCCCATTAACATTTCAACACAATTCTTTATAGAGATTGAAAAAACCCTCAATTTCATGTAGAAAAACTAAAAATCCCAGTATAGCTAAAACTATCCTTCGCAGTAAAAGAACTTCCAGAGATACCACCTCCCCTGATTTTAAGATCTACTACAAAGTTATAGTAATTAAAAGAATGTGGTATTGACATAAAAATTATGGACTGATCAGTTGTTATCTTATCAAAGACCCAGATGTAAATCTACATACCTATAAAACACCTAATTTTTGATAAAGAAGCCAAATTTTTCAATGGAAAAAAGAGCATCTTCAGCAAAGATGTATGTCAGTATGCAGAAGAATGCAAATTGATCCATATCTATCACCCTACACAAAGGCCAAATACAAATGGATCAGAGACCTCAAAAAAAATAGATCCAATGACCACGATAGAAGAGAAATCAGGGAATAGGCTTGAATACATTGCCACAGAAGACAAGTTTCTGAATGGAATGCCATTAGTGCAGGTACTAGCACCAATATTCGATAAGTGGGACCTTGTGAAACAGAAAATCATCTGCAAGGCAAAACAAACAAACGAACAAAAAACCCCAAAAACAAAACTGTCAATAGAATAAAAAGGTACCCTATGCAATGTGATGTTCAGCAAGTCTATACCTCGTAGAGGACTATTTTCTAAAATATACAAAGAACTCAAGAAACTTGATGTCAACAAACCAAATGATCTAATTAGAAAATTGTAACAGATCTAAACAGAGAATTCTCCACAGAGAACTTTTAAACGGTTGAGAAGCAATTGAAGACCTGTTCAACATTCTTAGTCATCAAGAAAACGCAAATAAAAACCACTCTGAGATTCTATCTTTCACTTGCCAGAATGGCTAAGATCAAGAATTCAAGTGACAACATATGCTGGTGAGAATGTGGACAATGTGTTTGTTGATGATGAGAATACAAACTTGTACAGCTACTTTGGAAATCAATATGGCAGTTTTTCAGAAAATTGGAATCGTCTCTATCTCAAGACTTACTTATGCCTCTCCTGGGCATATACCCTAAAGAAGTTCCATCCTACCACAAAGACTCTTCCTCAACTATGGTAATAATAGCTTTATTTTTTAATCACCAGAAACTGGAAATAACCTAGATCTTCTCAACCAAAGAACAGATTTTAAAAATAGATTATATTTGCAAAATGGATTATGCTTCTGCTAAAAAATAATAACATAATAAAATTTAAAGGCAAAATAATGGAACTACAAAAGATTATCCTGAATGAGGTAACACAGAAATACAAACATAGCATGAACTCATTTATAAGTTGACATGATCTATAAAGTAAAGTATAACTATGCTAAAATCTATAGATCCAGAGAGGCTAAATAGGAAGGAGGGCACAGAGGAAATGCATGGATGTCCCAGAAAGGGGGAATAAAAATATATATTATAGGTGAACTGATGTGAATAGGGATGGGAACAGGAGGGATCCAGTAAAGAGAGGTTGGAGGAAGAGGTAACTGAGAAACAGCTGGAATTGAAGAGTAAGTTAGGGGTAAACCTACCCTTCACAAAAATATTACCCCAGAATTGCTACTGTCTAAAGGAAATGCAGAGACAACGAGTGGAGCAGAGACTAAAGGAAAGGCCATTCAGAAACTGCTCCACTTATGGATCCATTTCATCTGCAGACACCAAAACCAGGCACTATTGCTGATGTGAAGAAGCACTTGCTGACAGGAGCTTGGTATCCTTGTCTCCTGAGAGACTCTGCCAGACCCTGACCAATACAGATGTGAATGCTCGCAGCCAAACCATTGCACTGAGCATGGGGACACTGGTGGTGGAATTAGGGGAAGGAATAAAGGAGCTGATGGAATTTGCAACCACATAGGAAGAACAACAACATCAACCAACAAAACCCCTCAGAGCTCCCAGGGACTGAACTACCAACCAAAGAGTACACATGGAGGGACCCATGGCTCTAGCTGCATATGTAGCCGAGGATGGCCTTATCTGGCATCAATGGGAAGGAGGCCCTTGGTCCCGTGGAGGCTCAATGTGTAGGAGAATGCTAGGTCGCTGAGGCAGGAGTGGGTGGGTGGGTGAGGGAGAACTCTCCAAGTACCAGGGAGAAGATGATGGGATAGGAAGTTTGTGGAGGGGAACCAGGTAGGGTGATAATAACTGAAATGTAAATAATACAAAAAATGTTTATAATAAAAAGAAATCTAGTGCAATGGAAATCCCAGAAATCTATTACGGTGGTCATAGCTGAAAGTCCTAGTACTGCAAGGAAGAAGCAGAGTTCAGAGTCTGAACCAGACATTTTCTTTAACTAGACAAGACATCTAGTGGAAGGTTTGGTACCAACCCAGCCACAAAACCTGCAATTTGTCCTGCCAGCATGAAGTGCTGGGGTAAAGATGGCCCATAAATTCTAAGAGTGGCTAAGCAATGACTGCTCTAGCTTTAGACAGTGAAGGATCTCATCCCTGACACTGCCCAGAGGATTAGAAGCCAGAGGCCACATTGTCTGGAGACCTAGTATACTGTTAAACAAAAATGGCAAATAAAGAATTCCCCAATAACATAGTCTATCTAACTATATTGCAATAAAATTTAAAATCAGTAGCAAAACATAAAAAAATTAAAAAATAAAAACTCTTATATAAGCATACTGAACGGGTCAAGGAATTAATCAATAAAAAATTCTGGATACTAAGTAAAATGGAAAAAAACCTATAAAACCTTTGAGGCACATTAGAAGCAGCCTTATGAGAAAAATTTATAGTTTGAAGTGCCTACAAAAAATAAAGAAAGAGCAGAAATAAATGACTAAATGCTTCAACATAAAATTTAGGAAGAAACCAATTCCTTATTCAGTTGATACTAAGAAATTTTAAAAGTATTAATGAAAGCAAAACAACAACAGCAAACATAACAAAGACTCCATGAATCTCAGAGCTTTTCTATTAGAATATATACAAATTTGACAGCACTTGACCAAACCCATCCAATCAAAATAGAAAAATTTTCATAAGAAACACACAAAGGGGGAAGGGAAGGAGAGAGAGAGAGAGAGAGAGAGAGAGAGAGAGAGAGAGAGAGAGAGAGAGAGAGTAATATAACCAGAATAGAAAAAACTCATTATACTAGAAACCAAAAAAGTTTAGAATATTATAATCTTATTTAAAATCTTGAACTTTAAGCTGGAGAATATAATAGGATGGAAGAATTTCTTGATTCAGCCAAACCACCAAAATTAAGCCAAGAAAATATCAAAACCTGAAGAGACACATAAATAATGAGGAGATTAAAATAAAATAGTAATAACAAGCCTTCCAAATAGAAAAGTGTTCAGGGATAGATAGATTCTTAGCAGAACTCTGACAGACTTTCAAAGATCTACAGTCAATCCCTCTTAAACTATAGAAGAAAGGAAGAGAATGAGGATGAGGAGGAAAAAAAATAAGAAGAAGAAGAGAAGGAAAAGATGGAGGGATTGAGGAGAAAGAGGACTACGGAGAAACAAAGAAAATAAGCAGAAGGAGTACTTTTATGAAGTAAAACTCCTTTTATGAAGCAAGAGAATGCTGGCCCACGAATCAGATACAGAGAACATTAAAAGAAAAGGAGATATCAATATTTCTAGTGAGCATAAATACAATAATTCTCCTGGCAAACCAATACAAACATATATCAAGATGTTCAAAGTCCTTAGTAATCAGGAAAATACAAATGAATACCACCAAAATACCTCCTCACACTTGTCAGAATGATTAAGATCAGAAACTGAGGTGACGGGACATGTTGAAGAGCATATGGAGGAAGAGGAACACTTCTCCATTGCTGATGGGATGGCAAACTGGTACAACCACTCTGGAAATCAGCCTGGAGGATCTTAGAAAATTGAAAATAGATCTACCTGAAGACCCAGCTATACCACTCTTGGACATATACCCAAAGATGTACCAGTATGCCACAGATGCATGTGCTCCCCTATGTTAATCATGATCTTATTTGTGAAAGACAGAAGCTAGAAAGAACCCAGATGTCCTAGAATGGAAGAATGGATATAGAAAATGTGGTTCATTTACACAATGGAATACTATTCAGCTATTAAGAACTAGGGCACCATGAGTTTTGTAGGCAAATGGATGGAACTAGAAAGTATCATTCTGAGTGAGGTAACTCAGACCCCAAAATACATGCATGGTATATACTCACTAATAAATGGACATTAGTTCAAAATGTACAGAACACCAGAATACAATCCACAGAACTCAAGAAAGCTAACAAGCAGAAGGGTCCAAGTCAGGATGCCCCAATCCCACTCGGGAAGGAGAAGAAAACAACAGGGTCACAGAGGGAGGGAGGGAACTGGGAGTGAGAAGGGACAAGGAAAGGACATAATCAGGTACTGGGGGCACATGAGTGAAGTCTTCAGAGCCAGCAGAAAGAATGGAAAAAGGCAACCTGGGGAGGCAGGAGGTAGGGGCCCCTCTAGAATGTACCAGAGATCTGGTAGGTGAGAGAACCTACCAGGACTCAAAGGGACCTTAGATGAAATGGCCTACAGTGAGCAGATGGAATTTGTAGAGTCCACCTCTAGTAGAAAGACATGGCATCAAGTGGAGGAGTAGTGCTACCATTCCACAGTCAAAAACTCTGACCCTGTCTGAAAGAACTTCAGAGACAAAAATTGAGAAGAGACTGAGGGACAGGAGGCACAGTGACTGGCCCAAATTGTGATGTAGCTTAAGGGTAGACTCCAAGGCCTGAGACTATTACTGATCCTATGCTGTGCTTACAAACAGGAGCCTAGTAAGGCTGCTCTCTGAGAGGCTTAACAAGCAGCTGAAAGAATCAGATGCAGATATTTACATCCAACCAATGAACAGAAGCTGGTGACCCCTGTAGTTGAATTAGGGAAAAGCTGAAAGAAGCTGAAAAGAAGAGTGACCTCATAGGAAGAGTAACAGTCTTAATAAGCCTGGTCCCCCGAGATCTCTTAGACACTAAGCCACGAGGCATCATAAACTAGCTAATATGAAGCTTTGAATACGTATAGCAGAGGACTACCTGTTCTGACCTCAGTGAAAAAAGATCCTCCTAACCCTCAAGAGACTTGAGGCCACAGGGAGTGAGGAGGCCTGGTCTATTCGGGTGGGGTTGGGACATCCTCTTGGAAACAGAGGAGGAGGAATGGAATGAGGAAATGAGAAACTGTCTAGAGGGAGGACCTGGAGGGGGATAAAAATATTAAAGATAATTAATAAAAGAAAATAAAAGATTATCTACCCATGGCTGAGTTTCTTTACACCAGAGATGCAGCAATGGCTACACTTTAACAAGTCAACAAATGTAATAAACCGCATGAATGGACTTAAAAACAAAAGGATATGAACATCTCAATAGATGTCAAGAAATTCTTTAATAAATTCAACACTCCTTTATGATAAAAGTTTTAGATAGACTTGGACTGGAGAGAACATATTTCCACATAATATAAGCTATTTATGAGATGCCCACCACCTGCATACTTCTAACCAGAGAAAAATTTCAAACAATCCCATTGAAGTCAGAAATGAGGCAGGACTGTCTTTGATCCTCACTCCTTTTCATTATTGCACCCAAAGCACTAGATATAGCAATAAGATGAGATGGAAAAATTAACAAGATACTAAGGAAAAAAATAGACCCAATTATCCCTATTTGCATAAAGGGTTCCCAAAATTGTACCAAAAATCTAGAAACAATAAAGAATTTCAGTAATCTGGAGAGATTTAAAATCAGCTTTCACCAATCAGTAATCTTACTAAGTATCAGCGAGCAACATACAGAGAAAGAGATCCTGAGCACATTCTAGTTGACGATATCATCAAAGAAAATACGATATCAAGGAATCATCAAAGAGGTGAAGGACCTCTACAATAAAAGCACTAAACCTTTGAATAAAGAAAGTAGACTTTAGAAAATGCAAGGGGAATTCCATGCTTATTGATCAGTCAAATTAATATTGTGAAAATGAGCAATCTACTAGAAACTATTTGCAAATCAGTGCAATTACAGTCAACCACCACCCATCTCCTTCTTCACTGAAATTACAAAGTAGAAAAACCTATCCTAAAATTTACATTGAACCATAAAATTCCAGGATAGCAAAAATATTTCTGAGAAAAAATAAAAAAACAAACAAGCAAAAAACAAAATAAACCAGATCTATTCATAAATCAGTGTTCAGTGTGGAAAGTGCTACAAAAAATAAAAATAAGTCTAACATATGATCCAGGTATATAACCTCCTGGCTTGCAACCAAAGGGCATGGCATTCTTCTCTACATATGCTCGCTCACCCAAGTTCATTGTTACTCTATGCATGATAGCTAGGAAACGCCCTTCAACTTATGAATAGATAATAAAAATCTAATACGTCTAAACTATGGAAACTATTCAACTGTAAAGAAAAATGAAATCACGAACTTTTCAGGCAAATAGATGGAACCCAAATAGATTGTATTGAGTGACAGTGTAACCCAGGCCCAAAAACAAACATCCCATAGTCTCCTTTATTGACGGATCATACCTACAAAGTTTTGGAGGTGAGTACAAATCCTGGAATACCTGTAGAAAGCAAGAAATTAAAATGAATAATTATATAATTATATTGTAATCTCAAAAAAAGATCAACACACATCATAATGTGACATATAAAAATAAAAATAAAATTTTTAAACTAATTAACATAATGTCCTAGTATTAAAGCATATTCACATATAAAATTCAATTCGATGTTTAAAATATCTTCTTAAGGAAAGATGAGATTGTAATATTAAAGAATAAAAGAAAAGTTGGTGAAGAGAGCACTGCTAAATTCTTTGTCTTATAAGAGTTAAGAATTTATATTATATTTGATATGTGTAAATATTTAGTTTCATATTAAACTGATAGTCAACTAGAGAGGTTTCCTGAAAATAGTAGAATTAAAATGCATGGCTAAACTATCTGACAATTTTGGTAGAAATAAAAGAAGGTTGAAGAGAGATGGAATATCAACAGAGAGACCTATAACTGGACAGTGTGAAGAGAGCGAGAGACGCAGCCTTAAATGGGATGTCTCTAGCAAATCCTCCCCTTAGAGCTTGAAGAGCTATACAGATTAGAATCCAGAAAGACCGGAGGAGATAGAAGTGATAGATGACTCTAAGGAAACACTGTCATCCACACAGAACAGGACAGATGTGCACATTAACTCAAGGACTTGGATGGCATGCCTAAGACCTGGACAGGTTCAAACCAGATGGAGTCCTAGTGTTGAGAGGGTGAAGGAAGCACAAGTTCTCCCCTGTCGCGCGCCCAATGTCCCGCCAGCAAGAACGACGCGTGGCAACAGGATTCTTCTGCGAGCAAGCCTTTACTGTGTTACAGCTCTTCTTAGTGTTACAGCTCTTCTCAGTGTTACAGCTCTCTTGAACAGGGACTCCGAGCAGCAAAATCGCTGGGCTTATATAGACAACAGTATGCTAATTATCTCTCAGGGATTGGTGGGGCTTGGATCACCCCACCACTTGTCCTCCAGGGATTGGCGGAGAATGAATCACCTCATTAGCATATTAACGGTCAACTAACACCTGGTGCATAAACCGCACATGTGCAGTACCGCTGTTCACCACTAGAGGGAGCCCTAGCAAGGGGACAAGCCTGCACATGCGCAGTAAGTCGTTTATATCCAGACAAGGCTGGATGTCGGTGCCATCTTTGTTTCGCCGCGCCGCTCTCTACACTCCCCCTAACCTAAAAGCTATTTTTAATTGATATCTTCTGGAAAAGAAAGGCCCGATGCCCAGAAACAGTTGGCCAACACAAAAAAATTAAAGTCCAAGTTCATTTCTTTGATTTTTGTTTGTGAGAATTTTGTTGAACACTATTTGCTTTATTTGTTTGCTTCTTTGTTTTACCAGTTTCTTGTGAGTTGGTCTTAATTTTTTATTTTTTTATTTATTTATTTTTTTTTTTTGCGAGAGATGGGGCATGAAGTTTGGTAAGTTAGGAGATCGAGAAAATCAGAGAGGAATTTGAGGAGCAGAAAAACCATGATTAAAATACATTGTCTAAAATAAATAAAGACATTTGAAAAGAAAAAGGGGATTGGGGGAAGACTAGGAGAAGGGGGAAGGGGAAGAGAGAAAATGGAAAGACACATGTTGGGCAGGCAGAGAGATAAAGGGAAGGATGAAGCCGGAGAATATTTTAAAGAGTCTGTAGCTACTAACCAGTTTACTCATTATCTTCTGACCAAAATCCAACCATGACAGAACTATTGAACATTTTGTTCTACATACTTTACCAAACCAGGAGTCTGTTACTAACCTTTATGTTACATGAGAAAAATGAGTGTGGAAATAGTTGGCTCAAGTGTTCTGCTGAAACCATGCTCAAAATGAACATGATGCATGACAAAGTATCATGTGTGTACATCATTCTACATTTCAAACACACACACACACAAACACACACACACAGAGAGAGAGAGAGAGAGAGACAGAGACAGAGACAGAGACAGAGACAGAGGCGGAGATAGAGACAGAGGCAACAGAGAGACAGAGAGATACACATGGCAATAAAAGCTAAAATGTTTTCTTATGCTTCTGGGAAAAGACACTCAGCCTGCATAGACTAGATTGACAAATTTCATAACTGAATTATGGAGACATAACAATCACTGGTGAGATGTGCATCTTGCAACACAGTTTAAAGTATGGTTTCTTTCTTTGCCATTCTCCCTGTACTAGAGTTTATTTTTACTAAATGCAAAACCATTATGCAATAAAAGGGCTAAAATATATCAAGCATATCCTTGACTAAACTGGGGTAAACCTTCCTGTCTTTACAAAATAAAACTGTAATTAGAAGTAAAAAGCATCTTCTAATTCAAGATATTTTAAAAGTTGATATTTGATTTTGCTGTAATTCACAAACAAAACTTGTTTAAGAGTATTAATGAAATTATTAGCTTGGTAATACATTCAGAGGAAATAAGAGTAAATATTGACACCAGTGTTTTAAACCCTCAATCACATAATCTTCATGGTTTTGTTATGGAAAATACCAACAAACGCCCACTTATACAACATTCAAAGGGACATTTAGGATCTTAACTAGAAGACTGGAAGGATGTCTGAGTGGTTAATACCTACTTGCTGCTTTGTCAAAGGACCCTGGTACCATTTCAAGCACCATTGTTGAGGTGCTCACAACACCAGGAACTCTAGCTAATGGGGAACTAATGCTCTCTTCTGGCATCTACATCACACACACACACACACACACACACACACACACACACACACACAAAAGGAGGTGGAGAGAAGAGTATAATTATATACAAACTGTGAATTGTACAAGGCTTGAATATATAAATTTTTCTGTTTTTTTCTTTCATTGGATTTTTTATTTACATTTTAAATGTTATCCCCTTTCCCAGTTTTCCCCCCAGAAACCTGCTATCCCATCCCCCCTCCCTGATTATATGAGGGTACTCTTTTACCTACACACCCGCCCATTCCCTCTCACCTCCCTGCCCTGACATTACCTGAAAGAAAAGCAACAACAAACAAACAAACAAAAACCAGGACTGTTAGCTTAATATCTCATAGGAGTCCAAGTGAGGCAGGCCAACATTGGTGGTCCCCCATACAGATTATCAATCTGTCACAGATTTCTCTCTTATTTACCCCTTATTAGATCCTTAACTGGTTATATATGGTCCATCCATATTAGGAAGGTCAATATATTTTGTTCAGAGTGCAAATTCAGTTCTTGATTTTGTTCAAAATGCCTCACAGATAAAAACAGAAAGACTTCCAGCAAATATCTGGGCATCTAGTTTTTCCAATCCACTTTACATATGAAATAATTTCTTTCTAATACAGTAACATCTAGAAAATTGCCAATTGTAAGTTTAGGTGTTTTATATTTTATTTGGATATTTGGTTTGTAATGTGCTTATATCCTGGATTTAATAGAAACTCTGAATGAGCAATTTTGTTTCCCACTTTTCAGACCAGATGTTTGGCAACACACAGACAGGGTAGAATGTAAATGGTTTCCAAATAAAAATTTGCTAGGATTTTAAACTCTTCAGAGAAAGCTATTTAAAAACAAGAAGAGTAAAAACCATCTTCTGGAGAGTAGCCTCTTGCCCTTTCACTCAGAATTTTCTTATTTTACACTTGATCTGTAGACAGGTTCAATCAATGTTAACCGGATAGAAATAAATACCAGTCATAAGGTAGCTGCCAACAAAAATACATAGTCTGTGGGTTTTACAACACGAAGAATTATTTAATCCAAAATGAATACTGGATATATTATTCACAAGAGTGTCTTAAAATATGAACACTGAGAGTTTTCATTAAAAATCAAAAATTAGAAATGATCAAGTAGTTCTTTATGAATTTCCAGTGGGGTGATTTTTCATAAAATAATGCTTATAAGAATCTTTCTTCTGCCCCCTTCTTTCCTTTCTTCCTTTTCCCCTTGCTTCTTTCCTTCCTTCCTTTTTTCTGTAGCATACTGATAGAAGATGGAAATGACAGGAAAGGCAGAGAAGCCCTGAGACATTTCAGCACCACATTGGCATCATGCTTCAAGCCCTGTACTCAATACATTGATATATTATGGACACTTAGTATAGACTCAGTATTAAGCAATATTTTTAAAACAAAACATTGAAGTTGGATGTTTCCAATCTACTTGATTAATTATCTTTCTACCGTGTACTGATAAAGAGGAGCCAGGTTTGTGGTGAGTGAATGCTCCATCTCAGTCCCCAGATCCACGCAGTGATGACTCAGCTCACCACATGTCAGTGGGGAAGAAGAAAATAAAGCTGGAAATGAAAGAAAATGGGCTTTCAAATTGTATTTATCTTCTCATTGTTTTATTTGGGGGGGGGGGCAAAGAACATCATTTAAGCCAATAAGGTATGTCATCCTGCCAAAGGTGTTTGAGAACATACCATACTGATATCAATTGGAGGAGAAGGGATATCATATGCAGAGGAAGCCATTTTGAACTGAAAAAAAAAACCACCACAAAGGGAATAGAGGCCCCTAACTGTAATAAAATGGAGGAAGAATAGAAGCTGAGCTGTCCCAGAAAGAGGTTGTTTTCTAGAATACTAATGAACAATAGCTTTTAGATCGAATAGAATGGAAAATACTAAATGAAATAAAGCACTGACTCATCTTGCCTTTGCTGTCATGACACTTTTGCCAGGCCCCCTCCCCAACCTACTCTTAAAAGATCCTTTCCACACAATTGGTAGGAAGATGAAAACCCTAGAAAGAACATGCCCTTCCTCTGTGCAAGTATTTCCAGGTAGTTCTCATCATTAGAAGCAGTGACATGGTCCATCTTTACTGCTTCGACTCTATCCCTTGCCTCTTACCTCGACTCTCCAATAAAATCATTTCGGTATAATCATCACTGTGCAATGATCACTTTGTGATGGCCACTGAATAATGGCCACTGTGTGATGGTCATTGTTTGATGACAATGTGGCATAAATATTGTGTGGTGGTCACTGTGAGATGATCTTTCCTTTTATTTTTGATATTCTTACGACTTCATTTGAAAAACTATATTTAAAAATATCCTTCAAAATCCAATTTAAAAACATTTTTCTAGACAAATTTGGTGCCCAGAGACTTGAGCCTGCTTAGTGTAAGACAATGAGAGAACATAACTGGTTTATGGTACAGCTCATAGATCCATACAGCTTCAGTATTACACCATCACAGAATAAATAGATACTAAGCTTTATTTATGTGAAGAGTTCAGTTTTAAGATGTCCACATATAAGGAAACAGTAGCACATAAGGAGGGAAAAAAGGAGGGAGAGAGAAAAAAAGAAGTTAGGAAGAAAAGAAGGAAGAAGAAGAAGGAAGAAATAATGGGAAAAGAAAGCTGTATTTATGTGTGAAGAAAAAAAGATAGACGTATAGATAGATACGTAGATAGAATGACAGACAGGAAGATAGGCAGACAGACAGTCAACCCAATAGATATCTGGGTTTTCAGTAAGATTGCATTGTAATAGGTGCAAAAATGAATCATTATGTAACACATAATAATGAATGAGAATAAACTCTCAATTTTGTAAGTACAATGGAAATATTAAAGTTATAAAAATAAAAGTCAACAAGAGACCAGACATGAGAATTTTTATTATTTTTGTTGTTTTTGTCAGCCACATTAAGACAACAGTTGACCTTGGAGTAAAGATTGTAACCACTGGATATCTTCAGGTGAAGGGTGTAGTGAGACGATCTTGTAATCAGTGTTCTCTAACATAGCAGAGCAGGGAAACTAAAATGGTGTTATTGAAGGGTGCAGGCAAGAGGCAGGGGATAGAGTCAAAAAGGTAAAGATGGACTAGGTTATCGTTTCTAATGAGGACAATCTGGAAAGATTTACACAGAGAAAGGCATGTTTTTTCCCAGGTTTTATATAATCTTTCTACCATTTGTGTGGGAAGGATTTTGTAAAGTAGTTTGGGAAAGGAGCCTGGGAAAATGTCATGACAGCAAAGGCAACATGAGCCAACAGGATAGTTAAATGTTGGAAGGAAGAAAAAGACTATGTTAAGGACGTCATTCTTTGGACTGAACAGTTGAAAGATGAAGAAGCACATAGATGGGAAGCCAGTGAGTGAAACAGGTTTCCAAAGGAGCAGATCTGGAGCACAGTTTGAATAACTTAAGTTTGATCTCTCAAGTAGAAACATCAGGGGATATGCAGCATGGGCAACATTGGCGTCCTCCCTATGAAATCAACAGATCATCTCATAAGTGTGTGGAAGGAAAGCACAGCCTGGGGCTGTGATGTAGTGCACATATCTGTAAAGATTCATCAACTCAAATTTTTAATATTCTACCAGATGTTATATTTGTTTTAATGCCTTAGAATGGAACAGAAATAGATCACGTTATTCAAAAAGCTGACAAAGAAGGAATTAAAATGACTTATTTTGCTCAAACTTTAATCTAGGCAACTTTAAAAATTCTGAACTATTGTTCTGCAGGATATACAGGGGTTTTGTTAGGTTAGTCACTTGGTTTGGTTTATGCTTTTGTATTTTAGAGACTCACACTGTAGACCAGGTTGTCCCTAAAGGCAGAGCAATCTTCCTGTCTCAGCCTCACGCTGTGCAGAGACTACAGACCTGAGCTACTGTACCTGGTACCTATGTTTAGTATTTGGTTTAAAAATATATATATTTGAATATTTCTATGAAATTCTAATGCCATTTTATATAACAAATTTGTTTTTTAATATACAACCTTTTTGAAATTCCAGTGTCACAAACCAATCACAAACAAACTAGATTCAAGACCTTTCCCATGTTTCCTTTACTCCATGAATAGTCATACTAGTGATGAGATTAATTACATATATTCAACTCAACAGTGATTGCAGGTATCTTTATGGGATGGAAATTATTTCTGGCCATTCAGCAACCTGGACATAGTAAAATGAGTTGAAAAAGGTTCATGCTGTTTCCTGTAAGGCTTTTTTGGAGGGGGGGTTAGACTGTAATTACATCATATCTTCTCTTAGTTATTTTTATCTATAAAGCTTATAGATCTTTAAATGAAAAATAGCAAGTCTCCTATTCCTACATCTAAAGAATTCAATTTCAGCTGTAAAGTTGCTTTATAGAGCCTCTATAAGACGCATTCAAGTACTCCAGGTGGTAACACAGTCAAATATAAGGCAACCTCCAATTTTATTTTATTAGTGTACTTTACAATTCTACAGATACACAAGCTTCAGAGCTCATAAACACCAAGGTCTTGAAGACTTTACCTTCCTATAAAGTGCCTTTTGGAAAGGGCTACTGCTTCCAACCTGTAAATATATTCCTACCCTTGAGGGAGCCAAGATTTATCTCTTCTCAATTTATAAGCAAATCCCCTGTTAACCTTATTTCGCCTCTTCACCAATAATGAGCTGGTTTATGATTGATAGTCAGTGAGTTCACTGGAGGCAATTGCAACTGAAGTTAAGAAAAGAATGAAGGGAGGAGCTAATAAATTCAGCACTTTTTAGTGCATGAAATGAAATCACCTTTATACTGCACAGCTCCCATGGTAAACAAACGACTGATGGTTTCCTGTGGTATTCTGTGAAGACAAGAGGATACTGCAATGCTGTTTCCCCAACAATCCCATTGAATTCCTATGGGTAAATAGTTACTTGTTCACTCTTGTTTTTATTTCTTTCAATATTTTTACTCACATAAAGCACGTTACTGTTATAATTGCACTTAGTACTCAGTTTCATAATGCTATTTTCACATAAGTATATGAGGTGCCTTAGCCATTCTCCACCCTTTTACTTTCCCATTCATCATCTCTGCCATCATACAGGGTTTTCTTCATACTTGAAAGTCATGCATACATATGTTCTTGTTTGTGTCACTATAAGATTAGGGGTCAGCAAATAAGAGAAACCATGATACATGTACTTCTGAGTCTCAATTCCCTCGATAGCACAGTCTACAGCTTTATCCAGTCTCTGAAATATATTAGGAGGTAAGGCAAGAAGTATGAATTCCCATGAGAATGACTAATGCCTTTATGGAAAAGACCCAAAGGAGCTCTCTTGACCTTGATTATCGAAAGAAGGGCTCGGCAGAAGCTGCCATCTATGACCCAGACACAGTGTGTACTCATCAAACAGTCTTCTGCTAGACCTACACCTTGCATTGCCAGACTTCAGCACTGTGAGAAACTTTTCTCTCTAAAGACTCTCAATTTAATGACCTTTGCTCTAGTGTTCAGAAAGAACACACGCACATGCATGTGCACACATACACACACACACACGCGTGCACGCACACACAGACACACACACTCAGGTATGGAAGAAGGAGAAGAAAAGGAGGAAAGGGGAAAAAGAAGAAAGAAGGGAGGTACTACAGATTGGCAGGCTTAAGCAACAGAAAGTTATTTCAGACAATTCTGATTGCCTCAATAAGGGCATAGATTCTCCAGGGACACAATGCAAAGATTTTTGTTGGTGTTTGGTATCTTCTGCTATCAGTTCTATTTCAGGAAATATTCTCTTTCTCCTCTGTTCTTTCAGGTGACCCTGGGTTAGACCTATCATTCTTGTCTGTGAACTTTTTACACATAGTATTACGTAAGAGAATTTGGGGAAAGGCCTCATAGCAGCCTCAGTGACTTCCAATATCTTGGTAATCAGTTTTAGTTTATTTTCCCTCATGAGAGGTACTGCTCTCTGGAGGCATAGCTGTCTGTCTCAGCCATTTCTAACAAGTGCTGTTCCCCAACCTCTTCATTGTCCTTCTACAATAGATCATTAATTATGGAATGATATTTTGATTCCTGGGCAATGTCTAATACAGGAGGTGAAATTACTCACATGAGCCAACCACATGAGAAATGTGCTCTGTCTTTTATGAAAATAGCAATTTCACAAACTCTGGCACAGGACCAAGGCAGGGTGGGTTGTTCAGGAATTCTGCATATGCCTTCCAACAACCACACAGAAATATCACTGTTGTATGAAGGGCCTGATAAGCATTCAGCTCACACTTGAACTTCCTCTAAGTGAAATTTAAAAGACACACTAGAAGACTGATCACACAAGGCTTGAATACATTCAAGTTTACTAAAGACTGAGGTCCAGCATCCCTCAGCTCCTCCCTCCTTTAATCCTTTTGTTACTTTCTAATGTAATACTTTTCTTTAAAGCCAAGATACATGCCCATTCTTCTGGACTGACAGCATCTGAGATCCAAGTATTATTTACTATCTACACCATTCACATTTATGGAATTATCAATACCACAAGTTTTCTTTTTTATAAGAAAGGCCTCGGGGTTGGGGATTTGGCTCAGTGGCAGAGTGCTTGCCTAGGAAGCACAAGGCCCTGGGTTCGGTCCCCAGCTCCGGAAAAAAAAAAAGAAAAAAAAAAAGAAAACAAAGAAAGGCCTCAGTTTGTTTACATCTGCTCACCATTTACCCAGGGGCATAAGGATTATTTTCTTTGAGAAGCAGTACTCTGATCAATAATTTTTATGATTGCCTCGTAGAAAAAAATCAGCATTTTCCTCATAATAACAATTTCTCAGCTTTACAAACGAGCAATCCAATATAATATTAAGCCATACTGTATGCTGTCTGGTTATTAATCAGTGCAACATGCTGATGATCACTCATACAGAAAGGACATTTATTTTCTCTTCACATAAAATACTCTATAGAAATTAAAAGCCCTGCATACTAACAAGTAGTCACCAAAAAAATATAGACTTTTTATGAAACATGATCCTAAGACCCAAAGAAAATTTCAGGAAAATACTGTAGATTAGAGAACAAAAAAAGTACACAATAAATTGAAAATTAAATATATTTTGCATATTCTGATATGCTATTTTTCTTGCCTCATTTGCATGCAAATAGGGTTCAAAAACTGCTTTAATTTCTATACTCTTCCCAAAAGCAAAGAAGACTCAAAATATACAAATTATTTTGTATAGGATAAAATGTTAATATTCACCAAATAACTACCTAATTTCCATAGTGATTAGACATGCCTGCAATAAAGCCTCTTTTATAAATATACAAAAGGAGCATTAGATGCAGTGAAATTTGACAAGTGAAATAATAACTAAATCGAATAAGGAAAATTGTATTCAGGTGAAAGATTTCTAGTACATTATTTTTAATATGACTTTATTACTAATGTCAGAATAATAAGTTCAAATCTTTAAGCATTCTGGGCAATGTCTGTAGTGAGAGGGGAAAACAAATATAATATAGATAAAAATATTGAACATGATCAAATACATCTGAAAGAAATGGATTCCTTGGGGAAGAATTTCCACTTACATAATTTCAAGTGGAGTAATCTATTTTATAATTAGCAGGGAAAGAAAACACCCTGGTAAATGACCTTGAATTCTAAGATATTAGCTCAGAGGGAATATTTACAATGCAAAGGCTTGGGCACGTAATGAAAATGCAAACATGACTTTTACTGTTGTTAAATTTTTTTTAAATCATCCTCAGAAATGATGAACCAATGTTGACTGACATTTATAGTGTGGAAAATTGACTGGAATGTAAATGCAATAGCATTTGAAATTAGAAGGCATCTTTGCAAGGAGACAAGTAGTATGAGCCATTCAGAGCCATTTCTCTTTACAGGACCCTTACTTTGGCTTCTTTGGTCAAGCTTTAGTGAAGCTTACATGTTCGTAATTATTTCAATTATCTGCTGCCATCCCACCCCTCATTTTTACTTAGATTTATTCATTTCAACAAAATATAGCTTTCAGCATTGTAAATGCGATGAAGAATGACATTAGAATTTAAGCTCAGAAGATTTGAGGAAAATGTCTGAATGAAGGAGCATATCATTGTCAGTGAGTGAGTGGGCTGGCAGTCGGTCCTCACTGTATGCTATCTTCTGAGTTTCTGGTGATCTGCAACAAAACACGAGGGTGTCAATAGGCATGAAAAATGAGTAGACTCAGTCAAAAGTCCATCCCATAAGATCCCAACCCTAGCATTCCTAGACCAATAATCTTGGACTTCTTGATGACTACTGGTGAGGAAATGTCGGTAGTGCATCAACATTAAACTCGTACTAAGATTACAAGTCTCCATATTCTAGACCTGGGTATGGGCAGTCCTCACTCCCACATTCTTTAACACCGAGAAATCGCCATTCTGATGTGCAATATGCTGTTGGAGCCAAAGGAGAACATAAAAAGTTCTTCTTTTTCTGGGTAATAGTGAGGATTATAGAAGATAATAAATGAGCATGAAGTCTTTGGAACTTGGCCAACTAAATAAATAATGGCAAAAGCGATTGTTTGGGAAGGCGGAGGAGTAGACTCTTGGGATAATTCTTCCTGCAGCAATTGCTTCTGAAGATCCTGTGGGACGAAAGGATTCTTCATCATCTATGTTTAAGTACAAGTGGATATTTAACATTCACAAGGGCTTGTCAAGCATGTTCAAGGACACCCGTACAGAAATCGCACACACACACACACACACACACACACACACACACACACACACACACACACACACACATTATAAGAAATTATATTATAATATAATTATATATTGGATATATGTTATCTAAGAAGATATATGTATATATGTTCCTTCCCTTTCCCTTTCTTTCTCTCTTTCTTTCTTCTTTCTTCCTTTCTTTCTCTCTCTCTCTTTCTTTCTTTCTCTCTATTGTCTGAGCCTTTTCATGCATTAAATGTACCCACCATTCCTTCTTCCATTCTTTTCACAATCCTCTTATCCTCTATTCAGTCCCAAATTCACTAGAATCCACTTAGTGATGTTCATGACAGTAGGCACTCTTACTGGGGCATGTTAGTCTCTTTGGGGCCACATTCCTGAAGAAAGTTGAATCTTCCCCCTCCTAGCTGCCATCAATTGCTAATAGCACGGCACTGCTGGGTATGACTTTGTCTAGCTTGATTTTGCCCAGGTCAGAACTACTGTGAGCTCACAAGTGGAGCTACACTGCTGAGTTCGGACAGCACTGGGTTACTGTTGTCACCTACTACCTCTGACTCTTACAGTCTTCAGCATCCTTTCCCACCCCGATTCCAAATGTAAAGCTTGATTGTACCTGAAATCAAATTGCACTAAAACTTGTTGGACAGGTGAGCTCTGTAAATATGGAGGACGTTAGCAAACCACCCTGGACTTCAGTGTAATCTACATTGCTGAAAATGAAAGGTAACACCCAAGGAACAAATCCTTTATAATCTCACCCAGGGACTGAACTGTGGGAGTCCACCCAAATAATTTTACAATATTCTTGTAATCTTGATATCAAAGTCAGGATAAGCACATTTCATGTCAAACAAAATATTGGCAAAGTAAATGCTTCCTTACAACTGCTGAGATGAAGCTGAATTTTTGCAATGACAGTGGGTGCTTAGCACTTGAAAAGCTTTAATTCTGACTCCTCTGTTTTACAAGATTTAAGAAAATATATAGGTGTGTGAAAATCATCTGAGAGATCCCAACTCACCTGCACAGTTCTTTACACACTGACATGATGAGAAGTTTTCTAACTCAATGGCTAGTGTTAAGAAAACACAGGGTAAAGAAGGGTCCAGTCAATGTATCATATTAAAAGAATTGTTTGTCTCAGCAAGCTACATTTTGTCTGAGCCAGTTATTCCTTATTATATAATTATTTGACACGCAACTTGGAACATACTTCATGAATTGTGAATGCTTTAGAATTATAATCTCTGTAACAGAATGGTGACCCACCCTGTCCAACTTTATGAGATGAACTCAATTAAAAGAGGAAAAAGCTAATGCATCTCAGTGTGAGCAGTCGCGTGGAAACTGGAAACTGGGACGGGCTATCATTTGTTGCTCTTAGCCTATCTTAATGACTGCTGTCATCAAGGTGGATAGCATTGCTATAGCTGTTTGCCCTTTGACTGATAGAATAATCAGCATCCTCACCATCACATAGACGCTTATTAAATACATGCAATTACAGTCACATCCCTCTCTGGCCTGCACAGATCCTGTGTAAGAAAGCTTTAGCCAGGCACTCTGCCTGACTTCAGAAAGTTTGTAAATAAGAACCCTCCCAATTTTACTTTGGGAACACCATACACGATATTTGTCCATGTTTCAGGTGGTTTTATTTGTTCTCTCTGAGCATGTAGGGATCTGTTGGCAAGTTTCTCCCCAACAGTAGCAATGAGGGAAAACAACTTAGGTGTTTAGCTGTACAGTGCAGTAGGCTAAGTCTTGGATCCACTTATCCCCTTCACTCCTCTAACTTCACTGTATAGAGAAGAAAAGAAAACTCAGATTCTATGTGAGCCACCAGAGATGGAAGCTATTAGCCTATGCTATTAATTTCTTGTATGAGCTGTCTATCTAATAAGGTCACATTTTCTTAAGAACTTTCATTTTTTTTTCTAAATCAGGGTCTCATTTTTGCTTCAGCCTCCTAAAGAGCTGAAATAATTGGCATTTTTATCATGTCTATAACCTGACTCATGTGCTGAAGTTTTGAACAAAAAAAACATAAGATTTTGTATGTGAATTTACAAACTTAGCAATCTTTGATGAAGTATATTAATTTTATATGCATATTAATCACTTTTATATATCGACATTCCTGACAACTTTTTGAATGTCATCTCTTCATATTTACAGTTGATGAACTTTTTATTCCTCTTAGAATGAAAAAAGGGAAAGAAAGTCCAAGAGGTATTAAGACTTGCTGATTATCAGATTAGACATTATATATTAAAGACTAAAAACTAATGAACTTGCCAAGAAGGAACAGGCCAGATAAAACTATGACTAGTTTTACAAAGTTTTCTTCTTCACATTCTATTGTGGAAACTTAGGAAACAACAGTTCTTAATGTCCATTCATGTGAAAGGTAACAATTTCTCAAAATTAATTTTAAAAATCTTGCCAGCTCAATTTTCTATATTTATTTCCTCAGCTAAAGAACCTTCCAAGAGCTAATAGTACTTAAAGAAAGATTGCTAAATGCTTGGAGAAAACACATATGATGTACGTAAAGGTTTACCGAGCATGCATTCCAGTGTGTGTGTGTGTGTGTGTGTGTGTGTGTGTGTGTGTGTGTGTGTGTGTGTGTGTCTGCATACACAGAGAGAGGGAGATCATATAGGTATTTTTAGACATTTTATTATAGCCATATGGACAGGAAAAATAAATGTGTGGAGCTTCTTTAATCATTTAATATTTCACTTTATATGAAAAACATGTTATTGTCAAGGGTCATGCAGAAGGCACAATACACTGCTTTAGAAGTCACAGAATGCAGTCCTCTGGTTAGCACAGCCACTATAGGTGTGCTTTGGTTTAGGCATGACCTGAGGGCTATGTATCCTGAGGACTTCATGCTGTTACGGAGTTCTGCTCTGCTTGCTTCCCTCACTTCCCTCTCAATCTACGAATTGCATGAAAATTCTAAGGGGGTTTCCAGGCCCTCACTGTGCAGCATCTCTGCTACTCAAAACAATAATACCTGATCTCTCTCAGACATTGCTGTTGGATCAGATTAATGATTCAACCACAACCCTAGGAGAGAACTTATAAATGTAGATTGTCAGCTATGACCACCACCCTTAGAAAGCATTTGAAAAAATAACATTGTTAGTGAAGCTAGGTTAATATACTTTTCTACTTGCTCTGATGTAAAAAATCTTAGGGAATAATCTGAAGTTCAAAAAGGCACACTCTTATTAGTTAGGCCAGGGACCTTTATGATCAGTGAACAAGAACAATAACAGTACTGGCTGATGTGACTCTCACTGAGTCACATGATTGGTTTCTTATACCCATTTTTGCCCTCAGCTTTTTGGTATGATTTGATAAAAAATGCTGATGAATAGATATGCATTCTGAGGATATATCTGTCCACCTGTCTTTCTGCCTGCCTGTCTGCCTGTCTGTCTGTCTGTATATATGTATGTATGTATGTATTTGAAGGCATAAAGTTATTGAAGTCTGCTTTTTGCTTCATTTGCTCAGTGTGTATGTAGGTGTTTGTATAAATTTTCTCTTTCCTTTTCCTTCTCGCTGGCCCTCAGGAGTTAAAAGAATTGAGAGTTTTGCTGGCCACAGGAACAGCTTGCCCCAATATTTTGTTTCCTCAAAGAAATGTCTGCTGAGTAATTTCTCTAATTGTGGTTTGCCATAGACAGTAGCCCCTGTTGGTAACTGGACTGACACCTACTCTTAGCACTGACCGCCACTGGCTACCTTTCTTAGATTTCCCACCCCACAGATGCCAAAGCTGGTTATTGACATGCTATCATTTTGATTTAATCAATGTTAAAATTATGTAATGAGTTCTTTAAATGTTTTATTATACACTTGATATTGGTGCACATTTGTGGCTAAATATCTGTGGAAAATGGAGACCAAGTCAGTGTGTTGGCTAACTCAGCGATAAATATCTCTGCATGCCTAAAGAAAAAACAGGTTAGTACAGTGGCTCTGAACCTTCCTAAAGATGTAATCTGTTAATACAGCTTCTCATGTTGTGGAGACACCAATCATAAAATTATTTTGTTTCTATTTTAAACTATAATTTTGCTATCTTTATTAATAGTAATATAAATATTTGATATGCAGTATACCTGATATGTAACTACTGAAGGGGTCTTGACCCACAGATTGAGAACCATTTGATCTATAACTCAGAAACAGATAATTGAGAATGTTTAATACCATAAGTATCCATTGTGACATCATCACTCATGCACATTACCCCACTGACCTTCTGACCTCACTGTGTGCAGAATGCTAACACTGAATGATCTCCCTTCTTGAATCATGCTGTTAAAGGATAGGCAAAGTTTTTCCTCTGATGTATATTTCATATCATGTTATAATTATAATGTCATTTCATTAAAATTTATTCTTAAAATGATCTTAGTAATTGCACATTAGTTTATATAAATTTTATTCCTGAAAAATAAATGCCCAGCAATTAACATTTAGCATACATTTTTATACTACTAATAGTATGATAGAGTCTAGTATAGAGTTCTGAGTACATATATCTAATTAGGCTTATGCATACATAATATCTTCCATGACATGACAAATTGCTTTCTAGAAGGAGGGCACCATTGCTCTTCATTAGAGGTGCCCTACACCAACCACTCAGCCTAGTTCAATACAGCTGGTACGGTCTGCTTACCACTTTAAGGGTTTACATGCTTTTCATTTGCTCTCTGTTTGTATGAGAGTGTGAGTGTGTGTGTGTGTGTGTGTGTGTGTGTGTGTGTGTGTGTGTGATTTTTTGAATGAGAGGAAAAATATATGACATTTGCATTTCTTTTCATGCATTTATTATTTAAAATTAGGAAAAATAATTACATAAGGGGAGATTATTTGCACATATTTCCTAATCATAATAAAGATATTAGTTAGTAGTATTTACAATTACGTGGTTGCTTCTATCAACATTTTTTTCATTTTCTTAAAAACCAAATTCTATCACATCATTTTATATTTTAAAATTATTTTCTCCTCTTCACAGTAATTTGTTCTGCAGTTTTTCATTTTTTATTATGGTTCTTTCTAGATGAATGTGTTAACTCATTTTAAATTTATGTTTGAAAAATATGTGGATACAAAATTCAATTTAATTTTTTTATCCTTCATTAGATTCTTCCAGATATTTAAAGTTAGTCATTTGCCTCTTAGTTCCATGTAATCAGATATTTAGACATATTAAAAACAATGACCTCATTGTCATTTGATCTCAACTGTATTTACATGAGTTCAGTGTGAGCCTTTCCTAAATCAGGCACAGATGACATAAGCAGTGCAATATTCAAAATTAATACAGCATTTTCTTTACTTGATCAGCCTCAGCTAATTGAAGAAGCAGGCAGAATAAAAAGAACTCCTAACCTAATACAAGGCACATGCAGTGGCATGCTCTTTGTGCTAAAACCCTTCTGTGTATAGGCTAATCCATTTTCTTCTTCTTGGCATTGTTTAGCTCATTCCAGCCAGACATAGTATAAATTCTATGTTTGCCTGGGATGAAGAACCAAGCCAGGTGTGAATAGATGATAAGTACCTCTGTGACCATGTCTAAACTAAGGATTGGTTTCCTAATGGTACTCAGATTTCTACCATCTGATTTCTGAGTTCTCAGTGCCTCTACTTCTCTTATAATCTTTCATAACACACACACACACACACACACACACACACACACACGAGAGAGAGAGAGAGAGAGACAGAGACAGAGACAGAGAGACAGAGAAACAAAGAGAGGCAGAGAGAGAGAACACAGACACAAAGTCACACAGAGAAACACAGAGAGAAAGACAGACAGGCAGGCAGATAACAGACACATAGGGTTTTGCTTGGATAACCTCCTGGGTTGTTTTTCTTTTTTTCTGTCTCATGGATCTTTCTCTTGAGAACATTCATAGCCTGTTCCTTAGTTCAGTTGTGTGTTGAATTCAGAAGACTACGCATTTCTGTCATCTGCACTTCTTTCCTTTTGTTTCAAAAACATGTCTTTCTGTTTTTATATTTAATTGATACGTTTCTTTGGAAATCTGTAAGGGAAGAAGTTAAAAGTGCTGTTTACATAACTGTCATGTTATTAACTAAAAGACGGGGCACCTCCAACACTCTACACATGCTGTTAATGTATCACAATTCAGCATTTGCTTGTGCTAAATGCATGCTTGTCAGAAAACAGCAGAACATGTGTCCCAAGCAAATATCCATCATCGTGTTTGCAGGTGGGACTTGCATAGCCGAAAAAAGGCCAATCTATTTCACTGGCTGTCAGCAGTATTGTCAGCAAAGAGGAGAACAGTGCTAATATATAAAATGCTTTGCTTGCATACTTAGAAGCCTTGGGTCTGCTCTGTCAGTAGCCAGGCATTTTACACATATTTTCAGTAAAGTGATGCGGTCCTTCATTTAAAAGGCCAGCTGATGGAGTAATACCAGATTTTATTGAGACTCTCATGATGAAAAGGCCATTCCTTCTTGGTACCATCCCTGGGGTTATGCTGCATACCTCTCCTCCAATAATTGTGCACAGGAATAACAAGCCAGCGGCTGTGCACAGTAATTGGCACCCCCTCACTGCATTTGTGAGGAGTCGATCTGAGAATTACTGAAATCGAACAACAGCCACAGTGACTACAAGACTGAGGCACATATTGATCTAGAAGGAATAGGATGGATCTGTCAGGTCTGGGCAGAATACATCATGCTCCTGGTGAGAGAATTCTTCCTGCAGAAAAAGGAAATAATTATTTTCTCCAATGGTACACTCTAAATAAACAAAAGCATGCACACTCATAAAGAAGCCTTTGATGTGGAAAAATAGCTTTTTAATAATCTTTGTAGCTCTTGCTTTAAGAATCATTTCTCTGAGATCTGCTCCAGTTTTTCTGAGCTTCCTCTAGTCTATTAGGACATTGAAAATGTATAATTGCTCTATTCAGATTTCAAATCCTATTTAACCAGTCTTCAGTTAAAACGGAAAGAGGCAGACCCATTTAGTATACACAAAGTAGGAAATAATTGCATTGGAAAACCCCAAAACACACAAATCAGAACCAGCTGTTGCCAAGCAAGTATGAAAAGCTGTGCTCTGGACTTTCCGTGGCCTGCAGCAGTGATGTTATACAAACATCAAGTCCCCATGGTGTCTCGGCAGCTACTCATGCAGTGGGAAGAATTACATATCTAGCTAAAGGTTTACCAGATGGATATTCAATCAGTTTCTTTCATGAAAAAATATCTATCTAAAATGAATATGTAAGAATAGCTGCATATACTTTTAAAAACTTAACAATATTTTCCCAGCATCTTTCCTGAAAGGAACAATAAGCACTAGAAAGACTAAGCAGAAACTGTGCTGATAAAGTGCAAGACTCATGGAAATAAACAAGGATAACCGGAAAACAGTCAACCGAGAGTAACTGGTGAGATAATTATGGGAAAACAAAAAAACAAATAAAAATATTGTTACATTAAGTTCCTGGGCTTAAGATTGGAGATAGCAAGTTGTTTCTCTAATACGAAACAGACAGGTACGTACATTACTGTCTTAGCGCTTGGTGCTGTCTTTCTTGCTATCAGAACCCTTGTGTGACTGCCTTGAACAAAATTCCCCAAATCTGTACTTCATGCTATACTGAACCCTGAAATTTCTCTCCCATTTTCTAAATACTTTAACCCCCATCAGTTTCTTCTTTGTTGCTTAAAATGCGTTCCGTTTCCAGTAATGTGAGCCATTGATTTTTGAATGTATTCAGAGTCATCCAACCTTATAAGGCTACTCCCTGTCTGGGTGCCTTCACAGCCACCCCAGGCTTCAGTGATTTCTTCCCTTACATGAAGTCTCTCGCTCTAAGAACAGTACTGGTGTTCATTAGAGTTGGCAGGAAAATAAGCATTCTTGGTCTCTGTTGCAAGTTTCAGGGAAAACTCACAATAAGGTAAGACTACTACAGATTCCTTAAAAGGCACTATTTGGCAAATCATGAGTGCTCTGGAGTTGGAAGAGTATGTTGAAAGGCAGTTTGGTTGAGTGTTTTCAAGCTTCATGATTGCAAGAGTTCTTTCTGGCTCATTGTTCCTCCATCCAACATGCAAACTGGTTTTCAATATCCACTTCCTATGAGCATAGGCTTGAGTTTGTAGATTTAGGATGTCATTGTATTAAATCAAACAGAGAATGAAGATTGCGAGAGACAAACATTCATGAGGATGGAAGTTGCCCTCAGTATTCTCTAAAGTGAGAAATTCTGTGACCTCCGTGACTCCCACTGATAGCACCCTTCCAAGTTAGAGAGGAAGAGTACAGTTTTGGCAAGGCAGTCAAAAATATGTCCGTTACCTATAAAAACATGATATGAATTCGTCAACTCTAGAGATGGCTCAAGAGCATGGATTGCACTTGTGGAGGACCAGAGTTCAGTTCCTAGAACTTACATCAGGTGACTCACAGCTGCCTGTAATTAAAGATATATGGAGTCCAAAGTTCTCTTTGGACATCTGCAGAAACCTGAATTTTTGTGCTTCTACACACACACACACACACACACACACACACACACATACACACACACACACCACCACCACCACCACCACCACCACCACCACAGAGAGAGAGAATACGCATGATACACATAGAGATCAAATTAGAAATAAAATCTTCAAAAACAAATTAAAATAAGGATATATTTTATATACATTAGGTGTGTTTATATATATGCATTTGTGTGATATATGTGCATATATTCATTCATTTGCACTACGTGTATCTATGTATTACCATGTTGAAAAGAGTGATGGATATCTCTATTACTGTCCTCTATGTTTCTTGGTGGTAAGGTCTCCTTGAAACTCAAGTTTGCATTGTTTCTTTCGGCTAGCTGTCAGCAAACACTAACAATCCTCTTGCTATAGCAGTATTAAAAACTGATATTACAGATGTGTTTGAAACTATGCAAAGCTTTTATGTATGTTCTGGGATATGAACTTTAGTTCTTATGTTTGTATAGCAAGATTCTATATAAAGTATTGTTAACCACTCCAGCCACTAAACTAGAAACTCTAGAATGAGTGACCAAATTAATATGAAGCATAATTTTAAGCATAATTCCTGCATGGAATATGAGGTTGAAACAAATTAAAAGAGTCGCTTTATAATCCAGTGCTTGTATATTTTTATTGAAAATAGAATTGCATACAACTGATGGTAAAATACATTTACAGAATGTTCAAAATCCCTTGTTCTGTATCCAGGTATGTGGGAAATTTTATGTATTTCTCCTCATTGTCTCTGCAAGCGTTTTTACTCTTTTAAGTGAAGGTTAAAGTACCAGCACCAGTCATATCATTAATAAAAGCAACCAACACCAATAGAAATAGTATTTTAAGGTATTATGTTCAGCTAAAATAATAGGCCAAATAGAACTGGAAATACAGGAAAACACCAAAGGCAAAAACTTCATAGTTATTCACTGGGAGAGTCAGAGATGAAGATGATTATATCTAATAGCATTAAGATTTTGTTAATGCAACTAATCCCTGTTCTTCTACCTTTGAGACTACTGTATTATTCAGTGACAGTTCCTTAAAATGAAAAAAAGATCAACCGCATATCTTTTAAAAAAAATCAATCGTCCAACAGGAAGAAGATGGATTGCCATTGATTGCTTCCTGCTGGTGTTAGGAGTGATGGATGACCACAGCCATGACATTGATCTTGAGGGGCAGGCAGCCTTACACTGGTTGTGAATTGCTTATTTTAGGACTTCCTACTCAGTAGATACCTATACACAATACATGCTACACTTTACCCTCGTCACCTTCTAGCTATTCATTGGCGCCACTGACTACCTATGTTTATACATTTAAGCATTGTCACTTCCGCTAAAATTTCACTCAAGTATAATGGACATAAAGGGATTCTAGACACACAGTACAGTTATATAACAAGACAGCAGTCATATAAATAAGTTACCTATACTGAGTGTGGTTTATTGCTACACAAAGCAATCATGAGGTCATCTTGAAACTCATTGAACTTCACATTTTCTTTTTTATTTTTACACTGTTACTTTGCCAAAACAAAAAAGGACTTCTGGTTGAACTTCCAGTGTTGGCACCTACTGACAAATGACTATGTAAATAAACAAATAGGATAATCAAATCACAGATGCACTAGAAAGAGAGGTTTTGTTTTTTTTTACTTTTAATCTTTATTAACTTGAGTATTTCTTATTTACATATCCATTATTATTCCTCTTCCCGGTTTCTGGTCCAAAATCCCACTAACCCTTCCACCTCCCCTACTATATGGGCTTCACCTCCCCCTCCTTGCCCCATTACCACCTTCCCCCCAACAAGCACGTTAATTGGGGGTTCAGTATTGGCAGGACCAAGGGCTTCCCCTTCCACTGGTGCTCTTACTAGGCTATTCATTGCTATCTATGTGGTTGGAACCCAGGGTCAGACCATGTATAGTCTTTGGGTAGTGGCTTAGTCCCTGGAAGCTCTGGTTGGTTAGCATTGTTGTACATATGAGGTCTCAAGCCCTTTCAAGCTCTTCCAGACCTTTCTCTGATTCCTTCAATGGGGGTCCTATTCTCAGTTCAGTGATTTGCTGCTGGCATTCGCCTCTGTATTTTCTGTATTCTGGCTGTGTCTCTCAGGAGAGATCTACATCCGGCTCCTGTTGGCCTGCACTTCTTTGCTTCATCCATCTTCTCTAATTGGATGGCTGTATATGTATGGGCCACATGTGGGGCAGGCTCTGAATGGGTGTTCCTTCTGTGTCTGTTTTAATCTTTGCCTCTCTATTTCCTGCCAAGGGTATTCTTGTTCCCCTTTTAAAGAAGGAGTGAAGCATTCGCATTTTGGTCATCCTTCTTGAGTTTCATTTGTTCTGTGCATCTAGGGTAATTCAAGCATTTGGGCTGATAGCCACTTATCAATGAGTGCATACCATGTGTGTTTTTCTGTGATTGGGTTACCTAACTCAGGATGATATTTTCAAGTTCCATCCATTTGCCTATGTATTTCATAATGTCATTGTTTTTGATAGCTGAATAATATTCCATTGTATAGATGTACCAAATTTTCTGTATCCATTCCTCTGTTGAAGGGCATCTGGGTTCTTTCCAGCTTCTGGCTATTATAAATAAGGCTGCTATGAACATAGTGGAGCACGTGTCTTTGTTATATATTGGGGCATCTTTTGGGTATATGCCCAAGAGAGGTATAGCTGGGGCTTCACGTAGGTCAAAGTCCAATTTTCTGAGGAACCTCCAGACTGATTTCCAGAATGGTTGTACCAGTCTGCAATCCCGCCAAAAATGGAGGAGTGTTCCTCTTTCTCCACATCTTCGCCAGCATTTGCTGTCACATGAGTTTTTTTATCTTAGCCATTCTCACTGGTGTGAGGTGAAATCTCAGGGTTGTTTTGATTTGCATTTCCCTTATGACTAAAGATGTCCAACATTTCTTTAAGTGTTTCTCAGCCATTTGGCATTCCTCAGCTGTGAACTCTTTGTTTAGCTCTGAACCCCATTTTTAATAGGGTTATTTGTCTCCCTGCGATCTAACTTCTTGAGTTCTTTGTATATTTTGGATATAAGCCCTCTATCTGTTGTAGGATTGGTAAAGATCTTTTTCCAATCTGTTGGTTGTCATTTTGTCCTAACCACAGTGTCCTTTGCCTGATGTTGGTAGCCACCCGTACCAGCTGTTGTCTGTTAGTACAGGGCACAGAGGTTGTCCACCCCCGAAGGACGCAGTGCGCATGCGCAAGGGTGTGTTTGCGCCAAGTCTTTGTCCACCCCGGGGCGTGCCAATGAGATCACGGCTATGCGGCCAACCAGGAAGGAACACATTGCTTTTGGGGATATAAAGCTAACGATCTCTGGGGCCTCAGCGTCTCTCCTCTTCAAGATGCAGTAAACGCTTTGCTGCAGAAGGATCTGGTGTCCGCCTGCGTTCTTGCTGGCGAGACGATAGCGCAGGACAGCCTTATGGAAGTTTTGCAATTTTATGAGATTCCATTTGTCGATTCTTGATCTTAGAGCCTAAGAAATTGGTGTTTTGTTCAGGAAATTTTCTCCAAAGGCCATGTGTTCGAGATGCTTCCCCACCTTTTCTTCTATTAGTTTGAGTGTATCTGGTTTGATGTGGAGATCCTTGATCCATTTGGACTTAAGCTTTGTACAGGGTGATAAGAATGGATCAATCTGCATTCTTCTACATGCTGACCTCCAGTTGAACCAGCACCATTTGCTGAAAATGCTATCTTTTTTCCATTGGATGGTTTTGGCTCCTTTGTCAAAAATCAAGTGTGTGGGTTCATTTCTGGGTTCAATTCTATTCCATTGGTCTATCGGTCTGTCTCTGTACCAATACAATGCAGTTTTTATCATTATTGCTCTGTAATACTGCTTGAGTTCAGGGATAGTGATTTCCCCAGAAGTCCTTTTATTGTTGAGGATAGTTTTAACTATCCTGGGTTTTTTGTTATTCCAGATGAATATGCAAATTGTTCTGTCTAACTATCTGAAGAATTGGATTGGTATTTTGATGGGGATTGCATTGAATCTGTAGATTGCTTTTGGTAAAATGGCCATTTTTCCTATGTTAATCATGCCAATCCATGAGCATGGGAGATCTTTCCATCTTCTGAGGTCTTCTTCAATTTCTTTCTTCAGGTGCTTGAAGTTCTTATCATACAGATGTTTAACTTGCTTTTTTAAAGTCACACCGATGTACTTTATATTATTTGGGTCTATTATGAAGGGTGTCATTTCCCTAATTTCTTTCTCGGCTTGTTTCTCTTTTGTGTAGAGGAAGGCTACTGATTTATTTGAGTTAATTTTATACCCAGCCAATTGGCTGAAGTTGTTTATCAGCTTTAGTAGTTCTCTGGTGGAACTTTTGGGATCGCTTAAATATACTATCACATCATCTGCAAATAGTGATATTTTGACTTCTTCTTTTCCAATCTGTATCCCCTTAATCTCCTTTTGGTGTCTGATTGCTCTTGCTAGAACTTCAAAAACTATATTGAATAAGTAGGGAGAAAGAGGGTAGGCTTGTCTAGTCCCTGATTTTAGTGGGATTGCTTCAAGTTTCTCTCCATTTAGTTTAATGTTAGCGACTGGTTTGCTTTATATGGCTTTTACTATGTTTAGGTATGGGCCTTGAATTCCTATTCTTTCCAGGCTTTTTATCATGAACGGTGTTGAAGTTTGTCAAATGCCTTCTCAGCATCTAATGAAATTATCATGTGGTTTTGTTCTTGCAGTTTGTTTATATAATGGATTACGTTGATAGTTTTCTGTATATTAAACTATCCCTGAATCCTGGGATGAAGACTACTTGATCATGATGAATGATTGTTTTGATGTGCTCTTTAATTCGGTTTGCCAGAATTTTATTGATTAGTTTTGCGTCGATATTCATAAGGGAAATTGGTTTGAAGTTCTCTTTCTTTGTTGGGTCTTTTTGTGGTAAAGGTAAAACAGTAATTGTGGCTGCATAGAAGGAATTCGGTAGCGCTCCATTTGTATCAATTTTGTGGAATAGATTGGATAGTATTGGTATGAGGTCTTCTATGAAGGTCTGATAGAATTCTGCACTGAACCCATCTGGACCTGGGCACTTTTTGGTTGGGAGACCTTTAATGACTGCTTCTATTTCTTTAGGAACTATGGGGTTGTTTAAATGGTTTAATCTGTTCCTGATTTAACTGCTGTATATGGTATTTGTCTAGGAAATTGTCCATTTCCTGCAGATTTTCAAGTTTTGTTGAATATAGGCTTATGTAGTAGGATCTGATGATTTTTTGACTTTCCTCTGATTCTGTAGTTATGTCTCCTTTTTCATTTCTGATTTAGTTAATTTGGACACACTCTCTGTGTCCTCTCTTATTCTGGCTAAGGATTTATCTATCTTGTTGACTTTCTCAAAGAACCAACTTTTGGTTCTGTTGATTCTTTGTATGGTCCTTTTTCTTTCTACTCGGTTGATTTCAGCTTTGAGTTTGATTATTTCCTGCCTTCTACTCCTCCTGGGTGTATTTGCTTCTTTTTGTCCTAGAGCTTTTAGGTGTGCTCTCAAGCTGCTGATATATGCTCTCTCCTGTTTCTTTCTGCAGGCACTCAGAGCTATGAGTTTTCCTCTTAGCACAACTTTCATTGTATCCCATAAGTTTGTGTATGTGTACCTTCATTTTCATTAAATTCTAAAAAGTCTTTAATTTCTTTCTTTATTTCTTCCATGACCCGGTTATCATTGAGTAGGGCATTTTTCAACTTCCATGTATATGTAGGCATTTTCCCTTATTGTTATTGAAGACTAGCTTTAGCCCGTGGTGGTCTGATAGGATGCATGGGATTATTTCTATCTTTCTGTATCTGTTGAGGCCTGTTTTATGACCAATTAAATGGTCATTTTTGGTGAAAGTAACATGAGGTGGTGAGAAGAAGGTATATCCTTTTGTTTTAGGATAGAATGTTCTATAAATATCTGTTAAGTCCATTTGATTCATAATTTCTCTTAATCTGTCTATGTCTCTGTTTAATTTCTGTTTCCATGATCTGTCCATTGATGGGAGTGGGGTGTTGAAATCTCCCACTATTATTGTGTGAGGTGCAATGTGTACTTTGAGCTTTAGTAAGGTTTCTTTTACGTATGTAGGTGCCCTTATATTTGGAGCATAGATATTTAGGATTGAGAGTTCATCTTGGTGGATTTTTCCTTTGATGAATATGAAGTGTCCTTCCTTATCTTTTTTCATGACTTTTAGTTGAAAATTGATTTTATTTGATATTAGAATGGCTACTCCAGAGTGCTTCTTGAGACCATTTGCTTGGAAAGTTGTTTTCCAGTCTTTCACTCTGAGGTAGTTTCTGTCTGTCTTTGAGGTGTTTTTCCTGGAGGCATCAGAATGCAGGGTCCTCATTGCCTGTCCAGTTTGTTAATCTATGTCTTTTCATTGGAGAGTTGAGACCATTGGTGTTGAGAGATATTAAGGAATAGTAATTGTTGCTTCCTGGTATATTCATATTTGGATGTGAGATTATGTTTGTGTGCTTTTCTTCTCTTTGTTTTGTTGCCAAGATGATTAGTTTCTTGCTTCTTCTAGTGTATAGCTTGCCTCCTTATGTTGGGCTTTTCCATTTAATATCCTTTGTAGCGCTGGATTTGTAGAAAGATATTGTGTAAATTTGGTTTTGTCCTAGAATATCTTGGTTTATCCATCTATGTTAATTGAGAGTTTTGCAGGATACAGTATCCTGGGCTGGTATTTGTGTTCTCTTAGGGTCTTTATGACATCTGTCCAGGATCTTCTGCTTTCATAATCTCTGGTGATAAGTCTGGTGTGATTCTGATAGGTCTTCCTTTATATGTTACTTGACCATTTTCCCTTACTGCTTTTAATATTCTTTCTTTATTTTGTGCATTTGGTGTTTTGACCATTATGTGATGGGAGGAGTTACTTTTCTGGTCCAATGTATTTGGAGTTCTGTAGGCTTCTTGTATGTTTCTGGGCATCTCTTTCTTTAGGTTAGGGAAGTTTTCTTCTATGATTTTTTTGAAGATATTTACTGGTCCTTTGAGCTGGGCTCCCCACTCTCTTCTATACCTATTATCCTTAGGTTTCATCTTCTCACTGAGTCCTGGATTTCCTGTACGTTTTGGGCCAGTAGCTTTTTCTATTTTACATTATCTTTGACAGTTGTGTCCATGATTTCTATGGAATCTTCTGCTCCTGAGATTCTCTCTTCTATCTCTTGTATTCTGTTGGTGATCCTTGTATCTACGGCTCCTTGTCTCTTCCTTTGGTTTTCCATATCCAGGGTTATTTCCCTGTGTCCTTTCTTTATTGCTTCTATTTCCATTTTTAATTCCTTCACCTGTTTCATTGTGTTTTCATGGAATTCTTTCAGGGATTTTTGTGATTCCTCTCTATAGGCTTCTACTTGTTTATTTATGTTTTCCTGCGTTTCTCTAAGGGAGTTCTTCATGTCTTACTTGAACTCCTCCAGCATCATGATCAAATGTGATTTTAAATCTAGATCATGCTTTTCTGGTGTGTTTGGATATTCAGTGTTTGCTTTGGTGGGAGAATTGGGCTCTGATGATTCCATGCAGTCTTGGTTTCTGTTGCTTGGGTTCCTGTGCTTGCCTCTAGCCATCAGGTTTTCTCTTGTGTTACTTTGTTCTACTATTTCTGACAGTGGCTAGACCATGTCAGGAGTGCTGTAGACTTGTTTTCCTGTCTTCCTTCAGCCAGTTATGGGAACAGAGTGTTGTGCTTTCAGGGGTGTAGTTTTTCCTGTCTACTGGACTTCAGCTCTTTCTGTGGGCCTGTGTCCTGAGTCCACCAGGCAGGTCGCTTAGAGTAGAAAAGTTGGTCTTCTCTGTGGTTCCACAGCTCAAGTTGCTCGTTGGGGGCTGCTTTTGAGCTTTCAGTGAGGCCAGCAATCAGGAGGTTCTGTGCGGTCTTTTGCCAGAGCCCCCGTGCACCGGGGTCCCAGATAGCGTTAGGTGTTTTCCTCTGGAGTTAGAGATGTGGGCAGAGTGTAATCTCCTCTGGCTTCCCAGGCGTGTCTGCCCCTCTGAAGGTTTAGCTCTCCCTCCCATGGGATTTGGGTGTAAAGAACTCAGAACTTCACATTTTCATAGAAGAGAAGAACCTGTGGAATGTTCCATGCTTGTTCTATTCTGCATTTGGAAGATGCTAATTATTTGCAGTTCAGGTAAATTTATCCATCCTATAAAATTCTATATATTCATTTGTATGAGTTTGCATATGTGTATGTTCGTATGTGTGTAAATATTGATCTATGATGACTTCTTTAGTCAAGGAAAGATGGAGTATGACTTGAGAATACTGTTTAATGCATTTATTCTAAGTCCTTATATTTTTCTTGACAGCCTTCTTTATTTCAGTGTTTTATATTCTTCCAAAAGTCACAGAACCTAACCTTTGACTGGCATGTATAATCGCTGTCTATACTTCTTCTTTCCTCGATGACCTGCGACCTAATGGAAAGATCTTCCTACTGTAGGCTTGTGAGGGTGCTGACTGAATGAATTTCAGCATGTGGCAATTAGAAAAGGCCATTGTTCATTATATATATCTTACTAGCGTCAGGAGTCTTAAAATGTGGTTAGACCTTATAACCAGGAATCATTTTCTTCTGTTATGAACTTTCCTAAGTCAACCCTGTGTCTGATATCAGATGGGAAATTCTGTTTTTGTTGTTTATTTTGTTGATGTTGTCAAACTCTCTAAGTTCTAAGAGTGAAAATGACTGTACCATAAAGACAAATACTTTCATTGAACATTATATTTAACCTAGTAACATTTATTGGGTAGAGAAAACTTATAGTAATTATTTAAATTACCTGCAACATGAAGTGTCAGCAGTAGATATAGTGCCATACTGCATCTCAAATAAACACAGTTGCACAGGCAAAACAGTTACAAATGAGAACGCTGGTCAATTCTGTGGTAAGGATGAGTATCAACCAGCACAGTGCATGTCACAATTATTCACTGTAATTTGATAGCAACATTTAATGTTAAATTATTTTAACCTAATTACACACTAGACATTATAGATCCAAGGTGAAATTTCCCCCTTGGGAATTTGATCAAGTCCATTCTATTTTGCCATCTTGCTTGTAATATATACATACAGTCTCTGTCTTTATTTGATTTTCATTGCTGTGATCAAACACTGAACAAAAACAACATGAGAAAGAAGGAGGTTATTTTGCATACATGTTTATAGTTCATTAACAAGAGGAACTAGGACTGAAACTCAAGACAATAACCAGGAAGCAGGAACTGTATCCAATCATAACAGAGTGCTGCTTACTGGGCTGTTTTTTATAACTGTTTTAGGCCGCTGTTTTATCCAACTCAACACCACTTACCCTGGGGTAGCAATGCCCAAAGTGGTCTTGGGTCTTCCATATCGGTTGACATGGATCATTAATCAAGAACGTGTTCCACAGACATACCCACAAGCCAGTCTTATAGAAACAGTTTTCCAACGGAAGCTTTTTCCTCCCATGTGACTATAGTTTGTCTTATGTTGACAATAACCAAACAGCACACCTTTTTAGAGATGCACAAAAGTCTTCATGGTTTTTTTTCTGTATTCAATGAAATAACAACCTGCCGTCCTGGGGTTCCATTGCTTATTTGTTTTGTTTTGTTTGCTTGCTTCAGTTTCAGAACTAAAAGTTAGCTTTGTATCACATTATGAGAAGAGAGAACACATAGTAGGACTGGAGTGTCTAACTTTTTGGAACTCTTTGGAACTTGCATCTGAAGTTAAACGATTGCTCAATTAGTTATGCTAAACAGTCAACAACAACTTTATGTGTTACATTTTGAGAACTCTCTATGCTTAGTATCATAAGCCTTACATTTTCAGAATAGGTGATAACTACAGGTAGTAGAAATTTCAGGGAAAACAGAGTATTGACACTGATACATTTTTTTATGAAACACCAAGTTGGTTAAAAGATTGAAAATGAGTGCTTTTATTTTGTTCTATTTTTCAGTTTCAGGTAAGAATTTCTGATGTCAGTAGTGAGAATATCATAGAAAAGAGAAATCTTGGTAGACTTGGAGTTCCAATAAGGATTCTGAGATTATCAAATGCCATTATCATCAAATCTGTCCATAGAAGCTGACATGCAGACTCATATTTTGTGAACTAAAGGACATATTATTTAGGTTAGCTGTTGTTATAAAACAGTCACCATGATAACCTAATAATTCCTACACGCACATATGTTCTTACAAAATGCAATATAGATCTTCTTTTGAGACATAGGCTAATTATTACATTACCACATGTTCTGCTTGCTTTTCTACAGCAGACTGCCCTGTGGATGGTGCTTAAGTTACAGTTCTCATTACTAAGATCTCAGAGAGCAAAAGTTGACTCTGGCCTACATTTGCAAGAGATATAGCCCAAAGAAAGGAAGATCTGATTATAAAAATGACTAAGTTACTGTGGTGAAAGCATTAAGTTATAGCTCCCCACATTTTTTGATCAAGAATTAGAGAGCTACT
Source organism: Rattus norvegicus (assembly GCF_021556685.1). NCBI lineage: Eukaryota > Metazoa > Chordata > Mammalia > Rodentia > Muridae > Rattus > Rattus norvegicus. The sequence goes on from NC_141550.1 coordinate 39,088,417, forward strand.
TTAGAGTTAGAGGCTAATAGTTCCCTAAAAGGCCCACCCTCTTTGACCCAAACATATCAGCTAGTACCACTGTCCAAAGGAACCAACAAACCAAGACAATGCTACCTACTAGAGATCAACATGTCATCCTGTGGGAGACATTTCACTTTAAAATCACACACACACACACACACACACACACACACACACACACACACACACAAAGACAATTGGCTGAAGCTAAACAGAAGAACTTGTGAAGTAACCAATTATTTTGTAAAATTGAATCCATAATTTTTTGACAAGTGGTATTGAAAACACCTGTTTTTCTCTATGAAAATATATTATTCTATTGAGTTTATATCATATAAGCTCAGTTGCACTTAAACTTGACTATGTAGTGACACCAAATTGATGTCTCTTACCATTAGAAAAAAACCCAATCAATTGAAATGCAGAGTTGTGGAGTCTCATTCCAAAGGATACATCTAGCAAAAACACCATACCTAAGATTCAGAGAACATTGCTAAGGAAAACAAGAAGAGATTGTAAGAGCCAGAGCTATAAGATTGACTCCTAGTAATATCAGATGTTACATGCATACAGTCTCACCATGACTGCCTAAATTTGACCTGAACAAGGATGGTGGCCATAAACATGACAAAACCAGACTGGAAAAAGTCTACATGACCTCAACTATACACAAAGACCTGTAGATAACTAAGGAAGCTGGTATTGGAATAGGCTTTCTTCCCCATGAAAGAGCAGAATGATTTGCTGTCTTGTGCCCAATGATTAGCCTTGAATCTGTACATAGAAATAGCAGTATATAGACTGAACAGTATTCCTAGATAATATGTATTCAAATATATGTTTATATGAATATTCATATATATTTATGAACATATGCTTATATGAGTATATGTGAAGATATATGTTCATGTAATAATATATTTTTAGTGAAAAATGAAGCCATGAGTTTGGTGGAGACAAGGGAGGAGATATAAGAAGTTTTAACAAGGAAAAGTGAGGAAGAATGTAATTGTATTATAACCACAAAAAAACATTCATTTCCAGGGGGTGATGATATCCTTGTCAGGTCTTCGTACAAAATTTCATCATTTTTCATGTCCATACTATTTTTGTATCCTTAAATAGGGTGAAACAGGATGACTTTGTCCTTTTTTTCTGAAAGAATTGCCTTTTGACTGCTGTGAGTAAGTATAGTGGTATGCATTCGTGCATATAACAGTGTTTGTCAAGACTTTGACTGTTGCATAGCCCATAGAGGCTATATTCCACCTTTCACAGAATTTATCACTGGCTAGAAACTGAGCCAATGTTTTATTGGCGAACAACTAGCATAAATATTTTGGACTTGACACTCACCATTCTCAATATTTGATAGGTTTCCCTACATCTGGTTAGAAATGAAGAGAGTTCCCTAAGTTGTACTTTAGTTTACATGGAGAGATGGCTTCACCAAAGTGGCTTCCTCTGGCTAATAGTGTAGGAGGCTGCTTAACAAGTGTGAGACTACCCCACACAAGAACCTCTGCAGTGGGCTTACTGGAGAAATAAAAATGGCCACTCAGCGTTCCAATATGCCCTCCCCGTTAAAATACTTATCCCTGTCAATAGTCACTTATAATCCTATGTAGTATCTAATTAGAAGCACTTAGTACCAATTCTGGCTTCTAGCTATAATAAATATTTAATCACAGAGGCCCAAACTCTTTTCTGAAAGCAAACTATAGTCAGTGACTCTTAAAAACAGAACAAAGGACTAGGTCACCCAGAATGAGTCTTCCTCCTCTAGTTTATGGTGGATAAAGGTGCCCCTAATTGCCTTGGCTGAGGAGCAGTCTTGCTTCACTTTAACTGTCTGACATTTAGATGTTTCTCCTCTCACCTCTTCCTGTCGCTGTAACAAGGGACTGAATACAAAAGGAAAGCCCACTTTGCTCCCACGTCCTCTACATCACAATGCTAAAGCCACGGTGATGCAGTATGTCACTCGAACAGTGTCATTTTTCTCTCCAATTAAAAATAATAGATGATACTGGCCAGTCACTACCTGGGGTTCTTGAAGGAAGAAAACTAGTTACTATCTAGACAGACCCACTGTCCACTAATTTGAAGTTCAAAAATTGATGGCTATCCATCTCTGAGTCTCAGCTCCACCTGAGTGTTGCCTAGAATCAGTGCTTCCCAGGGTGACATTCTGACAACTGCCACTCCATCTGATACCTCTTTTTCCGCCATAGAACAATTTTCACACAGCCTGGATGTGAAGAAACAGGACGCCACCCTTCTGCTTCTCTACTGTGTCTCCTGAATCTCTTTCTCAAAAGTTTCTTTGTCACCAGGATGTTAAACATATTTTACTGACTGATTTCCTATCAAAACTCATTTTCAATAGCACTCAACAAAACAAATCTGCTCATATATCAAGCAGCACAATTGAATAAAATACATACAGCATTCAATGGAGGAAGAAAATTAGTTATTTGATTTATTTATACATATTAATTTTCACAATTCGCAATTAAGACATATATAATATTTTATTCACCCATTTATAGAAAAATAGATTGCCAATTTTAGTGGGATAAATTCTGATAATCTGACTATTAGTTAGAATAGTCAAAAAGGTACAGACTATATTCAATTAAATCTCTTAACCAGAAAAAAATCTTTAGAGATTTAAAAAATAAATCCATCCTCATACGTTATTCCTACCCCATTTCAGGTTATTAAAAAATGCAGTTGCTGATAGATATTTTCTTAAAGAAATAATGCATTGGGTTATAACTGGAGGCCAACTTTAATGTTTGAAAGCCACCAATATATTTTCATGTCTATACTAGCCAAACAATGTGAAAGGAAAATAAAAGAAATATTATTAAACATGAAAAGAATAGAAAAATAACATTAAAACCAAACCTATCACTAGACTACAGTAAAAGTGTAATATGTTGAAGGGACACGCTGACTACATTTAGCAAAGTAGAGTGAAGTTTCTAAACTTTTGGTTGTGCATATTTTCTCTGTTTTCCTAGGCATTTGTTCAAGTGTCCCTGTGAGCCCAATAATTTAAGCAAGCTACAAAACGTAAGGTAGATTTGTAAGATAAAAGTTATTTCCAAGTTAAAATAATTACTTATTTTAAGGTTTAAATACCCAAAAATATATGTAATGTAGCTATAAAATCCTAGCAAACTATTTAGACACGTACTCTTCTTCAGGTCATTTTAAGATTATAGTTTTAACATTTCTCATTCCTCAGGCTTCCTTTTATTTTAAAAACTTCCTAGCAGTTGCCTTTAATGCATCCATTAATTTCCATTTTTCATAAGTCTGTATAACTTTATAGTAAATGTTCATACTAAAGTGTTTTATTTATTTTCACAAACAACAATAGATATTTAGGTTGGTATTATAATATGCAAACTAGTGAATTAAAAATATATTTATATACTTAAATACACACACACACACTATATATATATATATATATATATATATATATATATATATATATCTTGAGAACAATACTTCCTTGAGGTTAGAAGCCTAATCTCTGATTAATACTTCTGAGAAAGTATGTAAAAGTGCGGCCTAATCAAATAGGATAGTGTTTGGAGCAACTGTGTAACTCATTTTCTATTGATTTTAACAGTTTTTAATTAGAAAATATCCTTGTGAGATCACACCAACCAACATTTAAATTATGAGTAATTTTCATGAACCCCATGATGGATGTCATCCACTTGACTGGATTTCCAATCACCCAGGAGCATGTTTATCAGGTCGTTTCCAAAAAGGTTTAACCGAGGTAGGGAGACACATCCTGATGTTGGGCTAGAGTTGGAGTTGAATAAGAATGTGAAAGAAGTGGAATGCCAATATTCATCCCCCCTTTCTTTCTGACCCATGGATGCAGAGTGCCTGGCTACCATCTGCCCCTACAACAATCCCTTCCTTGTGTGATAGCCTCAAATAGCAAGTCGATCTAAATTATTTCTTAAAAATTTCTTTGGGTGGGTCGTTTGCACAGGAACAAGAAAATTAACTATTGCAAGCACCATAATTAGGCTACCCTCATCAAATAACAGACAACATCCTGTAACAGTAAGCATATCTACTTTGATTATCTCACCTCAAATTAATACCCAGCTGAAGGAAGAAAAAAAATGTTAAAAAAAAAGAAAATGTTACATGACTTCAAGTTCATTAGTTTGGGGGCCTAAACAATATTTCTTAATAGAGGTTATGTATATTAGTTTCTTGGAAAAAGTACTATGCATTTTATTGTGTTTTTAACAAAGCTGTGAAGACTTTAACTAAATCTTTAATGCAACCCTAGGGTAAGATATGGGGAAATGTCACAGATAATACCAAGTGAGATGCCTTTCTGTCTTTTAGTTTCTTAGCAGTCACATTGGAAATGGAGTCCACCAGCATTGAGGCTCCATGACAGGTCTGTGGAGTGTATGCAAGGAAAAAGAATGGAAGAGAAAAACAAAATTTTCTTAGCATTTGAGAAATCAGTTTAGCCATTCATCAGCCCAGAAAGTAGAAACTGACGCCTGCAGAAGATGCTGCAACAGAAGTAGGACAGTCCCATCTCACTACAAAGACAAGAATGGGAAAGATTTCAAATGGAGTGGGTAAAACTTAAATGGGAATAAATAAATAACACACAGTGGAATGCATTTGAAACACAACCTGACAGTATTTTAATGTGCTGTGAAAATGTTTATCCAGGAGGTTGGGGAAATGCAAAAAGAGAGTTTAACTCTGTCTAGAGTGTTAATGTTGATATCTACATAAATATAAGTTATTAAAGTCCAAACTCTTCTCCAATCCTATAATACAGATTTTCAGGACCTAAAATTGCCAAACCTTCAGGCTAAGCACATCTCTCTTAAGATAAGACTTCACATGTTTAAACAAAGAGCAATAAATCGTATATAGAATCCACACAAAGTCAGCTAATTCAAACAGAAACAGAGTCATTTCTCTTCTTCAGTAAACGAGTCAGAACAAAGTCAAAAAGGAATCTAGTGTAGAAAGTAAAAGACATATGCAGGAAAAAATGACTTTTAGAATGTGTTGATTTTTAAGACAAGCATATTTAGTGGATGCATCAATAACAAAAAAAGTTGAAACAACATTTTATCTTACTTTAGTAAGACATAGTATAGCATTGTTTTATTCAGTAGGAAAGAAAAACATCAAACTAGTTCTTTTGGATTTAGATTTTACTTTTTAGATTAAATCGCAAAATGTGATAATTTGTGTGATGTCAATCTACTCTCAAGATTCATGTTATAAAGGGTCATAGAAATAAAAATATGTGGAGGTAAGACACTGGTGACTCGATGCTCTCTTATTCTAACACCTTTTTCTTCCTTTCTCAGCTTCTGGAGAAGGCTCATTATCTAATGTTCTGGTCCTTCTTGCATGTGTTACAATGACCTAGTTTATGTACCCTCCTTTCTTTTATTAAGTACCTCTGAGACTACATTGATGAAACTGAAAAAATTCAGGCTAATAAGCCCTATATTTATAAAATTTAATTCCATTTGTAACTTCCAAGCAATTGTATATGTAACAGATACTTCTCTTTCTCTTTTGTGACAAACGCCCCCAAAAAAAAAAAAAGATCAAATGAAAAGGAGTAAAAGTCAGTGTTCGCTCCTGGCTTAGAAATATTTCCCTATTATTGCTTGACCCTGTTGCTTTGATCCTTATTGAGATTTTTGTAACAGAGCAATGACTCCCTTTATGGTAACTGGAAAGCAGTCTCTCTTACATGTATTGACTTGACAATGAATTAGAAAATGATCACGTGGACAGGTTGAGAAATGGACAAGATCTCTGTGAACTTTTTCAGCTGTGAACGAATCAAGGTATTTGTCTTGATAGGAAAATGGTTCCATATGAAGCTAATGGGCATCAGGTCTCCCCTTCAATTAATACACCCATGCTCAGCACAAAGAAACCGAAAGGAAAGACATCTGCGTTCAATTAAGGCGTTAGGCAGCATCACTCAAAACTGTAGTTTCTGTGCAAAGAAGTAAGTGGCCAAAGTTTGATTCATAGCAGAAGAGTTCCAAAATAATAAATATTTTTGACAGAGATAAAAAAAATAATGGAGCTGTTTTTGTATGTGGTTTTCTTTGTTTGATTTTTGATTATTCCCCAGGAACAGACCCATACCTCTGCATGGATTGGAAAAAATCCCTCTCAAGTTTATCTATAATTGATTCTAGTTGACTAGCTACCTCATGTCGCATGGGATAATGTCCTTTTGGGACCTTCTGGAACCCAAGGTTATTCACTGATGAATCACAGAAGAGATGCCAAACACAAAAACACAAATGTCACATTTAGTATTCACCAAATGGAGAAGGTTGGATTAAATATTGTGAACACTTCTGAATCTATCAGTGGTTTATTAAAACTGGGGTTATGTGTGGTGGCTCATGACTGAAAGGAATCTTAGCATTTAGAAGACAGAAACAGAAAGATAGTTTTGAGGTACAGAGTAAGTCTTTGTCTCTAAATAAAAGAGCAGAACAACTAGGCTTTTTTAGTAAAATTGTCTGTCATTCAGAATGGCAAATACTTCCTACAGGAAATGAGCAGGATAACAGAACATCACACATGACACTTGTCACCATCCTACCTAGGTTTCCTGAAGTCCAGGTTCAGATGTTTCATCCAGCCTGGAAGCACTAGGAACCAACATAGATTTTGTTCAGAGACTTCTGTACTTCTTTCCAAGAAATGACGCCATTATGCCAGACAACTTAGGTGTGTCCTTACTTTATTGCCTGCACTGTATATATATTCAGTGTCTTGGAGCCACTGCCAAGTATCCATTTCTGACACTCTTCTCACTATATTTTATCATACCCAGCTTGTTTTTAGGATGGCAGTCTCAGCTAATATTTGATGCTGTATATAAATAACAGTAAGAAAAGCTGATACTGAAATTACTTTGACATACAATATAAAGTATACTGGAGGATACAATGTTCACACAAAAGTCATGTATCTATACCATGATAGCAATTTTGAACATGATATATTTCCTAGTTATAAAGTTTAAATGCTTGTACAAATATTAAATTCATTAATCTCACTTATTTTTCTCACTACAGATGAATTGATGCTAACTCTTAATTCACTTTCTGCACTCTCTTTCCTTCCTTCCTTCCTTTCAGTTTATTTCTTTCTTTCTGTTTTTTCTTTATAATATAAAAACTATTCAAGCACCTCTACTACCAGAAGCATAGAAAAACATAGTAAGGCTGTAGTCACAAAATTTTATTTTGTTTCATTAACAAATAATGAAGATAGTTTGACTTTTAAAGCAAAGAAAATTGACAAAACTATTAATAATGATCTTATATTTAAAATTTTACTAAAGCAAAGGCACTTTATATTTTAATAAAATACATATGCAAGAATATTGTGTGAGTAAAGGGACAAGACTACTCTATTTCCTATTGCACAGCAAATTGCTCACTATCTCCTTACCCATAAGGAACATTAAGGATACAGCTATAAGGACTGGGGATGACATGTAATTTTATCCTCTTTAGTTGTCGTCTGATTTTGGAACAATGGTAATCTTTAACGTCTTAGGCCTTAATACTTGGATCAAGTCTGCGTAAGTATAGTGGACCAGTTCAAATGAAGGTAGGTAGTCCTCAGAGTAGTGCACTCCAATGAGAAGAAAAATGTCATTGTGCAAAGCAAACAGGCTCACGCCAGGTGATTGATTATGCTGTGTGCAGCAATGAGCCTGTTGTCCACATTTTAAAAGTCAATGTGTTGATCAATCCCACTTACAGAATTTGCATTGAAGTTCCCTCTACCTATCTGTGAAGGAAGAATCAGCACATTCTAGTTTGGGGATAGTTGAGAGTGTAGAAATGGAAAAATTGAGAGAAATCGAGACAGGGAGAGTTAACTGAGCAAAGTTCAAAATGTAACCAATGAATCTTCATAAAGTAGCAGCATTCACCTGAAAAAACAAACAAGGGAGCATCTACTTTGAGGCAATAGACTACACACCGAGAGAGAGAGAGAGAGAGAGAGAGAGAGAGAGAGAGAGAGAGAGACTTCTTTTAGCTGTGAGCCCAAGCCAGTGGCTTTTCCTACTTACCCTCAGTCTTTCACCAGACTTCTGACTAACTAATGAATTTCTCCCCAGAAGGACAGGGATTACTACTTTTAACATGTCTTGTCTCCTATGAGGTACAGGAAGGATTTTTCTAGAAGAATATTTAATATATGAAGGCTTGGGAGTGGTAATTATTTATTTTACAGTTCTGGGGGTGTAAGACAAAGGATTTTTCATTGAGCTATACTTCCAGCCTGCAAACATGAATTTTGAAAATGTGTACATTGAGACAAGAAACAATTTGTATATAGAATTTGAAATTGTGTTATATGGTGATTGAAAAAAAGGTATGACAAAGTACATCTGTAATCTCAGTGGAAGGTAAGGTGGGAGAATCTCAAAAATATTGAGGTTGATGGCATCCTGAGCTACATAGCCAAATGAGATCTTAGTTTGAAAGAGCATAGTAAAGAATGTAGACTATATAAAGTTGATCTTGAAAATGTTATAAAATATTTAGACAAAAGTATAGCAAGCACTGTGTGCATCCTCTATCAATCTGTCTGTCTATCACCCTTGGTAATTTTTATTTGATTTTTCACGATGCTAAGTTGTTGGTGCAGTCAGCCATGGTATGCCTAGATTCAGCTATAAAATAATAATAATAAAGTGCATGAACTTCACAAAGACTTTAAATTCTGTCACGTTGGAAGCTGAGTCTTCTAAGAAGATGAGAAGATTTCTGAAGAAAACATAGCAAAAGGAAAGAAGATGCAAATGCTTTGCCAAGATCAGTGAGAGCCATGTGCATCCCACAAGCAGTTTCTTTACCAAAACAAAGAACAATTCAAGTAAGTATGCTTATAAATCTACCTGAGTTTAAGCCCTTCAGGGGAAAATTATTTTTAACCTATATTAATCCAGATCAGCCTTTATATTCAATCAAAATCCAAAGGATAACTGCCCACTAATTCCTATGTGTGTCTTGCCAAGACCAAATGGCCTAGGGAAATATAATGTAAAAAATAGTATATTGTTAAAATGCATGAATTAAAGTATTCTTTTATCCCTCTCCACAAGTGGAGAAAATTTTTGTCTTTAGTATGAAGACAGTCTTCCTATGCCATTGTTCTGAGACCACCTTGAAATAAAAGTACAAGAAAGGTTCATTTGCTGTAAGACTACAGCAACACACAGCCTTAAATGGCTTTTTGGTGAGATTGCATTCACAGCAAATTTCTTACTGTGTGATATAACATGATACATTCAAGCAAAGAAAAGAATTCCCAACCTGGCTTATCTGTTCTCTGGAACGTTAAGCTGTATTATGTTTTACTGCTTGTCTTGGCTTTTTATTGTTTTGATACACTTCAATGGAAATGGCCTGCTATTGTTCATTCCTGGCTTGTTTTTTAATCTTAACCCAAAGCAAAAGGAATAGTGGTCATTTGTAAGCCTTATCAGAGTCACTCAGCCAATTCAAATGGATTTTGAAAGCATTCATTCCCTTCCATACCCTTTATTACTTGCTCCGTGCCTTGCTCAATCTTTATTACAAATGAAATTAAATCTAAAAAAATACTGTGGAAATGTTTCACTTGCCCCATGAATCAGTTGGGAAGTCCTTATAAATATTTCATTAAATTATTATTTTAAAAATAAGAAAACAACATATCCTACCAAGTACTTTGATACTTACTAAAATATTTTTTCTTAATACAAACTGTCAATCTGCATTTTAGACCTTTGAAAGGAAACCACTGTTTAAAAGCACGTTTAGTTTAAATCAACACCGACCACATTGGTCTTGAAAACCATTTCAATGAAGGGGATCAATAGAACATAATCCTCCATAAAACTTAAGTGAAAATCCTGTTTCCATGATATATTTTTAAAGTTTAATTATTGTCTCAATTTTTCACCCTCATTTGATTGTATGGAAGGGCAAGAGTAATTGTGCTAATAAAAATAGCAGGCTGTGTGTAAGGTCGCAGTCCTGCACAGTGGGTTTGCTTATACAAATAAGCCCAGAAATGCTAGACTCAGGGGATTAGCACCACAAGCTATCAGTCTTCAAGTGGAGACCAAGGACAGAACAATGGGCACCCCCCTCCCGAATCAGTATTCTCCAGTAGGAGGGAGGACTCCACCACTCTGCCTGAGAAAAAGCTCTGCAGCTGGAGCTGAGCAGCCTGGAATGATGAAGGACAAGCTGCTGCATCCACACACAAACATTTTTCATTTTCAAGGGATCATAAAATACAGTGCATGGTTTGCAGCAACAGGCAACGGGAATTTATCCCAGTGCACTGCATGCAATAGTAACCAAGAAGTAACACATAATTTGAAGAACTCTGACCAAAGCACAATGTTAGCATTCTTCTTAAAACCCAACAAAATGTCTTCAAATATCAGATTGCCCACTGCCTTTGAAGAAAGAAATGAAGTTTTGTGAACTGGCATGAATGAGGACTCAGGCCTGGTGTTTGTCTGTCCTATTACTAGGACAGGTGGGTTTGGGAGTAGAAAACTTTGATAGTTTAAAGAATGATCAAAAGATAACTAAAGGGCTAAAGATTAAGGTAGAAATGGCTCAGTGCTTCTGAGCACAGGCTGCTTGCTCTTCTTAGTTCAAGCACCCCCATGGGAACTCACAACCTTCTTTCTGTAACTCAAGTTTTAGGAAATCTGATACCCTTCTCACCCTCTCATACATTTCCACAGGTGCCAGATACATAAGTGGTACACACACACACACACACACACACACACACACACACACGCACAAAACACACACACACACACGTACACGTGCAGAAAAAACACTCACAGATACAAAAAGAAATAAGAAATATTTTTAAAGATAACTAAAGATCAAACAGATGCTTGGCAGATACCAAAAAGACAAACAAAAGGAGACTCCATCCATGGGTAGAGACATAACATAGAAGCAAAGATCAATGGATGAATAATTCAAGACACAACAAGTGAATCTTCTGCATGTCTACTGTGTGGAAGTTAGCCAAGCACTCTGTAGGTCTGTGGTTTACATGGCACTGGGTACAAAGCAAGGATGTTCAGAGCCTTCCCATTAGAAGCTTGGATTAAAGAAAAGCTTTAACTTGGTAAGCATGAATCAATCAATAGATGGATAAATATCGTGGAGAACACGGCCACCTGTTACTAGAGACAACAGCACTGTGACTGCCCTGTCAAGTCAAATAGTCTTAGAGCCCCAGGACACCACCTTCCTACCACCTACACTTGGAATCTGACACTTACAGACAGGATTGGGTAAAAGGGAAGACCATGACAGAAGCATCCTTGGATGCATGGCCTAGGCACTTTATTGCTTATGATTGATTAGAAGGCAAGATCATATATGAGAAGCTACATCCAGTTTCCAGGGTTAGGAGTGGGGCAGCAAATGTCTCTTGAAGTCAAACCTGATATATTGATTTTAGTATTTATCATTTAAGGAAAAGGCATCTTATAACCTCATAAATTAACAGAGCCCTTGGCTTAAGTCCATGGTATTAGTAAACAGAAATGAATAGAGGAAGAAATCCTCTGCTTAAGGTTTTTGTTTGTTTGTTTTGGGGTTTTTGTTGTTTTTGTTTTGTTTTTTGTTTTTCTATCTTGTAAACTTTACAACTCTTCCTTTTTTGCTTCTTTTAAAAAAACATATTTTTTTTACTGCTGCAGCTTTAATGGATAGTGTTAAACAGATAATTCTACTACATGGAGAGTTCCAAAATTGCCTCCCCTTCATCCCTGGGTAGTCTCTGTTTCATCTAGTAAATACTTGTGCATCTTATCCATTAGTTGAAGAGCTGTGTTCTTTGTGGAGAGCTCCTGAGTGTATTCCTGGAGAAGTCTGAATCCTCTGAACTTCATTTCCCATCCCTTCTTTGCAGACTGCTTTGATGCACAAGTGCACTGAACAGGTTGTATATGATTGAGGCTGTGAATAGATAAGTCAAATTTTTAAAAAGGAAACAAAGTTGTGTGAATAAATGGGTAGTGCAGATAGCTATCAGATATTTAATTACCAAGAAATGAAAGACCAGCTTAAATTAAGTCGTGTTTGTGATAGTCGATTTATTCAAATATATGATTTTATTAGTTTTGTACAGAAAGTTGATGATCAAGGAGCCACATCATAAATAAATGGAAACATTTGAGGATTTGAAGTGGGAGAGTGTATTTATACAAAAGCAGGAAGGGTATTTGCTTTTACTGACAAGAGGAGAATATGCGGAGAGTGGTTACATGAAAAAGAGGACAATATTGGGATAATGGCAACATGACATAAAGAAGACTCTTGCCCCACCGATAGGCATTGGGATTGAAACACTTGGAGAAGGGTGTAGGGAATGAAGGAAGTCTGTTATCTGAGGAAAGTCGGCTTTTAATGAGAGTAAGGTCAACTGAACATTCAGAGAAAAAAAGGTGTGTTATTATTAGTGAATTAGAGTTACATCATTTTAAGAACCTGATTAACAGAAAAGATTGTAATGAGTGGGCAGTAGGAAGCTAAATTCCAGATAGGACAGGATTAGGAAGAATGAAGTGTGCTTTAGATTCTGAGTCTCCTTTGGTACACCACAAACAAGAGAAGATGTATAATCAGGTAACATTGGATGAGTTTCACAGTGCTCAGGTTGTAAGCATGTGTTCAGGGGTGGGAGTGAGAACTGCACAATTGTCCAGAGAAAATCAGAATCTTCAGTCACATATCTGCCATTGGGCAAACGGTTCCTAAGAAAGAGTGAATCATCTAATGTATGGACTGTTTGGACTCCTGCCAGCAGTGGTGTGCATAGCCTCTTCTAAATATGCCAGAGCTCTCCTCAGTGGGTAGTGAGGTCTGATTTTTGGGTCACAGACTTCCTCTTAACTGTTTCTGTTGGCAGCTTTCAGGGTAGTGATGGTCCCATAAGCAGGAATTATTACTAGTCTATTTTACGGTCTGTCAGTTCAATGGCTGACTTCATGATTTCCAAAACCATTTGCTATGTCTTCTGTGCTAAGGCCTTAAATTGAATTTGCCAAATCCCATCCAAAAGTAATAAGCAAAACATCTTTTTTATTAGTAGACTATTTTAGTTTGACAACTTGCAAGCTCCCGAGTTTCTACCTGCTGTTCATTATCATACAGTGTAACTGGGACTTGCTCTTGTCTTATGAATTGCTTCCATGCACTGTCTCCGAAGTTGGCTTTGTGTTTGGTTAGTTTAAGTCTTTTGACTTGGTTTTTAATTAGAAAACGCAAACTGTGGCCTGTCATCCTCCCTATCAGCTACTCCTGGATTTGATCCCTTGATGCTTTCTCTCTTTCAGTGACAGGAGAGTGAGAGAGCCTACATTTCCTCTCCAGCTGACCCCAGACCAGTTGTGATGCAAAATACATTTTATTTAAAGAATTTTTCATTAACTACAGAACACCACTCTTATGTATACTGAAACTCCTTTGTTCCCATGCCTTCTGTCTAACAAATGCAGCAACACAGGCCATTTATCTTTAACAACAAAGCAAGAGCAACAAAGCCTAGGGGGTCATTTTGTATAGTTACTTTATATTTCTGACACAGGGGAATGGAAACAGGACTTGTGTTTGGTGATTTGGGCACTGAGCCTTATCCCCTGTCTCACTTCTTAATGTTACTATATTTATCTTGCTTTTGTCATCATCCTTTTTATGTACAGAATTAGTTTGTCTAGAATTTATTAAATTTATAAAAAATTAAACATTTCTGCCAAATTGTTTTTCCTGATGTTAAGTAGTTTAAACAGCCCACCTTCGTAGGAGACTTGCACTAAGAATTAATATTAAAGATATATTAATAATGTACTTTAATTGAATATATGTTTTCTGAAAATCAATTTTGAGTTATAATGTCTCAAATCTGTTATTCTTTAGATATTTTATTAATAACTATAACTTTCTAGAATCTTTAGATCCATTTATTTTATTTATTTTGGTCTCTTTTTTCACAAATTCTGGTTATATAAGGTAGGCCCAAACTCTACATGTACTGTAGGTAATTGGCCCTCACTTCCTGTGTGCAGGATGAAAGGCATAGTTCACTCAACCATTCACACCAAACCAGACAGCTTAGGAAAGACATTAATCTTCAGTTTTTCTTAATTTCCAATTTTTTTCTTACTCAAACGCCTAACCTGAGTATTCAATACCAGAAATAAATAACAAGGCAAAGAAAGAAGCATAATTTTGTGATTGCAGATGATGGGAGAAATTATGTCAATGACTCTTCTCCAGTATCCTTGCTTTTTTCAATCTCAGCATTTTATTCACTAATGAGCAAGGGCAGCTGAACAGTTCTATTTCTGAACCAGAATCCCTTAGTACATTAATCCAACATGTGTGTCTGGAACAGGTATGCATTCAACACATCCATGCATTCAAAACGTTATACCACCAGCTAAGAAACAGACACTATCCAGGTGTCGAAAGTGCAGTGATACACACTCCCAGGGCATAGTGCTTCCTATTAATAGAATTTTAAAGTCTAGAGATGATATAGAAAAATTAAAGTCATCACAGCACAATTAAGTTATGAAGGTGTAATTGACTTCACTTTTAGAAAACTTAGTTTACTCCTCTCTCTAGCATAGAGAGGAGAAATTGAGACTTGAAAATATTTTCTTGTTTCATTGGGGCAAAGGTCTCATATTGTAGTACAAACTCACCTGGAACTTACTATATATACCTATATAAACCAGCTAGTCTTGAAATTGCAATTCCTCTGATGCTAGGATCACTGGCAGATACCACTGTACTTCATACCTGAAGAATAGGTGAACAGAGATATCAGGGATGAATGGAGGTTTGGCAAAAGGAAAAGGGGGTATACAGGTTCAGTTCTAAAATGAAAAAAAATGAAAATTTTGACTCATTGCCTACACTATTTAACTATGAAAAGAGAATGTCCTTCATTCATTCTTTCAACAAAACCTTTTCGGGGTGACTGCTAGTTACTTTCCTAATCATGGTCTCACTATATCACCCAACAATGTTTGAAAATCTGATGACCCGCCTGCCTCAGCCCCTAGAGTATTGGAATTACAGACATGAGCCATGAGTCCCACCATCAATACTTTTTTAAAGTCTAGATGTGTCACTGTGCCTTGCATATAAAGATGGCCATTTAGAAATTACTAAGAAGCTCTCCTGGCATTCCTTTATTCTCTCCAAACTGATTTTACACTCCAGATTTGTTTCCTGGACACCTACACTTCTTCTATCACACATTCACATTTTCTCATGAATAACCACTGATAGGAATTTTAATGGTGGTAGGACACGTAGTCAGACCTTGATTTTCTACCAATTAAGTGTGAGATATTTCTATGATCACAGTTCTATCAATGCTTAAGTGGCATGCTCTCAAGAGAGAAAAATGAGGAATTGGTCTATATAAGAAATTATTGTATTTTTAAAGGCTTAATAAACTACAGTTTTAAGATACAACAGCAGCAAGAATTGACAAATGGGACCTCAGAAAACTGCAAAGCTTCTGTAAGGCAAAGACCACTGTCATTAGGGCAAAATGGAAACCAACAGATTGGGAAAAGATCTTTACCAATCCTATATCTGATAGAGGGCTAATCTCCAAAATATACAAAGAACTCAAGAAGTTAGACTGCAGGGAGACAAATAACCCTATTAAAAATGGGGTTCAGAGCTAAATAAAGAATTCACAGCAAGGGAAATGCAAATCAAAACAACCCTGAGATTTCACCTCACACCAGTGAGAATGGCTAAGATCAAAAACACAGGTGACAACAGATGCTAGCGAAGATGTGGAGAAAGAGGAACACTCCTCCATTGTTGGTGGTATTGCAGACTGGTACAACCATTCTGGAAATCACTCTGGAGGTTCCTCAGAAAATTGGACATTGAACCACCTGAGGACCCAGCTATACCCCTCTTGGGCATATACCCAAAAGATGCCCCAACATACAACAAAGACACATGCTCCACTATGTTCATAGCAGCCTTGTTTATAATAGCCAGAAGCTGGAAAGAACCCAGATGCCCTTCAACAGAGGAATGGAAACAGAAAACGTGGTCCATCTACACAATTGAGTACTACTCAGCTATCAAAAACAATGACTTTATGAAATTCATAGGCAAATGGTTGGAACTGGAAAATATCATCCTGAGTGAGGTAACCCAATCTCTCTCTCTCTCTCTCTCTCTCTCTCTCTCTCTCTCTCTCTCACACACACACACACACACACACAAACACACACACACACACACATACACAAACACACAAACACACACATGGTATGGGCTCACAATAAATGGATATTAGCCCAAAAGCTCAAATTATGCAAGATACAATCCATAGACCACACGAAGCTCAAGAAGAAGGACAAAGTGTGAGGCTTTAGTCCTTCTTAAAAGGCAGAACAAATATATTCATAAGAGGAGATGTGAAGACAGAGTTTGGAGCATAGACTGAAGGAATGGCCATTCAGAGCCTGTCCCACCTGGAGATCCAAGGGCTATATGGATATATATCTATCAAACCTAGACATTATTGATGAAGCCAAGAAGAGAATGCTTACAGGAGCCTGATATAGCTGTCTCCTGAGAGGCTCTGCCAGAGTGTGACAAATATAGAGACAAATGCTAGCAGCATACCATTGAACTGAGCTCAAGGTCCCCATTGGAGGAGTTAGAGAAAGGATTGAAGGAGCTCAAGGGGCTTGCAACCCCAGAAGAACAACAATACCAACCAACAAGAAGTCCCAGGGACTAAAGCACTACCTAAAGAATACACATGGACAGACCAAGGCTCCAGCTGCATATATATAGCAGAGGATGGCCTTGTTGGGCACCAATGGGAGGAGAAGCCCTTGGTCCTTCCAAGGCAAGAGCCCCCAGTGTAGGGGAATGTCAGAGTGGTGTGGGAGGAATGGGTGGGTGGTTGGGAAGGGGGAACACTGTCATAGAAGAAGGGGAAGTGGGGATGGGATAGGGGGCTTATTGATGGGAAACTGGGAAATGGAATAACATTTGAAATGTAAATAAAATATATGCAATAAAGAAAGATACAGCAACAACTTTCATTCCTCCAGTGTACATCTTCGCTAAGTCACTACCTCATACCTTCAAGCAGGGGGAAAGATACACAATATTGACAAAAGAAACTCTAGAACTGGCTGGGAATGACGTGTTTTTGGCACTCTGAAATACTTAACACCTTCTGAGTAGAAAGGGAAAAAGTTGCTTTGACAACTTGTCAGTGAGACACAGATGGAAAGCTCTGGTAATCGAGGCAGGCTTTCAGTACCATTCATCACTGCTGTTCTCTCACACAATCCCATTCCTATACGCACCCTGTGATTCTCTCATTAAGGATCAGAAGTCTAAAACTATGCCAGGGTTTCTGATCTGCCCCAAACTTATTTGCACAATGGTCTATGTTAAGAGTTTCTTTCAAAACAGGTACACACAGGTGGCCATGGAGCAGCATCCACATTCAATTAAACTGGTGAAGGTTAAAGTACATTAGAGATAGATCAGGAATAATAGCTAACAACTTAGGTGCAGACAAAACAAGATGTTTCTTCAAGTTCAACCAGGTTCATAGTAATCCCTGCTTCAGATAACTCTCCTCTAAGAATAATACTGCATTTCTATTTAACAAAGAATGAAAGCTGAAATCTAGTATGTTGGATACCACTAATCAAACTAGGACATGTTGCTAAAATTATTCATCTGGATTATGGCAGGCAGAAGTACAGATCAAATCAGATAGATGGGGTCCAAATCTTTAATGCCAAACTTTTTGGAAAGTAGTAAACAAACAGGGGCAATCGAAAAGTCTAGATATATGTTGGTTCTATTTAGATGAGGAGCTCAGATGTACAGTGAAAAGAACTTTGCATGTGGAGTTTAAATCTATGATGTAGGTTTAATGTTTGGTTTGTTGGTTAGTTTCTTAAGTGTACAGTGTTCTTACACTAGTCAGATCCCAGTATTGCTGATAGAAAAATAGCAAGCAATGCTAAAGTTTTTAAAGTTTTGAGATATCCTTTATGTTTTAGAGTCAGGCTTCCATATATCTCAGGCTGGCCTGGAGCTCACAGCATACTGAAAAAATTAACTTGAACCTTCGATTATTCCATCTGCCATCCAAATGCCAGGATTGTAGGCATGTATTACCAAGACCAGCTTATGTAGTGTCGAGGGGTTGGGCCCAGGGATTCACTCTTGTTAGGTCACCACTCAGCTAACTAATCTACATACACAGCCTAAAATTTTGAAGGGCTTTGAGGATTAACTGTTGTTCCACAGTACGTGCCCGTCAAGGACTTTAAATGTGTACTGCAGGATTTCAATAATTGTTGGAGTAAACGGAAAATTAGTTCAACTGGAATACTGAGAAGGAAGTCTTTAATGGATATAAATAAGGCATGGAAATGGGAAGCATTTGCTCAATTGAAGTATGCAGAAGGTAGCCAGCCTGTGACAGTTACTGTATTGAATTATTGTTATAGAATCTATAGACTACATGTTGGGATCTGAACACTCAGAGGCCAAGAAAACTTGCCAGAATCTTAGCATGTCTTGTCTCTCAACAACCATGAGAATATTACCCCAAAGGTGAAAGCACAGGCTGCTACTCCATAGCCACGTCAACTGAACTCCACTTTCATGAGCAGTGTCTCCATAGAGCCATACTGAACATGAGTAGATGTCAACAGTTTGTGGAGTGAAAGAGAATTTCAAATATTAGGACTTAGTATGTGGAAGAACGAAGTGGAAGCAGAACATCATTACACACCCTTTTCTAAAGCATTTACCATGTGACTTTGATGTCCTAAGCATCTTTGAGTGGAGTCAGTTTAATGATTTTCAGCAAGAGCTCCACAACAAGAACTGTGGGTTGTGTATTGGAGGCCCTCTACGGAGATCTCTGGCAAAAGGGAGAGAACTCCAGCAGGGATGGGGAATTGCCTCAGCTGCCTCCTCTGGCTGCTAAAGCTGCTCTACCTCCATCTCTGCTGCTTCAGTAGCTCCACGATGTGGGCTGGGCTGAGGCAGCAGGAGACTGACTAGCCAGTAGAGGGGTGAAGGGGAGCTTCTGGCAGTGCTTTTAGGGAGAGCAGATCTCTTCTTCAAGCAGCAGTGTTACAGCTCTTATGACAAGTTCTCAGAAGACAGAGTAGTTCTCGAATACCTTTAATCCTTTTGGATAGGATTCTTATATACAGTTTTGAAGTGGGTCAGGGTCTGACAGCCGGTACTTCCTATTGGCTTGGCCTAAGGCCTAGGGAATACCTCATCTATGTGTGGAAGGGGTTGGTCAGGGTCTGACAGCAGGTACTTCCTATGGCTTGGTCTGAGAGTTTGGAAATATCTTATTTGCATGTGGGAGGGCATGCCTCTGATTCTATGTGACTGATGGCTACAAGCCTCTCTACAGAGGGCTTGGGGGAGCTGAAGCTGCACGAGAAGGGCCTAGCCTCCTTGGAGTTTAGGGAAATGCCTACCATCCCTTAGGGTCTCTGAGGTTTCAACCTTATCCTGACCAGGAACCAGGATATACCTTTCACAGCCCTCCTCCACCCCAAAGAACTAGCTTCTTCTCTGCTTCTTTCCCACACAAATGGAAGGAACTACTCATTAAATGCAATTGGGGAGAATCTTACCTAGGCTACACAAGGAACTTCTAGAGTGAAAGAAGTCATGGAAAATTTCTAAGATAATGGTTCTCTGTTTGGGCTGAAGATTTAACTACAAAAGTGAAAGCTATCAATGGGAGGGAACATTTTCATTGTGGTCCATGGGTGTCTGGTTGGTTCTCCAGGACCAGCTTTGTACTAATAAAAGGTGGATTCCTCTGGGGAAAAAAGGCATGGGTGTAAAGACAGGGAATGCAATGTGAATAAAGGAAGTTGTGGGATGTTCAGAAAAACGTGTTTCAAAATTTTTGTTTATTTGTTTTTGAGATATGTTATCATATAGCCAAGGCTGAGCTCAAACTTGACCCTTTGATCCTCCTCCTGCTATATAGTAGTACCAGAATTGGAGGTTCACATGACACCATGCTCAGTTTTATACCATGTTAGAGGCTTAGAACTAAATGCATGCGAGACGAGTATTCTCCCAACAGATCTACATCCGAAGTTGTTCTCAACAATTTTAACCTGTATGATTTCAAGTTGTTTTAGTTACTATTGCAGTAAAAGGAGTTCCAGTTGGAGGTGGAAACAGACACAATAGTGTCTATGACCCCTGAGATGTTATGAATGCCTGGTCTTAGGTGCAACAGAGATAGCATGAGTATTATAAAGGAGTGCCATTTGCTCACACGGCACCAGATGGTAATATCTTCATATTTCTCCAATAGCAGCTTTGAGTTTATTTGGACTTTATTGCTTGCTCTTCATTACAGCACCTATGGATGTCCTTAATACACTGGCCCAATTTCTTCAGAATTAACTGTTTGAAGTTTCTGGGTGATCTGCCAGAAAAGTCTCAAAAGCATAAATGAATGTATTTCATGGGTCCTTGGTTGGAAAGGTGAGGGAAGTGTACCTACACGCAAGTAAGCTTTCTAATGCAACACTGAATTTATTACAATGTTTCCCGTACCCTTCGTTGAGCTGAGAAGATGGCAATACCGTAGTGAAGATAAAATGCTTATTTCTTCAAAATGTGCCTTTCATATCAAGAAACATGAAGAGGATAACCTTGTATTTTCAGTCAAAGGACATAATCTAAAATATATGTGGGAAATAGTATTTCACAGAAGCATAGAATTCCTAAATGTCTATCAAAAAAAGACTTTTAATAAAGAAAAAGTCATTACACGGGGCAATACGGGATGACAGCTTAAGCTGACAACTCCAATCTCAAAGTCTGCAATCTTCCTTCTCTTGTTCCCTCTATTATTCCTCTGGCTTGTCTGCTACCCTCTGATTCTTTCTCACTTTTTCCATTTCCTTCCTCTTCCTTCCCTCCTCAGTATCTCTTCATTTTTTTTCTATCTTCGTCTATTGAAATCTCCCCTTCTCTCTGCAAAGAGAAGCTGCTGTAGGTGACCTTGAAATTACAGCTGAGCAGAAGGTTTACACTTGTGTTGCAGTAGAGCTGCTAAAAGCATACTGCATTTAGACCCTGCTTCATTCTCCCAACCTGAATTTTAAAAAATCAGGCTCTATGCTTTACAGACTTTCTGAAGTATGGAAAATCCATGCTAATTCACAGGAAACTGCAAATGTCATATAATGTTGAGGCAGTCCATTTTAACAAATGCTGTTGAGGTTTGCTAAAGCATCTGTGTGGGGTTCATAGATTTAAATGGCATGTGAATAAAAGCCCTGTGCAATGCTCATGGAAAATATGGAGATGGTTCAAGAGGGTGCTGAGCAGAGCAGGGATTTTGCTTACATTCTTAAATCTTGTTAATAGTTGGTAGTTGTGTTTCAAAAAAAGTCATGATAGAATTTTCCATCTCATTGGAAAAGACTTGGGATTTTTCTTCATGAGGGTTGAATTGAGACTGGCATTATTATTTATTACTAGCTAACTATGCAATCAGGAGTATAACAATATTTTATATAGATGTTCAAGTTCTAAAAGACAAATATTATGAGCTAAGAGCAAAACATTTATTAAAACTCATTTATTAAATTCAAGTAAAGAAGTCATTGGCAGGACCCTAGTGGTGCTTAAATGGAATGACAAAAGTGATCACCTGACCAATGAGACTGTCAAGTATTGTCATAGCATGGCACTAAATAGAGGTTAGTCATAGTCGTTTACAAGATGCACAAGAGACAGCTGAGACACTTATTGTTGAGCTCACTACATGCTAGAAGATGCTCCAGGTGCTTGAGGTATACTATTAAACCACAGAAAGAAGAGGAAACATGTATTTGATAATGTTAGATGAATCACATTATATTTTTTTACTTTGAGAATCTGTGTAATGCCAAAAACAAAATATATGTATATATCATGTGGTTATATCAAAAATAGCAAGAGATATCCTTACTGTCTGAATATTGAAAAAATTCAAAAAATTGCACAGCAAATAAACAAAACATTATTTATGAGACATGTTCACTAAGAGGTGTGTGTGTGTGTGTGTGTGTGTGTGTGTGTGTGTGTATGTGTGTGTGTGTGTGTTAAAACTGGATGAGATACATAGAAGGCTTGGGCCTGGTTATCCATGGTTTGGCTTCATCAGGAAATAAGATCTCTAGCTCCAATCAACACTACTGTGAGGAGAGCTTTATTGGTTTAGTAATGTACACTGGAAGATACTATGAAAGACTGTCCCTGGAGTAAATCCCAAAACTCATTCAACCTTGATGAGTGAGCTAATCAACAGGTGTTCATGATAGATGTCATTGCCAGTCCATGTCTATGTATTCCCTCAGACAATGTATAACACTTGCCCCAAAGACCTGGATGGTTGGCTTGATTAGATCTGGCCAGTGAAATACAAACTACATTGATATGAATAGAGGCTTGAAGTGCCTTGGTGCCATCTGGCTTGCCATTAGTTCTATCAGCCAATAGCAGAGTATACCCAAATAGCTCCCCTCACTAGAGTAACCCATATATGGAAGAGCCTAGAATCTTATCTGGAGTATGGCTGTAACAGTCAATACATGGACATATCCACAGATTCAGATTTTTCTAGAGTAATCATCTGTGTCATTCAGACATTGGTTATGAGGAGAAGTAGGTTTGGATCCAACCTACCTTGGATGGAACCTGCCATCTGCCACTTTGTAGACAGTGGTCTCAAAGAGTAATCCATGACTGCCACTTTGGAAATTCTACAAAGGAGAACAAAGATATTTCTCTAATGGGAAAATGCTGTCCACCCCAGGTGGTCTGCCAGGGAAAGCTAGAAGAGATAAATGGCATGAGCTATCACTGGAGCCCCATTGTCTAACTCTGGCCTTGCTCCCCAGTATAGAGGAGCCTTGCAGGATCTCAAATGTCCTGGCTCCCCATGGAAATCTTCAGGGGCCCAAAATCTAACCAAGTTGGAGCCACATCTGGCTACCCATCCTAGTTGGATATGCTTGCCACCCCAACTGGGTCTGACTAGGACACAACCTGAAGAAAAGTCTGCCCAGAACAGACACAGTCTAAAGAGTGGGGTCTGCCTGAGGGACAGCCAACAGAGTAGAGTATCCTGATCACTCCTTTCTGGCCCACAGCTCATCCCACCTTCCTGAGAAGTTTTGCTGATATCAGGAGTATCCAGGCAACACCAGAGAAAAACAGATGCCCAAAAGAGAGAATAAGAACACAAGAAGATCCAGGATAATATGGAACCACCAGAGCTGAGCTATCCTGCTACAACAAATCCAAAATGTCCTAAGGAAACTGGATGGGAGAGGGGAGGACAGGGAGAATGGGACAGGGAGCAAGACCAGGCATGGAAAGAGACAGGAGAAAGAGCCAGAGGGTCAGAAGGCTAGATGGCCTGGAGAATGAATGGAAATCTTGATCTGCCAAGAGCTAGAGGGATTGTCTAGGAAGTACCAGAGACCCACACGAGGGAGACTCCCAGGAGTCACTGCAGGTGACTTTAGCAGAAATGCTCAAGAGTTTGGATATGGAACCTCTAGAGACCACCTCTAGTAGCCAGATAGAACCCTCATGGAGAGATGGGGACGCCAACCCACCTATAAAACATTTTACCCAAAATTGGTCCTGTCTAAAAGAAATGCAGGGACAAAGATGGAGCAGAAACTGGAGGAATGGCTGACCAGTGACATGCCTATATTGACACCCATCTCATGGGCAGGCACTAGTTCCCCACACCATTAATAATGCTATTTTGTGCTTGCAGATAGGATCCTAGTATAGCAGCCCTCTGAGAGGCTCTTTACTCAGCAGTGGATTGAGACAGATGCATATACCCACAGACAAACATAGGCTGGAGATGGAGGATACGTGTGGAAGAGTTAGGGAAAGATTGAAGGCCCTCAAGAAGATAGCAGCTCCATGAGAAGACTAAAAGTGTCAACTAAACTGGACCCCTGAGGGCTCTGAGAGATTGAACTACCAATCTAAAGGCCACCAATGGAAAAGCATATGCAGGCTGATCTGATACCCATGACACATATGTAGCAGAAGACTGCCAAATCTTGTCTCTGGGAAAGGATGAGTCCTGCAGAGACTGACAGGGCTGGGGGAATGGGTGGATGCCAAGATGGATGCTTTCCTCTCAGAGGCAGAGAAGAGAGAGGGTGACAAGGAATATTTGTTACAGAAAGAAAGAAAGAAAGAAAGAAAGGAAGGAAGGAAGGAAGGAAGAAAGAAAGAAAGAAAGAAAGAAAGAAAGAAAGAAAGAAAGAAAGAAAGAAAAGAGAGAGGGAGGGAGGAGGAAGGAAGGAAGGGTGGAAGGAAGAAAGCCCTTTGGCTAATACACTCTTAAATAGCATAGGAATATTTAATTCACAAAGTGTTAGAAAGAAATAGTATTAACTGCTCACTTGGTCCTGAAGAAGGAAATGTTTTGTGTTGCATTGGGTATTTTGAAGTTTTGATGTTCACAGCTTTCATTAATGTTGATTTTTAGCCAGTCTCGTCACATGCAGTCATAGCTCAAATATGTAGTTTACATAAACATGTTTGATAATAAGGATGCTAATTTCATGAAGTTTCTTTCTTCCTTCCTTCCTTTCTTTCTTTCTTTCCTTCCTTCCTTTCTTTCTTTCTTTGCTCCTTTCTTTCTTTCCTTCTTTCTTTCTTTCCTTATCCTGAGATGTGTGTGTGTGTCTGTCTGTCTGTCTGTCTGTCTGTTTGTCTGTCTGTCTGTCTGTCTAGCTTTGGCTGTTCTGGAATTCAGTGATCCACCTGCCTCTGCTTCCCAAGTGCTGGGACAAAAAACCTGTTCCACCTCTGCCTGAATGAAGTAATATTTCTGAAACATTCACTGGTTAATTCATGATCTCCTAAGTTGATGGCCTAATGCGATAGAAATACATAACACAATAGTGCTTCTTTCGTGGAAAAATGAATATGTTATTATTTCTCTGAATGTCATGGTGATCAGGATGACAAACTATGTATTCCAAAACATTTAAACCACAGATAGGACTGCTTCTTTTGTAAAGTATTAACCCTCACTTTGATAAAAAAAATAAAGTGCAATAATGGAACAGTTGGTTGTAGTATGAATACATGTCCCTTTCTATGTCACACCTTCAGCAGTTAACACCCCTTTTGATGGACTTAGAGTGGAGACCTTAATGTGTAAACACATGAGCATGTCCATAAATCTCTCCAAGGCTGAAACCCTTCCTCTCTGGAAGGGGAATTTAACCACAATGAGCTGCATTAGAGTTTCTAAGAATCTTCTTGCCTTTCTTTGACTTGTGCTATTTTACTCTATTCCAGCTGATCATCTTCATTGTCTTCTGAATTTTTGGATGAAACTTCTTCACTTATTCATGTTTCAAATATTTATAGTAGGTATTTTGATCATATCTATCTACCACCACCTCTGTCCAACTCTCCCTAGTGGCCCCAACCCTTTTTCTCTTGCGACTTCACATCCTTCATTTTGGTTATTGGTATCAATCACACCCTGAGCCCAATAAGTGTGATTCATATGGGCATGGATGAGTTCATCCACTAAAGGACTAGCAGCCGGCCAGTGGCCATTTGTAAAAGAGTGTCTCTCACTCAACAATTATCAACTGACACAAAGCTCTCTGCCAGGAATAAGGCCTAGGAGGTCTTTCCTGATCCATGCTGAGATGTTAACAGCTTGATCTTGAAGATATGGAGGCACTTGGTATTTTCCTGTTAATATTTTATGTATCACTGAGTCAATACAAAATATGACATTCTTTAGAAATACTACATTATCTCTACTGAAGAAATGCAGGCATGCCTTACTTTATTTTCTTCTACTTCAATTCATAAGTATTGTGCTGTTCTTTCCTTGACCCATTAGTTACTTAATATGAATGATTTGATTGTCCAATCTTAGATGATATTTATGGTTTGGTTTTATTGTTGTTGTTGTTATTGTTGTTGTTGTTGTTGTTGTTGTTGTTGTTGTTGTTGTTTTTGCTGCTGCTGCCTCTTCTGGTATTGGTTGCAGTCACAAAGCATACTTTTGTGGTTATATAACAATCAACTTTGTAATGTGTTACCATGTTTAATGGTCAAGTTTGTGGCTTATCTTGATAGCATATGGTTTACCTAGCATAGATTGACACTTTCAAATAAAATGGAGAAACATAGAGTGCCTTTGGTGGATAATGAATCTTGCAAATTTAGTGGAAGGCAATCCTTGTTTCAAAGAAAGAATTCCTATCATCTAGGAATATGACCTACCAATAATCAGTAGATGTAGATAATGATTCATCTTCAGTTGTAGTGAGAATCAAATATGTATTAAAGAAAGAGCTCTTCATCTTTAGATATATTGTAAGTGTTGGATATGTTAGGAAAAGCTTAATAGAAAGGCATTGGAAACTGTAAAGCATAAATATGTTTTATTTGATACATTATTCATTTTGTTTTGTTACTATAATGAATTATCACGCAAATATATCTAGCTTGCCTATGCATTTTAATAGAAATGCTAGAAAAATATTTATTTTGTAGAGTTTCTTCATATAATTTATGTATTAAGACTTGCATTTTTCCATGCATTGAAATAATTTTAATTAATTTTCCATGCATTAAAAGAATCGTTCATAGCAACTGGACAATAGCTACCAAAAGAGAAACTGTTATCAGCTGTCTACCAGAGGAATAGCCACTTGCTAGAGGATGCTTGGATTTGGAATTTGTTCTTACTGTTAAGTGCTGCTCCAGCTATATGCAAATAGAAATCTGTGCCTATTACCCAGTGCCTCATGTGGTTCTCATATTCAGGAATGGCAGTCTGACTGCCAGGTTCCATCTGGCCTCTCAATTAGAGCTCAAGGACAAGTGCTTTTGTGCTGTTCTACGATAAGGCAATTGGTTGTATGTTTCCATTCATCAAAACTTTATTTGATTATGAAATACTTAGATTTCTATAGCCGCTGTAATATGCAATGGGATACTTGATGTTTACTATCTTTATCTCTCGTGCCAGTTTCATATCCCTAACACAAGGCTAGAGAAAATTTCTGAATATTAAAATGAACAAGGAATAAATATATTTGTTTTCATTGTTGAGTTATAAAGCAAAACCAGATGGCTTAATAAACAGTGTTGGAAGGACATTGCATTATGTAATGATATAAACTGAATTTTTATCCTTTAACATGAAATGTAACTACATGTCAAACTGCAAATTTGTTACAAATTATTTTTGTTTTGTTAGCTTCTTCAGACAGCAAAAAATATATATCATGGAAATTTAAGAAATAATTAGCAAGCCCAAACCAATAATAACTAAAATCATTTGAAATTCTATTTCATCTCTGACTATGTTCTTCATTGGACCACAAAGAACTTGCCACAGGTCAAGCCAAAGGAGAGAGAGTCCTGTCAATGGTTATTGATTAGCCCATTTTAACAATAAATATATCATTTATAATACCAGAAACCTGTGACGCTAGCACTCAGAAGGTAAAGGCAGCAGAATCAGAAGTTCAAGACCATTCTATTTGTATAGTAAATTCATGCACAGTCTTGGTTTCACTGAACTCAGTCTCAAACAAAGAAACAAAACAAACAAAAAACACAAAAATTACAACTAGAAAAAAGTATAAAACCAATCACAGAAACAAGATGTTGGGTGCTTAAAATATGTTTTCCTATTTTAAGGAAATTGAAAACAGACTTGGAGACTGAAAGATTTATGTTAGAATCTGAAGCCTAGGTCCAACAGGTAACCTAAGATGAGTGTAGTTAGTACACTTAGTAATATAGAAATAAACTGCCATTTTTCTTGGTTACCCATCAGGACTACATGGTAAGTCCTTACTTTAGAAAACACCACCACATAAGATAAGCCACGCCGGAATTAAGCTATAGTGCTCTGTAGTGCTGGCTAGTATTCACAATGGCATAAGTCGCTTTACAGGCTGTTGGAGGAGGAAAAGCATTAGTAAACATATCTAGCTATGGCCAGCCAAGACGCTCAGAGTGGTGGTGCAACAATGGTATATTTTTTTGGAGGGTAACCATTCACTGTCTGATTGTGTTTTAGGTCTACTCCACAGGAAGAATTATGTGCTGGTATTATAAATCCTGAAAGAAAACCTGTGGCTGGGGATGTCACAAGCCCAAGAACAGTGATTCTCAACTTTTCTATTGTTGAGACCCTTTAATACAGTTGTTCATGGTGTGGTGACCCCCAATCATAAATGATTTTTACTGATACTTCATGATGGCTACTGTTATGTACAATAATGTAAATATGTGTTTTCTGATGGTCTGAGGTGACTCCACTATGAAAGGGTGGCTTGGCAGCCCCCAAAGGGGTCAACTACCCTAGAACATAACTTAATACTGTAGTCAAGCTAAAAGTACAAGTAGCCAAGCTGTCTTCAAAAGGTTTGTATTCATGTTCTTAGACAATCATTGGCGACAGAAACTTATCTTTTTAGCAGCTAATGGTAACTCTTCATTGAAGAGGACTCATGAGTGATTAGCTCCTACTGAGGCATCCATATTACCCTTTTTAAAAACCAGGGGACATCATACAAAATGGGACAGGAAGACTGTAACAACTGGACGGTGGGGATGCGTTCTTTAAAATCTTCTCATTGGGATATGACATGGATGATTTCATCTGAATACATAACTCCTGCATCTAACACACAAGATAAAAAAATGTAAGGTAGAAAGAAGGGCTGGAGGGAAGATAAGGATTCTTAAAAGTTGGAGGATACAGAGAGGGAAATATGGGTGTTAGTATGTGTAAAACATATTGTATGCATGTATGAGACTGTTAGAAATTAAATAAAAATATAGGTAACTTAATATTAATAAAAACACAAAGATTTTTATTAAATTGGTATGTTCTAGTTGGTTGGCCAAACAGGATGACTATGTATAAAAAATGGACATTTTTAGAAAAAATATACTTAATTGCAGAACAGAATTAGAGGTAAGTGTATATATGTATATGTCTAATGAAACAGCAGAATGTTTTCCATTGCCCATTTTTTGATGATAAAAAGTATTTTGGTATATTAAAAGAAACTATCTGCCTTTGTCTTAGATAACCAATGCAGTCTCTCATATGGCTTCCCACTGAAATTTGACTCAGTAAACAATGATGTGAATAGCTACTATCTGTGCAGTTGACAGAATGTTCTGTTCTTAGACCTCATATAGAGGTCTAATGTACATCATATAGAAGGACAGCTGTTCTTTCTATATATCGTATAGATACATATTGTAGTATTCCTGAAAACAAGTCCCAGAGTCTGGAATCAATAGGATGCCAGATGAATTATGCACAAGAAATAGGGCAGAGAAACTTCTGGGAGCGATTTTCAGGAGCACATAAGACAAAACGGCACAATGACAAACACACACACACACACACACATACACACGCACGCAGGCACACACATACACATGCACGCAGGCACACACATACACACAGAGAGACAGAGACAGAGACAGAGAGACAGAGAGACAGAGAGACAGAGAGAGACAGAGAGAATATAGTTGCAATGCGTCTTCTTAACCCATCTCATGTCCAAGTATGTTTGCATTCAGATAATGTAAATGGAAAGACTCTAATCTTCCCAAGGCCTATTATGGGCTGCATCTATAAACTGTCACTTTACCAGGATCCTGACTTGCTCTACTTCCAGGTTTCAAATGGAGATGTTATGTATTTTCCAGTCAAGCTTAAAATAGGTCACACTGAAAGTTTAATGAGATTTCTTCTCATGAGGAAGATCTTCTAAAGACTCGAAGGCCACTCTTCAGACCAAATTGCAAGGATTGTACTTCATGTCCAATGATTCAATAAATCAATTATCCAGATCTCTAAATAAAACCAAGTATCTGAATGCCATTACCGTTTTTTGTACTTTATTTCACATGAGCAAAGTGATTTCATGAGACTGTGGGTCCAGACTTGTGAGATGTTGTGGTTTAAATAAACCTTTAAAAGATTTTTTTCTTCAAGTCAAGCTTTAACAATTTATCTTAAGTCTATGCCTGTCTTTGAAACTTGACTAACATTTCCTGAAGAAAATTTAAGTGTCCTAGATGTTGAGTCTTTGCTTTTGGGAAAACAAGGCTAACATCCTGAGCAAATTAAGCCCAAGAAAGTCATGTTCAATCATGCATGATTGCATTTAGGAAGTCCGGAATTTAAATAGTTTGAAAACTGATGTCTGCAATCAAATAAATTGGCAAATTAATAATATTCTCAAAATTACCTCCTAAAGTAATTTGTAACATTTATAATCAAATAAATTTGCAGATTTCCCATGTTGCTTTCTGGTAACTATTCCGAAGCCAAAGCTTGCCCTCAATGGAAAGTCAGAGTCTCAAGTCTATGACTTTTCAAGTTTCTGGGTTTGGCATAGAAAAAAATTTTAAAGATTTTTTTTAATTCTTACTTATTTTTTATTGCATTTAAGCTCTTTGTATATGTGTTAACTAAAAGCAATTCTGTTATACATTTAAGAATTCTTAGATGTGGTAAAGAATTATGAGGGCTTAAGTCAACATTTTATAAAGTATCACTGAACATTGTTGTGATCATTTATTTAGCATGATTTTTTTAATTGCACCTAAGCAAAAATAAAAGGACATTTCAGAGTAGCATCAGGTTGTTTTCAGAGAATTGTTATAATATCAACTGTGAGATTTTATAAGCTATTGGTAGTATATCTAATCAGGGACACAGGAATCCTCAGAGAAGAGCCAATGCTAGCTACAGACATATGTGGGATAATCAGACACTGTTAGAAAACAAGGTATCTGATGACATATTATTTGCCATTTTGTGGCAAATAATAGTTCAGATAACAATGGAAATAGTTCAGATAACAATGTCCTATGGCTATAGACCCAATGTCTTATTGGTTATTCTGACCCTCAATGTAGTTAACTGGAGGTAGGGAGTGTTCTTGCTCTGGAGCATAAGGAATAGAGGTTTCTGGTTCTCTTCATGGTCTAAATCTTGAATCTACTCATTACCCACTGTAATCCATTCCATCTACTGTGTCTCTGTCCTCCATTGCCTGATTTGGAAATTGGTTGATAATAACTATTTTGCTACATGGGCCAACTGAAGTAGCATGCTTCTTTAACACCCTAGTTACTATGATTAATATAAATTTAACTTTAATACAAAAAGCACAAAGAGCTTCTAAAACTCTAAGCCATTTCATACTTATGGTTGTTCATTACTCTTAGCTAATGTCATCTAATGACTCACAATATTGAACATGAACTGCTCAGAGTCGGAGCCCAGCCCTGTTTGGCTTCTGTCTTCATCACATTCTGTGCCTGGACTGCTACTGCTTCAGCTATTGTTGTATTCTCCTTGATTATTAAAATTTAAAGATCTCATTTGCATTGTTTCTTTGTATGAACCAGAAAGCCACCTGGTCCACTTCCTGTCCTCATCCATCTCTTGGCTAAGCTCGCACCTTCTCAGTGTGGCTCCATTTAAAAATGGGGAATCAAGAATCAGAGAGAGGGGGCTGGGGATTTAGCTCAGTGGTAGAGCGCTTACCTAGGAAGCACAAGGCCCTGGGTTTGGTCCCCAGCTCCGAAAAAAAGAACCAAAAAAAAAAAAAAGAATCAGAGAGAGGTGCAACATGTTTCTCTCCCATATTCAGATTCTATATTATGATTTATAGACGTGTGTATACACATGTGCATGTGTATACATGATAAAGCAATAATGCATGACATGATGGAAAGATATTAAGTGGAGAGGCAGGAAAAAGCACAAGAGAGGCAGGAAAAAAGGCAGTGGGAAAGAATGAATAAAAATGTGTAAAACCATCATAAATGAGATTCGCTATCTTGTGTATTAATCTAAAATACTAATTTTAAAGGAGGCCAAAGAGGCTAAAGCTGCCCTTGAACTTCCTTGTCCTGACTCCCTCCATCCTATTCTACTTAACCCTGCAGTACCTGGCAGCCTCTAACAAAATTTCATCCTGCATTTCCTATCAGGGTACTCTCTAACACACCCAACCATTTCCTTACCCTGGCACTAAAATAGCATATTCTTCATTTTTCCATTAATAATCTGTCAATTTCTCTCTCAGACACTGCATCACATAGATGGGTATTGAGAGAAAAGACTCGTTTTTTCACACCTAGAGAGATGCTCTGCATAAACATCACTCTCATAAATTAATTTTAGAATCATATAATTAATAAATGAGAGTAAGTATTCTTCTTATGTTTTTCCTATTGTCCTTTTGCCTAACTTTGATTTTTTTGTCTGCTGTCCTTCAGTTTATTGTAGGATCCTTCAGGAGACAGGTTAAGCATTCCTCTCAAAGAGATGCAGCTTTGTTGAGAAACCAAGTTGCCTCTAGCTAGTTCAGAACATAGTCATTCCCCATCTTTCTGCTCTACAAAATAACTTCACAGCAGTATGCTTTGAGTGAGCATTCATAGAGGACTAATATGCAAAATATACAAGGAACTCAAGAAATTAGACTCCAGAGAGCCAAAAACCCTATTAAAAATGGGGTACACAGCTAAACAAAGAATTCTCAGCTGAGGAATTTCGAATGGCTGAGAAGCACCTAAGAAATATTCAACATCCTTAGTCATCAGGGAAATGCAAATCAAAACAACCCTGAGATTCCACCTCACACCAGTCAGAATGGCTAGGATCAAAAACTCGGGTGACAACAGATGCTTACAGGGATATGGAGGAAGATGAACACTCCTCCATTGTTGGCGGGATTGCAAACTGGTACAACCATTCTGGAAATCAGTCTGGAGGTTCCTCAGAAAATTGCACTACCTGAGGACCCAGCTATATCTCTCCTCGACATATACCCAAAAGATTCTCCAACATACAGCAGAGGCACATGCTCCACTGTGTTCCTAGCAGCCAGAAGCTGGAAAAAATCTAGATGCCTTTCAACAGAGTAATGGATACAGAAAATGTGGTACATCTACACAATGGAGTACTACTCAGCTAACAGAAACAATGACTTTATGAAATTCATAGGCAAATGGAGTGAACTAGAAAACATCATCCTGAATGAGGTAACCCAATCACAGAAAAGCACACATCGTATGCACTCATTGATAAGTGGATATTAGCCTAAAAGTTTGAATTACCCAAGATACAATCCACAGACCACATGAAGCTCAAGAAGAAGGACAACCAAAGTGTGGATGCTTCATTCCTTCTTAAAAGGGAGAACAAAAATATTCACAGGCAGGGATATGGTGCCAAGTTTGGGGCAGAGACTGAAGGAATGCCATTCAGAGCCTGCCCCACATGTGTCCCATATATATACAGCCACCAAAACTATGTAAGATTGATGAAGCTAAGACGTGCATGCTGACAGGAACCGGATATAGCTGTCTCCTGAGAGACACAGCCAGAGCATGTCAAATACAGAGGTGAATGTTAGCAAACCATTGAACTTAGAACGGGACCCCCATTGGAGGAATTAGAAAAAGGATTGAAAGAACAACAAAGCCAACCAACCAGAGCTCCCAGGGACTAAACCACTACCCAAGGACTGATCCATGGCTCCAGCAGCATAGGATGGCCTAGTTGGGCACCAATGGAAGGAAAAGCCCTTGATCCTGCCAGGTTTGGAACCCCAGTGTAGGGAAATGGGGAGGCAAAAGGGGTGTGGAACACCCTTATAGAAGAAAGAGAGGAGAATGAGATAAGGGGCATATGTCCGGAAAACCGGGAAAGGGAATAGCATTTGAAATGTAAATAAATAAATTGCATACAATAAAAGAAAAATTAAAAAAAAGAATCTCCAAAGAACAGTGTTTTGTTTTTGTTTATGTTTTTGTTTTTTGGGTTTTTTTGTTTTTGCTTTTGTTTTTGTTTTTTTGTTTTTGTTGGTAGTGTTTCTGTGGGTGGGTAGGTTGTTGAGTGGGTGGCTGGGGCATAACATAAATCACCTAATTTAATCTTGCCAAGTGGTACATTTCTAATTTTTTCATTATCTGTAATGTAAAGCCAGCTGAAGATCCACCTTTCAGGCACAAGTGGCAATGCCTGGCTCCATGCCCATCTATCTGACGCTGGACTCATTGACTGTGTGTCAAGTCTTATATGTGGTGTGCAGCTTAATTTCCACTAATGAGTTAGAAAGAGACTTGATACATCCAAACAAATGCCTCCTAATGCACAAGGAAACACTGTGAGAGGGGAATAAATAGTGAAGATTACATTTTCCCATACATATACATACATACATACATACATACATACATACATACATGTACATTACCTTCAAAATTAATCTCTTAAATAATCCGTGTAATTAATATGTCTCTTCTCTTACTTTCTCCTATAAAGGCACGGAACTCCAACAATGTAGGCAGAGAAGATAGATGGGTCTAGAGAGAAAACATGAGCAACAGTTGTTTATTTTCATTTGACCAGCAAGATGACAAAGCTCATAGCACAGCATGTGTGCGGCAAGTATGACTGCTAAGAGATAATTTATATTCTAATAATCTCTGATTCAGTTAGTGTTAGTGAATGCACAGGGATTCTATTGGGTCATTCTTTTATGAAAAATTAGAAATTAACAAAATAACATTACTCAGTAAGTCTTAGTGAGGATATCTGGTAAGTTACTACTTTAATAATTTTTAGATTAGAAACTGTCACAGGAAAGAACTTCATGTATGCACATGGAAGACACTTTCATACACAAATACTTCCCTGTTGTCTATGTATGTGTAATGGCCAATTTGTGTATTTACTTGCCTGAACCCTTTCTGTCTGCTTGTTTTGGGTTGGCTTTGGTTTTGGGGGAGAGTGCCTTGGGTGAGATGGGCATTTATATCACTGTCTCAGCTTTTTCCAAGGTGAGTGGCCACCACTTGATGTATTCAAAATTTGAACTGCCTGAGGATCCAGCTATACCTCTCTTGGGCATATACCCAAAAGATGCCCCAACATATAAGAAAGACACGTGCTCCACTATGTTCATCGCAGATTATTTATAATAGCCAGAAGCCGGAAAGAACCCAGATGCCCTTCAACAGAGGAATGGATACAGAAAATGTGATACTTCTACACAATGGAATATTACTCAGCTATCAAAAACAATGACTTTATGAAATTCATAGGCAAATGGTTGGAACTGGAAAATATCATCCTGAGTGAGCTAACCCAATCACAGAAAGACATACATGGTATGCACTCATTGATAAGTGGCTATTAGCCCAAATGCTTGAATTACCCTAGATGCCTAGAACAAATGAAACTCAAGACGGATGATCAAAATGTGAATGCTTCATTCCTTCTTTAAAAGGGGAACAAGAATACCCTTGGCAGGGAAGGGAGAGGCAAAGATTAAAACAGACACAGAAGGAACACCCATTCAGAGCCTGCCCCACATGTGGCCCATACATATACAGCCACCCAATTAGACAAGATGGATGAAGCAAAGAAGTGCAGGCCGACAGGAGCCGGATGTAGATCACTCCTGAGAGACACAGCCAGAATACAGCAAATACAGAGGCGAATGCCAGCAGCAAACCACTGAACTGAGAACAGGACCCCTGTTGAAGGAATCAGAGAAAGAACTGGAAGAGCTTGAAGGAGCTCGATACCCCTTATGAACAACAATGCCAAGCAACCAGAGCTTCCAGGGACTAAGCCACTACCTAAGGACTATACATGGACTGACCCTGGACTCTGACCTCATAGATAGCAATGAATATTCTAGTAAGATCACCAGTGGAAGGGGAAGCCCTTGGTCCTGCTAAGACTGAAACCCCCAGTTTACGTGATTTTTGGGGGGAGGGCGGCAATGGGGGGAGGATGGGGAGGGGAACACTCATAAAGAAGGGGAGGGGGAGGGATTAGGGGAATGTTTGTCCGGAAACCGGGAAAGGGAATAACACTCGAAATGTAAATAAGAAACACTCAAGTTAATAAAAAAAAATGAATGGCACAAAAAGAAAGAAGAGTTTCTGTTACTTGCTAGCTGCCTATTTGAACTGGAACATCTGTTCCTCCTGTGCTTAGGCTGAAAAAGCTTCTGAGATTTGAGGTTGAGAGCTGTAACCTTACTTGATTTCGTAGCACCTAATTCTTCATGTATGACTTTTGTCAACATGTTTTTTATTGAACTCTAATCTATTTTTGTTCTGTAGGGCTAGACGATGTTGTGATGGTCTGAATACACTTGGCCCAGGGGATGGCACAATTGGAGGTGTGGCATTGTTGGACTATGTATGGCCTTGGTGGAGGAAGTGTGTCACTGTGGGCATGAGCTTTAAGACCTCATACTAGCTGCCTGGAAGCCAGTCTTCTGCTAGCTGCCTTTGGAAAAAGAGGTGGAACTCTCAGCTCCTCCATTCCCAGGTCTGCCTGAATGCTGCCATGCTCCTGCCTTGATGATAATGGACTGAGCCTCTGAACATATAAGCCAACCCCAATTAACTTTTGTCCTTATAAGAGTCCCCTTAGTCATGGTTTCTGTTCATAGCAGTAAAACCCAAACTAAGACAGATATAGGCAGTTAAGTATATAAAAGAGGGATTTTTAGTTTTCTTTTTGTTTCTGTTTTGTTTTGTTTTCTGGAAGATAGTCCAAGATTCTGTGATGATATTTAACTTGAAATCCCAGCTTTATGAACACCTAACTGTCTAAAATAGAAAAGTAGCTTAGAATTCCAATTTTATGCATAAGAGAAATGAGACATAAAGATTACCCTGTGCCTATGGGGATTAAGTGAGATAGATTTGAGTCTCTATTTTGCACTTTTTTGAGAGCAGTAATGGATTAGGGATTTTAAAATATTAAGTGGGTCTATCTAAACGTGTTATTAAATTTTTTTAAAGGTATGGCGTGATATTTACAGTCAGATAAGAATGTGTTTTAAATTGATCCTTGATCTTATTTTCATTCTTTTAAACTTGTTCTGCCTCATTTTCTTTGTGATAATAACTGTAATTACATCCATCCCTCACCATAAAGCTGCTCCTTTATCTTTTCTGACGCTCTGCCTATCCTGACTAATGATGGTGAAGCTATCCCTACAATTATTTATAAAAGTCAGGAGACAGAGAAGAAATGGTGCATGCAGTCTACAATGCCTGCTTTATTCTAATTTCTTACTTCCAAGATCAATTTTTCTGGCTAACTGTTCACACCCATTTCAATGTGTGGTGTCTTCTAAGAATCAAGTCAAATATTCCTGTAGCATTATGTCAATGTGTCACCCACTTCTTATATCAAGGTAAACTTATCACCCCTAATATTCTCACTTATTGAAATGTCATTTTTAACGTTTTTCTTTGTCTTTACTTATCTAGCAATCCTCAACAGAAATTTGAGTAGAAAACAAATTCTTGGGAGTCTAAATTAAAATAGGGCTAGGCATATGGTGCTTACCTTTAATTCTAACACCTCGTAGTCACATGAAGATAGATATTTCTGTATTTAAAACCTGTCTGGTCTAGAGACCTGTCTCAAAACAACTGGTTTATCTGCAAGTGAGTGTGATATGTACATTGTATGTGTATAGAGTAGGAAATGCAACTGACAGCACACGTGTAGAAGCATGCAGAGGTCAGAAGAGAACACGTGGTGGCCTCCTTTACCATTCTCGGCCTTATTTCCCTGACAGAGGGTCCTTTCCCCACACTTGGAGCTAGACTGGCTGCCAGTGAGCCCCAGCAATCTTCTTGCCTCAACCTGCCACATGTGCAAAGCACATGGTGATTCTTGAATTTTACATGTTTTGTGGGGATTCAAATTCATATCATGTTTGTGTAGCAAGAGTTCTTATCTACTGTTCCACCTTAAAGCTTCTAAAAATGAAGTTTCTATTAAAATGGTAAGCCTAGAATAGCTTTTATACATTTAGGGTTCTGGGCAGTAATCCTGTAGAAAAAGGTCTTTAATTGCTATCCAGAGAAAAACATTCAAAATCTGCATAAAAAGAGATCCATGACAGTATTTTATCATCTGCTATGAACTGTCTATTGAAGGTCTTGAATTTTCTGTCATCTCTAGTGTGCATGGTTTTATAAGAACAGTCTTGAATTCTTATGTCATTTCGTCAGGAAGTCAGTAGGTATACAACTATCTTCCTGAAAAGAGACACTTTGACTCAGGAAATTCTTACTAAAATAATACCTTTAATTGCTTGCTTCCTTATAGGTTCAGAAATTTGTGCATTACAATATTGATGAGTAACATGGCAGCAGTCATAGTACTGGAGAAGAAGCAAAAAATTCTCTATCCTGATTTAGACTGCAGAGAGAGAGAGAGAGAGAGAGAGAGAGAGAGAGAGAGAGAGAGAGAGAGAGAGAGAAACAGAGACAGAAAGACAGAGAAGACATAGCATGATCTTTTGAGACCTCAAAGCCCAGATCCAGTGACAGACTTCTTTCAACCAGGTAACACCTCCTAATCATTTTAATCCTTTCACAGCATTCCGGTACTCCCTGACGGAGCATTCAAATATATTAACCTGTAGGAGCCGTTCTTATTCACCACAGTGACTGGGGAATTTTCTTCCCTTCTTTCCAACACTAACTTCCTTCATTTTAGTAATCGTCTGGTGTATGTTAGATAATTTACTTTAATTCTTTCAATTGCTTCAAAGAGAAAACAATCCCAATGAAGAATTTTGATATATTTATACACCAACTGAAGATATAAAACATGATTCACCTCCATGCATTTCTTCTTTGTAGAATTCATAAAAGCATCCCCGTCACTTCATTGCCCGTGCTTAATGAAGGAACTCACAGATTTCCTTTCAGTCTTTACTGCTACCAAACATATTTATATCTGATTTTCTTCACAATTCTTTCATGCTTTGTAGATTAGCATTGAGGGCATGCATCTATTATGTTCAATATTATAGATCACCAGAAATTCACTAAATATCTGCTCATGTGTAGACAGATAAATGCCAGTTCATTTTTATTTATATTCAAAAGTAAGCTTTAATATATTATTATCATTTTATACAATCTGTTTTCTTCAATTTATTTCTCAATAATATCAACAAAATAACAATAACTACCTCATCTGTAGACAAAAGTATAGCTTCTGCTTTGTCTGAATGACCTCAAAAATGGGACTAAAAACAAAGTATAAGTACTACAAAGGTGATCTAAACCATTCTTTAAAATGTTGATAATGGGTAGAGTATAGTCACCAGTTTATATTATACCAAGACTTGGTAGAGAGAAGCAAAAGGATCAGGTGTTCAAGGCCAGTCTCAGCTATATATCAAGTACTAGGCCATCTTGAGTTGCATAAGTTCCTGTTCCTCCAAAAATATGTAATGCTAACTCATAAAATGTTTATATGAGATATCTTTAGACTACGTTATATCTAAGTACCCAAGAAAGACAGGCAGAATATAAACTTTATGTATTCACTCCCTAGAGAAGAGGTAAATGCAAACCACAATACTGCTGAATCTATGCTTAAAAGACTGAAATATCTGAATCTGAGTCAACTAAGAGATATTTATTAACCTAAAAAACAATTACATCTGAT
Source organism: Rattus norvegicus (assembly GCF_021556685.1). Classification (NCBI taxonomy): domain Eukaryota; kingdom Metazoa; phylum Chordata; class Mammalia; order Rodentia; family Muridae; genus Rattus; species Rattus norvegicus. Next base: position 39,128,197 of record NC_141550.1, read on the forward strand.
CCCACTCTCCTCATTTCCTTGGTACTTCTTTAACCATTTTACTCCAGGTTCCATTCCACTGTCCAGCTTGGGTAATCCATAGTAAACCATAATGCCATCTGTAAATTCCCTTGGAAAGGAATGGTATTGTGACTTCTAGTCCTCTATATTTAGTTAAATTCAGTCATAATGACCTGTCCTGATATAGGCATAGCCAGTTTTTTTCTAATCCTTTTTATGCTATATGCATGATTGACTGACCTCTTTCCTATGCAGACATTATAAAGGCACAGGGTCTGACATTTTACCCTAAGGACAAGGTCAATGGGCTTTGTCTACTAGGGAATAAAATGACCAGAAATGAGCAATGCTCAGCAGTTTCTAGTGCAGATTGCTTGGATCAGCTATGTTGAATGCAGAAAGTGGTCAATCAAGCTTTTATACAGCATGGTTTAATTACATGTGAAGACTTAATAGAAATCAGACCAAAGGCAATCATGCCATCCAGATTTGATCATTCAACACCAAATGCATTCTGTTTACAGAATTTGGTTACTTACTAATTTTATTTTTAAAATAATTTCAAAAACATTTTTTAAAAATGCATACTTTGAAATAAATATCATATCTTTCCATTTAAACTCCTCTGAAGAGCCAGAGAGGAGAGAAAAACAAAAGATAGAACCCAGTTTTTTAAGATATTTTGAATGATGTATCAAACATATATCTACAGATAGCATTACACAGATCATGCAGGCTGGATCTATGCAATTGTGTGTGTGTGTGTGTGTGTGTGTGTGTGTGTGTGTGTGTTTGTGTGTGTGTGTGTGTGTGTGTGTGTGTGTGTGTAACAATTAGAATAAAGGATGCTATGAAAAGACAAGAGGTATATGAGAGGGCTTGTTTGGAAGAAAGGGGAAAGGAGAAATGATGCACTTATAATAATACCTAAATCAACTTTGAGTAGCCTGAAGGTGATTTGCTAAATGGATTTTGCTTTCCTTCCATTTCATTCAGACCTTTATCTCTGTGAAAGCGACAGGCTATGAACTGAGGCCAGAGATGGCCCCACAGCCAACTCATGTCTTAAGATTTGTCTTCTCTGAGCTCCTTGAGGACAACTAAACTTAGTTAGTAACGGAATGTTCTTATGCTTACATTTGACGAAAACACATGACTCAAACAAATTAGCCGATGCAGCTCTACAATGGTAAGAGCCTCCTAAGGGAAGAGTAGCCATTAAGAAACTGTATCATGCAGAACTTCTCTTCAGATAACACTTGGCACTAAGGAGTCAGTTTGAGTTTTCAGTGTAATGCTTTCTTGTTTAAAACATAAACTTTGTTTCAGAGGTGAAGAAAATATTACCATTCCATAGAATGGCTGCTTAGCTCATTTCCATGCTGGCTGGGACCTTTTAATACAACCCAGAAAAATTTAGTTTTTCTCACTCTGTCTTTGTTTTGTCATTTGTACAAAAAGAAATCTGCAAGTTTTCATAATTATGAAAAATATAGGACTGACTTTCCCGCAGCAAAATAAAAATAAACTTGTTTGATAATCAGGTTTTATTTCAGTGTGTACAAAAATTTCAAGTGGAAATGCGATGAGGAGGAAAACACAAAGGGCAACAGAATGAGAATGAAAATAAGGCATATCTTGGGCTTTACATCATTGGGTGAATATAACCTCAAATTCACAATAACCAAATAAGGGGGGTGGGTGGGGAGAAGACGAAATATTTCATTCCTGAAACTTCACATCCAGCACGAGCAAGCTCCAGCTTCATATTCTGGAATCCATTTACATGTATTTTGATTGAAGCTGAGAAATATATAACTACTATTTCAATGACATGATTGAGGAGAAACCAGCATCAAGAAAATATTAAAATGGACAGGAAAGCAAATGGTGGGGCCAAAGAGAAGGCTGTAAGAAGTCCGGCAGTGAATCATGATTAACAACATCAATGCTTTAATTACTACAATTATTTTTACAGCTTTTTTTTAAAGCTACACACGGCTCCTTGAACATTCAATGTTAATTTCACTTTTCATTGATAGGGTTTGGGAATAGACTACTTGATAATGTGGTTGAATATCCTAAGAGAACATGAAATCGTATGAGAACCATCACCTCAGAAACCAACAGGCATCGACCAAATTCTAACATGACTATGCCATATGCCCCTAAGTCACAAGATTCCTGAGTATTTCTTCAGGATACAAGATTTACAAATACAAATAGATTGACAGATTTGTGAGTTTGCGCTACTCAGCTCCTGCATAAGAGGTGGAAGCAACAAAGCTTTGAACGTGGGTTTCAGAAACATGCATTAAAGCAGAAGCATCCTCGTGCATCATTTGCCAGGTTTGCCTCCAGGAACCCAGGGTGTGGTAAGTTGATCTTCCTTGTCCAGGAACAAAACACCTTTGAGGGAGAAAAGAGATGGAATAGTATAAGTTTGCTAAATATAGTTCTTATTTTGGAACTTGAATCCTTAATAATTATTTGCCAAAATTGCTTTGTAGAATGGCCCTGAATAGAGGGGAAAAAACCTTCAGGTTCCTCCTAGGAGACCCCAATGCATAAAAAGATTGCTAATGTATTTAAGCGTGCTTCAGTGGAATGAGCCTCTGAAGGGTAGAAACCATACTTCCCACATCTGTACCACAATCTCCCTTACAGGACACACCCTCTTAATGGGTTCCAGTGGCAGGAATCCAAGATATAGTAATCCTGTTCGGTGGGTGAGTAAATGTGCTTTTATGCTGGGATACTGATGCTAACAGTCAGACAAACTGAATTACCGTCTCTTGCCAAAACCAGAGCACTCTCTGGACTTTAAAGAGTGGTCTAAGTTATCAATATTTCCAGCATAATTTGTGTCTACTTAAAGGAAAAATCACTTTGTGTCACTTCAGTTGATTATGACAAACTTTATGAGATATAATTGCCTAGAGGGGCACTGAACTTCAAACGCATGTTGAGGCTCTTAAAAGCCAGGATCCATCCTGGAGACCAACCATACTGGTGTGTGTTTTTCACATCATAAAAAGCAAGTGGTTTTATGATTTGGCTTTGAATTGAATCAGAATAAGACATAAGCTTTTAGAGAACAGAAAGGGACTGTGTCAGACCTTGTTGTTAGCTTAGGGAGAATATTTCTGGTGCTTGTGTTGCTCAGAGCGTAGCTATAACTCAGGATTATGACACCTTGCTGATGCTCAAGTCAGGTCTGTCATGCCAAACAAAAATGATAGAAAGAAACCCTTTTAGGGTGAGTGTGATCTTGCAGGAAGTTTGAAAATAAGAGTTTTGTTGCTAAGAGGTATTTAGACTTATAAATAAGCTGTAGCTTCATGATCTGTGACAAGAGAAGAATATCAAAAACTGAGCCAAAGTACAGAAGACAGGGTTGGGGGAGTCAAGAGAGACAAGTTCTATATCTTAGTGCTTCATGTTCATTTTCTCAGTAGAACCTCAAGAAGATATTTGGGATTTGAAGGGACAATGTTGAATGGCATTTTCTTCCCTGCCATTCTGAGGGGATTTCTAGACTCAAGAACCTATATTGCCAAACATTATTTGTGTCAAATATATAAACTTTAAATCATCATGGTTCATTGCAGACTAAGACACACACACACACACACACACACACACACACACATTTCATGTACACTACTTATAAGAAAACAGTCCAATATTTATTTCCAAATAATCCAAATACCTCTGGTCTTAAAAAGGGTGGAGCACATCCTGGCAACACTAATTTGACTCCATGAGTTAAAAAAATACGTTTATATAAATAATGTACAAATAAAAGTATACATTTCTACAATTTTTCTTGCTCTGGACATCTACAACAGTCTGATTTTTTGTGGTATTCCAATTAATTTTAGCTTAGGCAATAATGACAAGGCAAAGTTTTATGTATGTTCACCACAAATGCCACCATCAAAAAGGTCTGTCAACACTTTGATAACCAACTGGTTTAATCTGCACATGCCAACAGAATATAGAGAGTCAGCTTCATATTCAACTCTAAATCTCCAACAATCAATAGCACCTCTGTTTGAATAATATTTCTTACTCTTCATGCCGTATAAGCAAATTTTCGGGAGTGTTTACCCAATAGCTAGTAAGTCTGAGGAACTTTCTGTATCATTTGATTTGTACTTTGCACTGAATAGATTTTATCTATTGTTAAGATCAAAGCAGTCATAACCCTAGAGATAACCTTGGAAAATGGGTTGAGATAGGTTTAAGGGAAATGACAAAAGTGGGGCAGTACAATGTGGTTTTATGCCCTTGCTGCTAAGGTTTAGCAAATATATTTCAAAGTAAATATGATTTTTTAAAGAAATATGACTCTCGTTTATTTATCAGTTCTTCTAGTAAGGAACAAACTCTAAGTGGTACAATTCCTTGATTTATGTAATTTCTCTAATTTCTCATAGACATCTGGATCGATATGTGTATTTAGGTATATTTATATCTATTTATAGTGATCAGGTGTCTATGAAAAAGTAAAAGTAATAAAGGAGTTTCCATTGTTTCTATGTCAGGGCTTAAATTAAAAGATAGTTGCTTATTGACTTTTAATCTCATTTTATGTCTGAAGTTGAAATTAGCTGACATGCAGCTCTAAAAATACCACTTCACTACACAACAAAGTGTAAACTGATTGCATATTTAATAAAAGAAATTCAGACACACATTTCTAAGGAAAACAGATGATTACCTATTAGAAATCAGTACCAGGGCAGACTTCTTTTTGTTCTAAGGGGTAACTTTGGTACCTCTTGAATTTGTCTCCTCTTTTATTGCACAGGCAATATTTTGGCCTTCTATATTCTCTTCCTTAAGTTGTAGGATTAAAAATTGAACTCATCAAAAGCATTCTTTAATTGTAACGAGTAGTTTCAATTCAGAAATCAGAATCAAGGTATGCATTATCTATTAGATCTGCATTGTGATTGCAAATTTTGTTACTGTAAGTATTCATCTGGAAAGCAGATGCTTCCAAAAATCTAAGCAATTGACCAAAATAGAAGGAAGTTTTAAAAGTATAAGTCAATACTTCAACAGCCCAACGAGCACTTTGTATTCCTAACCATACAAATAATTGCCAATGATAAATTTGGAATTTAAGCAAAGAGACATAAGTATGCAAAACAGGTAAAGCAGATACCAAGTGCAAATAATAGTCCACAGTCCACCTGTTCTTACAAGTATAAGTACAACATGAAAATTCTTCCCAATTAAAATTACTAATAGCATGAGGATTCTAAGATACTCACCAGACACAAACACTTCATTTTTGGATATATGACCTGTGTTTAACTGAGAGAATATTCTTGATAAATGAACCAGGTCAATAAAAAGAGTTGGAGAACAAGAGAGTAAGAAAGAGGAAAGGAGGAAAGAGGAAGAAAAAGAGAAAGAAGGGGAGAGGGGGAAGAATTTGGAACACGAAGAGGAGGAGGGAGGAAAGAGTTGGAAGAAGGAGAAAATATGTATTTATGAAGCAGTTCTCAGCTCAACAGGTTCTTGCTGATGTTCCTTGCTGTTGGGTGTTATCTTCCAACCACCCACCCCCCAGCCCCATGCAGGACCCACACATTTACAATTCCTTCTTCACTGGAGAAAAGAAAAACATGGAGACAAAAAGTTTCCAGCGATAGTTGGCAAGTATTCTGAGGAAAGCAAAAGAGAGGATGGAATTTCACTATGTAGTGTGTATGTTTACAACATGTAAATGTACAACATATATAGCACTGCTCATTTCTGGCCAAAAAACATATAGTGGTTGAGGATAGCCAAGGAACTCATGGTCTGTGAATAAAGCTCAATCATTCAGAGAGAAAATTTTAGCTAGTTTCACATTCTGCAGATGCCTTGTGTAATTATTGGTGAAGACTCTAGAATGTTATTATATGGTATTACTCTCTACAATGTTAGGCTATTCTTCTTGCATAGGATACCCACTTCAAATGATAGAATCTCATATATTACTGTAAAAATTATGAATAGTAGGTTTTGAAATTTTTCTATTCCAATAAATTAATATTTACTCAACGTGTGTTATACGACTCATTTTTCAATAAAATGTGGTGGTTTGTAATCATATAATGGGTTTTCTTTCAACCTGTTTTGCATATTTTGGGTGAAGAGTAATGCAATGTCTTGAGGGCAACATATTCAATAATTATATGCCACTCCATACTTTCACTCATTTTTTCCTGTGAAAGCTAAAAACCAGCAATTAAAGTCTTGAGCAACTCTTTATTTCTATTAAATAAAACAGACCTAAATCAGTGCCTTTCAATACACAAAACAAAAGATAAAAGACATTTCTGTCTTTTAAAAAATTCTCTTTCATATAATTTTTTGATATTGTTGTTCTTTTGAGAATAGAAAAGAGTTTTAATAAACAGACACAAACAATGTTCTCTGGAATTTAAGAGTATACTAGTCCAGTTCATAATTAAACTAAATAGAGAATAAGTGCGGGGAGGGAGAGCTAAACCTGCAGAGGGGCAGACATGCCTGGGAAGCCAGAAGAAACTCCACTCTGCCCACATTTCTGACTCCAGAGGAAAACGCCTAAAGCCATCTGGAAACACAATGGACTGGGGCACCAGAAAAAGGCAGCACAGGCCCTCCTGGTTTCCGCCCTCACAGAGAGCTCAAAAGAAGCTGATCACAAGGAACTTCAGCCCGGGTACCAAAGGTAAGACCAACTTTTCTGCTACAAGCGACCTGCCTGGTAGACTCAGGACATAAACCAACAGGATCAGATGAAGCAGTAGAGAGGAAAGACTACACGCCCGAAAGCAGAACGCTCTGTTCCCATAACTGGCTGAAAGAAAACAGGAAAACAAGTCTTCAGCACTCCTGACACTCAGACCTATAGGAGGTCTAGCCACTGTCAGAAATAACAGAACAAGGTAACACCAGAGACAACCTGATGGTGAGAGGCAAGCACAGGAACACAAGCACAGAAACCAAGACTACATGGCATCATCGGAGGCCAATTCCCCCACCAAAGCAAATACTGACTATCCAAACAAACCAGAAAAGCAAGATCTACATTGAAAATCACATTTGATCATGATGCTGGAGGACTTCAAGAAAGACATAAAGAGCTCCCTTAGAGAAACACAGGAAAACATCAATAAACAAGTAGAAGCCTACAGAGAGGAATCACAAAAATCCCTGAAAGAATTCCAGGAAAACACAATCAAACAGATGAAGGAATTAAAAATGGAAATAGAAACAATAAAGAAAGCACAAAGGGAGACAACTCTGGATATAGAAAACCAAAGGAAGAGACAAGGGGCCGTAGATACAGCATCACCAACAGAATACAAGAGATAGAAGAGAGAATCTCAGGAGCAGAAGATTCCATAGAAATCATCGACAAAACTGTCAAAGATAAGGTAAAACGGAAAAGGCTACTGGTCCAAAACATACAGGAAATCCAGGACACAATGAGAAGATCAAAGCCAAGGATAATATAGTATAGAAGAGAGTGAAGACTCACAACTCAAAGGACCAGTAAATATCTTCAAGAAAATCATAGAAGAAAAATTCCCTAACCTAAAGACAGAGATGCACAGAAACATAGAAGAAGCCTACAGAACTCCAAATAGATTGGACCTGAAAAGAAACTCCTCCGGTCACATAATAGTCAAAACACCAAATGCACAAAACAAAGAAAGAATATTAAAAGCAGTAAGGGAAAAAGGTCAAGTAACATATAAAGGCAGAACTATCAGAATCACACCAGACTTATCACCAGAGACTATGAAAGCCAGAAGATCCTGGACAGATGTAATACAGACTCTAAGAGAACACAAATGCCAGCCCAGGTTACTGTATCCAGCAAAACTATCAATTAACATAGATGGAGAAACCAAGAATTTCCATGACAAAACCAAACTTACAGTGCTACAAAGGATAATTAATGGTAAAGCCCAACATAAGGAGGCAAGCTACACCCTACAAAAAGCAAGAAACTAATCATCTTGGCAACAAAACAAAGAGAAGAAAAGCACACAAACATAATCTCACATCCAAATACGAATATAATAGGAAGCAACAATCACTATTTCTTAATATCTGTCAACATCAATGGACTCAACTCCCCAATAAAAAGACATAGATTAAAAAACTGGATACGCAATGAAGACACTGCATTCTGCTGCCTACAGGAAACATACCTCAGAGCCAAAGACAGACACTACCTCAGAGTGAAAGGCTGGAAAACAACTTTCCAAGCAAATGGTCAGAAGAAGAAGCAAGCTGAGTAGCCATTCTAATATCGATTAAAATTGATTTTCAACTAAAAGTCATCAAAAAAGATAAGGAAGAACACTTCATATTCATCAAAGGAAAAATCCACCAAGATGAACTCTCAATCCTAAATACCTATGCCCCAAATACAAGTTCACCTACATACGTAAAAGGAACCTTACTAAAGCTCAAAGCACACATTGAACCTCACACAATAATAGTAGGAGATTTCAACACCCCACTCTCATCTATGGACAGGTCATTGAAACAGAAATTAAACAGAGACATAGACAGACTAAGAGAAGTCATGAGCCAAATGGACTTAAAAGATATTTATAGAAAATTTTATCCTACAACAAAAGGATATACCTTCTTCTGACTACCTTATGGTGCTTTCTCCAAAATTGATCATAAAATTGGTCATAAAACAGGCCTCAATAGAGACAGTAATATAGAAATAATACCATGCATCCTATCGGACCACCACGGGCTAAAGCTGGTCTTCAACAACAATATGGGAAGAACGCCCACATATACATGGAAATTTAACAATGCTCTAATCAATGATAACCTTGTCAAGGAAGAAATAGAGAACAAATTTAAGACTTCTTAGAATTTAATGAAAATGAAGATACAACATACCCAAACTTATGGGACACAATGAAAGCCGTGCTAAGAGGAAAACTCATAGCTCTGAGTGCCTGCAGAAAGAAACAGGAGAGAGCATATATGAGCATCTTGACAGCACACCTAAAAGCTCTAGAACAAAAAGAAGCAAATACACCCAGGAGGAATAGAAGGCAGGAAATAATCAAACTCAGAGCTGAAATCAACCAAGTAGAAACATAAAGGACCATACAAAGAATCAACACAACCAAAAGTTGGTTCTTTGAGAAAGTCAACAAGATAGATAAACCCTTAGCCATACTAACGAGAGGACTCTGAGAGTGTGTTAACAAAATCAGAAATGAAAAGGGAGACATAACTACAGAATCAGAGGAAATTCAAAAAATCATCAGATCCTACTACAAAAGATTATATTCAATAAAACTTGAAAATCTGTAGGAAGTGGACAATTTCCTAGACAGATACTAGGTACTGAAGTTAAATCAGTAACAGATAAACCATTTAAACAACCCCATAATCCTAAAGAAATAGAAGTAGTCATTAAAGTTCTCCCAACCAAAAAGAGCCCAGGTCCAGGTGAGTTCTGTGCAGAATTCTATCAAACCTTCATAGAAGACCTCATACCAATATTATCCAAACTATTCCACAAAATTGAAACAGATGGATCACTACCGAATTCCTTCTATGAAGCCACAATTACTCTTATACCTAAACCACACAAAGACCTAACAAAGAAAGAGAACTTCAGACCAATTTCCCTAATGAATATCGACGCATAAATACTCAATAAAATTCTGTCAAACAGAATCCAAGAGTACATCAAACCAATCATCCACCATGATCAAGTAGGCTTCATTCCAGGCATGCAGGGATGGTTTAATATATGGAAAACCATCAACATAACCCATTATATAAACAAGCTGAAAGATAAAAACCACATGATCATTTCATTGAATGCTAAGATAGCATTTGACAAAATTCAACACCCCTTCATGATAAAAGTCCTGGAAAGAATAGGAATTCAAGGCCCATACCTAAACTTAGTAAAAGCCACATACAGCAAACCAGTAGCTAACATTAAACTAAATGGAGAGAAACTTGAAGCAATCCCACTAAAATCAGGGACTAGACAAGGCTGCCCACTCTCTCCCTACTTATTCAATATAGTTCTTGATGTTCTAGCCAGAGCAATCAGAAAACAAAAGGAGATAAAGGGATACAGATTGGAAAAGAAGAAGTCAAAATATCACTATTTGCAGATGATATGATACTATATTTAAGTGATCCCAAAAGTTCTACCAGAGAACTACCAAACCTGATGAACACCTTCAGCAAAGTGACTGGGTATAAAATTAACTCAAATAAATCAGTAGCCTTCCTCCACACAAAAGAGAAACAAGCCGAGAAGGAAATTAGGGAAACGACCCACTTCATAATAGTCCCAAATAATATAAAATACCTCGGTGTGAATTTAACCAAACAAGTAAACGATCTGTATGATAAGAACTTCAAGCCCCAGAAGAAAGAAATTGAAGAAGACCTCAGTAAATGCAAAATCTCCCATGCCTATGGATGTGCAGGATTAATATAGTAAAAATGGCCTTTTTACAGAAAGTGATCTACAGATTCAATGCAATCCCCATCAAAATACCAATCTAATTCTTCAGAGAGTTAGACAGAACAACTTGCAAATTCATCTGGAATAACAAAAAACCCAGGATAGCTAAAACTATCCTCAACAATAAAAGGACTTCAGGGGGAATCACTATCCCTGAAGTCAAGCAGTATTACAGAGCAATAGTGATAAAAACTGCATGGTATTGGTACAGAGACAGACAGATAGACCAATGGAACAGAATTGAATACCCAGAAATGAATCCACACACCTATGGTCACTTGATTTTTGACAAAGGAGCCTAAAACCATCCAATGGAAAAAAGATAGCAGTTTCAGCAAATGGTGCTGGTTCAACTGGATGTCAGCATGTAGAAGAATGCAAAACAATCCATGCTTATCGCCTTGTACAAAGCTTAAGTTCAAGTGGATCAAGGACCTCCACATCAAACCAGATACACTCAAACTATTAGAAGGAAAAGTAGGGAAGCATCTCGAACACATGGGCACTGGAGAAAATTTCCTGAACAAAACACCAATGGCTTATGCTCTAAGATCAAGAATTGACAAATGGGGTCTCATAAAACTGCAAAGCTTCGGTAAGGCAAAGGACACTGTTGTTAGGACAAAATGGCAAACAACAGACTGGGAAAAGATCTTTACCAATCCTACAACAGATAGAAGGCTTATATCAAAAATATACAAAGAACTCAAGAAGTGAGACTGAGACTGCAGGAAGACAAATAACCCTATTATAAAATGGGGTTCAGAGCTAAACAAAGAATTCACAGCTGAGGAATGCCGAATGGCTAAGAAACACCTAAAGAAATGTTCAACTATTTTAGTCATAAGGGAAATGCAAATCAAAACAACCCTGAGATTTCTCCTCACACCAGTGAGAATGGCTAAGATCAAAAACTCAGGTGACAGCAAATGCTGGCGAAGATGTGGAGAAAGAGGAACACTCTTCCATTGTTGGTGGGATTGCAGACTGATACAACCATTCTGGATATAAGTCTGGAGGTTCCTCAGAAAATTGGACATTGAACTACCTGAGGTCCCAGCATATACCCAAAAGATGCCCCAACATATAATAAAGACACATGCTCCACTATGTTCATATCAGCCTAATTTATAATAGCCAGAAGCTGGAAAGAACCCAGATGCCCTTCAACAAAGGAATGGATACAGAAAATGTGGTAAATCTACACAATGGAATATTACTCAGCTATCAAAAACAATGACTTAATGAAATTCATAGGCAAATGGATGGAACTGGAATATATCATCCTTAGTGAGGCAACCCCATCACAGAACAATACACATGGTATGCATTGATAAGTGGCTATTAGCCCAAATGCTTGAATTACCCTAGATGCACAGAACACATAAAAGTCAAGAAGGATGACCAAAATGCGAATACGTCACTCCTTCTTCAAAAGGGGAACAGGAATTCCCTTGGCAGGGAATAGGGAAGCAAAGTTTAGAGCAGATGCAGAAGGAATACCCATTCAGAGCCTGCCCCACATGTGGCCCATACATATACAGCCACCAAACTAGATAAGATGGATGAAGCAAAGAAGCGCAGGCTGACAGGAACCAGATGTAGATCTCTCCTGAGACACACAGCCAGAATACAGTAAATATATAGGTGAATGCCATCATTAAACTGAGAACGGGACCCCCGTTGAAGGAATCTTTGAAAGGACTGAAAGCGCTTTAAGGGACTTAAGACCCCATATGAACAACAATGCCAACCAACCAGAGCTTCCAGGGACTAAGCTTCTATCCAAAGACTGTACGTGGACTAACCCTGGACCCCAACTGCACACTAGCAATGAATAGCCTAGTAAGAGCACCAGTGGAAGGGGAAGCCTTGGTCCTGCCAGGACTGAACCCCCAGAGAACATGATTGGTGGAGGGAGGGCGGTAATGTGAGGAGGATGGAAAGGGGAACACCCATATAGAAGGGGAGGGTGAGGTGTTAGGGGGATGTTGGCCCCGAAACCGGGAAGGGAATAACAATTAAAATGTAAATAAGAAATAGTCAAGTTAATAGAGATGGAAAAAAAGAATAAATATCAAATATTTAAAATGCACTAAATGAAGAGGTTGTATGATTTTTTTTAAAAAATCTACATAACATACATTTGTAACTTATACATGTAATAATTATGAATTATCTGGGGATATGAATATATGCACACCTATGAGTGCTGTTATATACATTTATGCATATGTGCATACATATCTGTTACGCAGTACACTTTACACTTAAAATTTCAACACAATGTTCCAATTGATAGAAACACTTCGAGCTCTCAGATGGAGTATTTGTGAGAATCTGTGCTATAAAACTATTCTGTTTGCCAGGTGTTCATCTACATAATTTGGGACGAAGCAAATGTGTTGATCTGACATGTTTATTTCATCCCAGCAGGTCTAATAAGGGAGCTGTGAAAGCTTGCATGTCTTTGGTCTCCTCAATTTACTTTCTGTTTTTCATAGCTTGACATCGTCCTTTATTTGGAGGAGAATTCCATTGAAATTATCTTTCTTTTAAAATACTCTGTCATCTTAGAAAATTTTATTGCTCTTTTTTTTTAGCATCACCAACTATATAAAAATATCTTTGAGTGACTGAAATGATTTAAGCCATAATTACCCTTGACTTTCATGTTCTGGTAAAGTCACAAATTTGTATACTTTGGAGATTTGCTCAGCCCCAAGTTTTTGTTTCTCTCATTTTTAGTAGCTAACAAATGGCAAAGAGAGCCAAGGACAAATACAGATGTAAACTTGAAAACTTGAAGGTTTAAAGGTCCTTATAATTGATGACAAAAACTGAAATACCAATCTCCAAAATGTTTTTCTCAGTGAGATACAATATCAATAAGCATGTCATAAACTGGAGTAGCAATTGATTGTAACTGAATGTTAATTAACCACTGACTTGATTTTCTGAAAGGTGCATGGATTTGGTAATGCATAAATGGACAATGTGCTTTCTGCCTGAGTAGGTTGGAACTTAGCCATTTTTCATCCTATTGCTACACTTCCCATTATTTTGACTGCATTGAATATAAATTTTTCATGCCACTAGTCTAAAAGTATCTCAGTCAAACACTACAATTATAAATTCTTTTTAGAGGATGATAAAGTGGCCCTTAAACTCGTGAAGTCTGTGTCCAAACACTTTGTCTTCCCTGCCTCTTATACATCTGGTCCCTAACCTGGATTAACCTGTGAATTCTTGACATCCACAGAAGTAAGCCTCTCACTGTGATGTTGGTGAGAGTTAGTAACAGAGAGTGGTCAGGTACGGGACTAATTCCAAAGCACAAAAGCATAGGATGTTCCTACAGAAAGCTACATATACTAAAGGAAAGATATGGTTCCTGTCTCTGAATATTTCTTTCCCTTGCTTGGAGTTCTACATGAGGACAAGAATAGAACAAATGGGACTTACCTTGGATACCTTGGGCTTGAACCAACTGCGATGATTTGGTTTTTAACACGAACAGGTGGCACTCCACTCCTGGGGACCCATTGCTGCTTCATAGGAGCTCTGCCCTCTTTCCCTTTTTCTTTGTTAAGCTCCTACATAATAAACTTCTTTTTGAAACTCATCTTTTGTGACCTTTCCAGATGCAAGAAAGCCCCTGCCTCTGGTGGCTTTGGGAGCCATGGAGATTTCAGGATCCTAAACTTCCCTGATTTAAGTTCACAAAGGCTTAAGAAAAACTCTCTTGCTCTTAAAGATACCCATAGGGTTTCATTTCCATAGCCATTTACCCTGGTTTCTATGTCTCTACCATCACATGAAAATATCAAGTTGTTCAGGTGAGTTTTTCCTTAAAACTGCACTTCATCTTGAGTTCTATATTTAAAAGTTGAACACAATTTGAAACAAATTATCTACTTAACTATATTTCCCATCTGGCAAATAATTTTTGAGAAGAATAAAACTCATTAAGAATGGAGATGAAGTTATAAATTTATAAATTCTAAAAGCAATAAGAGAATCCATGCAACTTATATTAATTAATTCAACTGTCAAAATAAATCTCTTTTGTGTTTTGAGACAAACTTTCAGCATGTACCTCTTGTTCATCTGAAACTTGCTCCCTTCATCAGACTGGTGTCAAACCTGTGTAAAGAGATGGACATTATACCTCCTGGGTGTTGGGATTAAAGGTATGACCCACCAAGAGTCAGTCTCCACCCCAATCATTTTTAAATTAAGCATATAAATTAACCTTCATGCAGATTATGCATTTATGCTTATACTATCTCCCCAACCCTTCCCTGTCCCCACTGTCCCTACTCTGTCCCTACTACATGCTTCCTTTCTTGAACCCAGTTAGTTCCAATTTCTGCTTTTACTTCTCATGATTTTTATTACTCTTTATTTCTTCCTTGAGTGAGATGTCAATAACCACTCTATGATCCCTCTCTAGTGTCATCTCTCCCTCTCCCTCCCTCCCTCCACTTCTTCTCTCTCTCTCTCTCTCTCTCTCTCTCTCTCTCTCTCTCTCACACACACACACACACACACACACACACACACACACACACAAACACAAACAGGCACATGCACACACACATATGCACATGTGCATACACACATGGACACGCATGCACACACACATAAGAGAGAGAGAAATAGAGAAATGGAGTCTTTTTTCTGCTGGTCAACTATTCTTAAACTCGAGGTCTATAAGTTTATACACCCAGTGATACCCTATTAGAAAAAACCAATCTCCCACTGCCTAGCAATTATCAATAGTTTATAGCTTCTGATTTAGGGTTGATTTGTGCCCACTTCCACTCCTGCATGTTTAGATTTTTTTCTGGATTGAATTTGTGCATGTTTTCTGCATGTTCTCAGAGTCTCTGTGAGTTCATATTGCTATTAGTCCTGTCGTATCTAGAAGATGCTGTTTCTTTGGAGGCGTCCACGACTTCTGGATCTTATACTATTCCTGCACATTGAGATAGAAAGCATAACAAAGATTACACATTTAGTACTGAGCACTCCACAATCTCTAAATCTCAACATACCATCCAGTTGTCAATGGCTTCAATATCTGAATCTCACCTAGATATAGATCATGCGGGCAATTTTTTCCTTTTATTGGATATTTTTATTTACATTTCAAATGTTTTATCCTCCAGAAAACCCTATCTCCCCCGGCTTCTATGAGAGTTCTCCTTCACCCACCCACCCACTCCCTCCCACCTCCGGGCCCTGACATTCCCCTACACTGGGGTTTCAAGACTTCACAGGACCAAGGTCCTCTCCTCACATTTATGCCCAACAGGACCATCCTCTGCTACATATGTGTATGGAGCCATAGGGCCAACCCTGTGTACTCTTGGGATGGTGATTTAGTTTTTGGGAGCTCTGGGGGGTCTGGTTGGTTGGTGGTGTTGTTCTTCTTATGGGGTTGCAAATTCTTTCAGTCCCTTCAGTCCTTTCTCCAACTCCTCCTTCATTGGGGACCTCATTATCAGTTCAATGGCTGGCTGTGAGCATCAGCCTCTGGCAACGTCTCTCAAGATTATATCAGATTCCTGTCCACATGTACTTCTTGGCATCCATAATATTGTCTGGGTTTGGTGGCTATTTATGGGCGGATCCCCAGGTGGGGATCAAAAATTAACAGGAGAAGTCTAAAGTTAAATTATGTCATAAAGCAAAAGGTGTTCTATCAAAACACCAAATTTTTTTTCTTTTTTTTTTTTTTATTAACTTGAGTATTTCTTATATACATTTCGAGTGTTATTCCCTTTCCCGGTTTCCGGGCAAACATCCCCCTCCCCCCTCCCCTTCCTTATGGGTGTTCCCCTCCCAACCCTCCCCCCATTGCCGCCCTCCCCCCATAGACTAGTTCACTGTGGGTTCAGTCTTAGCAGGACCCAGGGCTTCCCCTTCCACTGGTGCTCTTACTAGGATATTCATTGCTACCTATGGGGTCAGAGTCCAGGGTCAGTCCATGTATAGTCTTTAGGTAGTGGCTTAGTCCCTGGAAGCTCTGGTTGCTTGGCATTGTTGTACTTTTGGGGTCTCGAGCCCCTTCAAGCTCTTCCAGTTCTTTCTCTGATTCCTTCAATAGGGGACCTATTCTCAGTTCAGTGGTTTGCTGCTGGCATTCGCCTCTATATTTGCTGTATTCTGGCTGTGTCTCTCAGGAGCGATCTACATCCGGCTCCTGTCGGTCTGCACTCCTTTGCTTCATCCATCTTGTCTAATTGGGTGGCTGTATATGTATGGGCCACATGTGGGGCAGGCTCTGAATGGGTGTTCCTTCAGTCTCTGTTTTAATCTTTGCCTCTCCCTTCCCTGCCAAGGGTATTCTTTTTCCTCATTTAAAGAAGGAGTGAAGCATTCACATTTTGATCATCCGTCTTGAGTTTCGTTTGTTCTAGGGATCTAGGGTAATTCAAGCATTTGGGCTAATAGCCACTTATCAATGAGTGCATACCATGTATGTCTTTCTGTGATTGGGTTAGCTCACTCAGGATGATATTTTCCAGTTCCAACCATTTGCCTACGAATTTCATAAACTCGTTGTTTTTGATAGCTGAGTAATATTCCATTGTGTAGATGTACCACATTTTCTGTATCCATTCCTCTGTTGAAGGGCATCTGGGTTCTTTCCAGCTTCTGGCTATTATAAATAAGGCTGCGATGAACATAGTGGAGCACGTGTCTCTTTTATATGTTGAGGCATCTTTTGGGTATATGCCCAAGAGAGGTATAGCTGGATCATCAGGCAGTTCAATGTCCAATTTTCTGAGGAACCTCCAGACTGATTTCCAGAATGGTTTTACCAGTCTGCAATCCCACCAAAAATGGAGGAGTGTTCCTCTTTCTCCACATCCTCGCCAGCATCTGCTGTCACCTGAGTTTTTGATCTTAGCCAATCGCACTGGTGTGAGGTGAAATCTCAGGGTTGTTTTGATTTGCATTTCCCTTATGACTAAAGATGTTGAACATTTCTTTAGGTGTTTCTCAGCCATTCGGCATTCCTCAGCTGTGAATTCTTTGTTTAGCTCTGAACCCCATTTTTTAATAGGGTTATTTGTTTCCCTGCGGTCTAACTTCTTGAGTTCTTTGTATATTTTGGAAATAAGGCCTCTATCTGTTGTAGGATTGGTAAAGATCTTTTCCCAATCTGTTGGTTGCCGTTTTGTCCAAACCACAGTGTCCTTGGCCTTACAGAAGCTTTGCAGTTTTATGAGATCCCATTTGTCGATTCTTGATCTTAGAGCATAAGCCATTGGTGTTTTGTTCAGGAAATTTTTTCCAGTGCCCATGTGTTCCAGATGCTTCCCTAGTTTTTCTTCTATTAGTTTGAGTGTGTCTGGTTTGATGTGGAGGTCCTTGATCCACTTGGACTTAAGCTTTGTACAGGGTGATAAGGATGGATCGATCTGCATTCTTCTATATGTTGCCCTCCAGTTGAACCAGCACCATTTGCTGAAAATACTATCTTTTTTCCATTGGATGGTTTTGGCTCCTTTGTCAAAAATCAAGTGACCATAGGTGTGTGGGTTCATTTCTGGGTCTTCAATTCTATTCCATTGGTCTATCTGTCTGTCTCTGTACCAATACCATGCAGTTTTTATCACTATTGCTCTGTAATACTGCTTGAGTTCAGGGATAGTGATTCCCCCTGAAGTCCTTTTATTGTTGAGGATAGCTTTAGCTATCCTGGGTTTTTTGTTATTCCAGATGAATTTGCAAATTGTTCTGTCTAACTCTTTGAAGAATTGGATTGGTATTTTGATGGGGATTGCATTGAATCTGTAGATTGCTTTTGGTAAAATGGCCATTTTTACCATATTAATCCTGCCAATCCATGAGCATGGGAGATCTTTCCGTCTTCTGAGGTCTTCTTCAATTTCTTTCCTCAGTGTCTTGAAGTTCTTATTGTACAGATCTTTTACTTGCTTGGTTAAAGTCACACCGAGGTACTTTATATTATTTGGGTCTATTATGAAGGGTGTCGTTTCCCTAATTTCTTTCTCGGCTTGTTTCTCTTTTGTATAGAGGAAGGCAACTGATTTATTTGAGTTAATTTTATACCCAGCCACTTTGCTGAAGTTGTTTATCAGCTTTAGTAGTTCTCTGGTGGAACTTTTGGGATCACTTAAATATACTATCATGTCATCTGCAAATAGTGATATTTTGACCTCTTCTTTTCCGATCTGTATCCCTTTGATCTCCTTTTGTTGTCTGATTGCTCTGGCTAGAACTTCAAGAACTATATTGAATAAGTAGGGAGAGAGTGGGCAGCCTTGTCTAGTCCCTGATTTTAGTGGGATTGCTTCAAGTTTCTCTCTATTTAGTTTAATGTTAGCAACTGGTTTGCTGTATATGGCTTTTACTATGTTTAGGTATGGGCCTTGAATTCCTATTCTTTCCAGGGCTTTTATCATGAAGGGGTGTTGAATTTTGTCAAATGCTTTCTCAGCATCTAATGAAATGATCATGTGGTTCTGTTCTTTCAGTTTGTTTATATAATGGATCACGTTGATGGTTTTCCGTATATTAAACCATCCCTGCATGCCTGGGATGAAGCCTACTTGATCATGGTGGATGATTGTTTTGATGTGCTCTTGAATTCGGTTTGCCAGAATTTTATTGAGTATTTTTGCGTCGATATTCATAAGGGAAATTGGTCTGAAGTTCTCTTTCTTTGTTGTGTCTTTGTGTGGTTTAGGTATAAGAGTAATTGTGGCTTCGTAGAAGGAATTCGGTAGGGCTCCATCTGTTTCAATTTTGTGGAATAGTTTGGATAATATTGGTATGAGGTCTTCTATGAAGGTTTGATAGAATTCTGCACTAAACCCGTCTGGACCTGGGCTCTTTTTGGTTGGGAGACCTTTAATGACTGCTTCTATTTCCTTAGGAGTTATGGGGTTGTTTAACTGGTTTATCTGTTCCTGATTTAACTTCGATACCTGGTATCTGTCTAGGAAATTGTCCATTTCCTGAAGATTTTCAAATTTTGTTGAATATAGGTTTTTATAGTAAGATCTGATGATTTTTTGAATTTCCTCCGAATCTGTAGTTATGTCTCCCTTTTCATTTCTGATTTTGTTAATTTGGACACACTCTCTGTGTCCTCTCGTTAGTCTGGCTAAGGGTTTATCTATCTTGTTGATTTTCTCAAAGAACCAACTTTTGGTTCTGTTGATTCTTTCTATGGTCCTTTTTGTTTCTACTTGGTTGATTTCAGCTCTGAGTTTGATTATTTCCTGCCTTCTACTCCTCCTGGGTGTATTTGCTTCTTTTTGTTCTAGAGCTTTTAGGTGTGCTGTCAAGCTGCTGACATATGCTCTTTCCTGTTTCTTTCTGCAGGCACTCAGCGCTATGAGTTTTCCTCTTAGCACAGCTTTCATTGTGTCCCATAAGTTTGAGTATGTTGTATCTTCATTTTCATTAAATTCTAAAAAGTTTTTAATTTCTTTCTTTATTTCTTCCTTGACCAGGTTATCATTGAGTAGAGCATTGTTCAATTTCCACGTATTTGTGGGCATTCTTCCCTTATTGTTATTGAAGACCAGTTTTAGGCCGTGGTGGTCCGATAGCACGCATGGGATTATTTCTATCTTTCTGTACCTGTTGAGGCCCGTTTTTTGACCAATTATATGGTCAATTTTGGAGAAAGTACCATGAGGAGCTGAGAAGGAGGTATATCCTTTTGCTTTAGGATAGAATGTTCTATAAATATCCGTTAAGTCCATTTGGCTCATGACTTCTCTTAGTCTGTCTACATCACTGTTTAATTTCTGTTTCCATGATCTGTCCATTGATGAGAGTGGGGTGTTGAAATCTCCCACTATTATTGTGTGAGGTGCAATGTGTGTTTTGAGCTTTAGTAAGGTTTCTTTTACATATGTAGGTGCCCTTGTATTTGGGGCATAGATATTTAGGATTGAGAGTTCATCTTGGTTGATTTTTCCTTTGATGAATATGAAGTGTCCTTCCTTATCTTTTTTGATGACTTTTAGTTGGAAATTGATTTTATTTGATATTAGAATGGCTACTCCAGCTTGCTTCTTCTGACCATTTGCTTGGAAAGTTGTTTTCCAGCCTTTCACTCTGAGGTAGTGTCTGTCTTTGTCTCTGAGGTGTGTTTCCTGTAGGCAGCAGAATGCAGGGTCCTCGTTGCGTATCCAGTTTGTTAATCTATGTCTTTTTATTGGGGAGTTGAGGCCATTGATATTGAGAGATATTAAGGAATAGTGATTATTGCTTCCCGTTATATTCATATTTGATGTGAGGTTATGTTTGTGTGCTTTCATTCTCTTTGTTTTGTTGCCAAGACGATTAGTTTCTTGCTTCTTCTAGGGTATAGCTTGCCTCCTTATGTTGGGCTTTACCATTTATTATCCTTTGTAGTGCTGGATTTGTAGAAAGATATTGTGTAAATTTGGTTTTGTCATGGAATATCTTGGTTTCTCCATCAATGTTAATTGAGAGTTTTGCTGGATACAGTAATCTGGGCTGGCATTTGTGTTCTCTTAGGGTCTGTATAACATCAGTCCAGGATCTTCTGGCCTTCATAGTTTCTGGCGAGAAGTCTGGTGTGATTCTGATAGGTCTCCCTTTATATGTTACTTGACCTTTTTCCCTTACTGCTTTTAATATTCTTTCTTTATTTTGTGCGTTTGGTGTTTTGACAATTATGTGACGGGAGGTGTTTCTTTTCTGGTCCAATCTATTTGGAGTTCTGTAGGCTTCCTGTATGTCTATGGGTATCTCTTTTTTTAGGTTAGGGAAGTTTTCTTCTATGATTTTGTTGAAGATATTTACTGGTCCTTTGAGCTGGGAGTCTTCACTCTCTTCTATACCTATTATCCTTAGGTTTGATCTTCTCATTGAGTCCTGGATTTCCTGTATGTTTTGGACCAGTAGCTTTTTCCGCTTTACATTATCTTTGACAGTTGAGTCAATGATTTCTATGGAATCTTCTGCTCCTGAGATTCTCTCTTCCATCTCTTGTATTCTGTTGGTGAAGCTTGTATCTACATCTCCTTGTCTCTTCTTTTGGTTTTCTATATCCAGGGTTGTTTCCATGTGTTCTTTCTTGATTGCTTCTATTTCCATTTTTAATTCCTTCAACTGTTTGATTGTGTTTTCCTGGAATTCTTTCAGGGATTTTTGCGATTCCTCTCTGTAGGCTTTTACTTGTTTATTAATGTTTTCCTGTGCTTCCCTAAGTGTGTTCAGGTCTTTCCTGAAGTCCTCCAGCATCATGATCAAATATGATTTTGAAACTAGATCTTGCTTTTCTGGTGTGTTTGGATATTCCATGTTTGTTTTGGTGGGAGAATTGGGCTCCGATGATGGCATGTAGTCTTGGTTTCTGTTGCTTGGGTTCCTGCGCTTGCCTCTCGCCATCAGATTATCTCTAGTGTTACTTTGTTCTGCTATTTCTGACAGTGGCTAGACTGTCCTATAGGCCTGTGTGTCAGGAGTGCTGTATACCTGTTTTCCTCTCTTTCAGTCAGTTATGGGGACAGAGTGTTCTGCTTTCGGGCGTGTAGTTTTTCCTCTCTACAGATCTTCAGCTGTTCCTGTGGGCCTGTGTCTTGAGTTCACCAGGCAGCTTTCTTGCAGCAGAAAATTTGGTCTTACCTGTGGTCCCGAGGCTCAGGTTTGCTCGTGGGGTGCTGTCCAGGGGCTCTCTGCAGCGGCAGCAACCAGGAAGACCTGTGCCGCCCCTTCCGGGAGCTTCAGTGCACCAGGGTTCCAGATGGTCTTTGGCTTTTTCCTCTGGCGTCCGAGATGTGTGTGCAGGGAGCAGTCTCTTCTGGTTTCCCAGGCCTGTCTGCCTCTCTGAAGGTTTAGCTCTCCCTCCCACGGGATTTGGGTGCAGAGAACTGTTTATCCGGTCTGTTTCCTTCAGGGTCCGGCGGTGTCTGTGGCAGGGGTCCTGCCGCTCCTGGGCCCTCCCCCACGGGAGCCCAGAGGCCTTATACAGTTTCCTCTTGGGCCAGGGATGTGGGCAGGGGTGAGCAGTGTTGGTGGTCTCTTCCGCTCTGCAGCCTCAGGAGTGCCCACCTGACCAGGCGGTTGGGTCTCTCTCTCACCGGGTCTGGGAGCAGAGAGCTGCTCCAAATTTTTTTTCTTAGTAGCTCTTGGAATTTTGAATTGAAGAATACATCTAAAAGATTATTCTCTGAGATCAAGATGATGTCATTGTAAGATTCAGGGATGATTCAATATGTGTAATAATGGAAGACACTATATAAACAGACCAACATACAAAATCCACATGATCATCTCACTAGATATAGAAAAGGACTTGCAGAAAAATCTAACATTCACTCCTGATAAAATCCTGGAAATCTGAGGACTTGGAAGGACACACCTCAACATAATAAAGGCAATTTACAGCAAGTACACAGCCAACAACATTCTAAATAAAGAAAAACTGAAAACATTTCTACTAAAATTAGGAACAAAAAAAAGAAAATCCACTTTTTCCATGCCTGTTCAATATATTTGAAGTTCTAACTAAAGCAATAAGACAACAAAAGAAAATCAATAGGATACAAATAAGAAAGCAAAAATTCAATGTGTCTTTACTTGAACACAGTATGATTTATCTTGACAATAAAAGACCCTAAAAGATTCCTCAAGAAAATTTCATAGCTGATAAATGCTTTCAGCAAAATACAAAATTAACACACAAAAGTTAAAAGCCTTCTAATATATTCTCAGGGTCCATGAAGAATGGCACCCTGTCTAACACTCAAAATGAGTCTTAACTACCAGGAGACCTCCCCAAGTGAGACACGAGAACAAGAATGACGTTCAATGCAAACACAAGAGGTTTATTTTCTAGCACTTCAGGGTCAACCCTCAATCAGCCCCTCCTGGCAAGTGACCAGAAGGAGACCACGAATGGCTATAACAAGCAGTTTTATACTTTTTAAGGGTACAGGTACATCAGCAAGGTTACAGTTTAAACTTATTGGCTAAGCATATCGACCTTTGAATCTATTGGCTAGTAAGCATGGGCAGATTATTATATGCATTCGAACTCTGTCTGGGACCAGAGGGTCAGAAGAGTAACAGTCAGTACATTCTGCATTTTTTTTCAAGAACGTTCCTGTTCCTTCCAAGAACTATTGGTGGAGAATGGAACTAGGCCTAGCCTCTACCAGAGGTGGAAAGCTAGAATCTGGCCTAACATTGCTCTGAGGCAGTTGGGTATAAGGCTGGCAAAAGCCCTTAGGGTTCTGCACCTGGATTCAAATAGTATGTAAAGAAAAAGAATGCATTACTCTGCAGAAGTCCAACATGCTGGTGGCTACCATCTCCAAAAATGGAGAGACCCCAAAGTGAGTTCAAAGTCCCGATTTAAGTTGGGGATTTAGTTCAGCTGTAGAGAACTTGACTAGCAAGCTCAAGACCCTGAGTTCAGTCCAGAACCACTGGCCTGAGGGCCTAGAAACCTTTGCCTGGAAAGTCTATAAAGTGTTGTTGACCTATTGTGCTTGCCTCAGGCCAGGAGGCAGGGCAGTCTGAATTTGTCTGGACTCACCCAGTTCTTGGAAACAGAGATTTAGGCCTAGTCTCCCGAACTGCCAATTTGAAGGCTGTCGTGTAGTCTGCCAAGCCTTGTCATTCCTCCACTTCAGTTTTGGATCATCTTGAATCTTTGAGATATTTTATGGGCTGGTATTGTGGTTGAAGACATCCTTTCCAGAGGAATGAGTCACTCCAGGAAAAAGCTACACTAGAACATAAAAAAATCCTCAGTCGTATTTACAACTAGGCCATAAATGTACGGAGTAAGCCCCTAAGTACAAGTCTATCATGCATTGTCTGGTAGCAATATGTAACTTGGAGTTACTAGGAGTTATGTTACCAGGAGTTACAGTGTATCTCTAGAGGTGGGAATATCCTGGGGGCACCTTATTTTCAATGTAGAGTCCCTATTCAGTAAACAATAGTTCTGTGTCAAGTCTAGGAGGGAAAGGAGTTAAGAACTGGTAGTCCAATCAGCTTTCTTGTCAGCCACTGTGAAATTGATGACAAGGGTGTTGCATTGTACCCTGGGGATACCTGGATATTAAGAGAGCTACTGGATGGTGTAGCAAAGCATAAGCAACAAGCAAGCAGGATCAAGAGCACGGGATACACAGTTTTAGTGGGTCAACAGGGTGTGGGGTGACCCTTTACTGTTTTCCTGCCAGTTTGCCTGGAAGTCTTCTCTCTACTGGAACCTCAATTGCTGTGTCTCTCCTGGCCATGTTCTGATATTATCCACCGTGACAGCCATAGATATGGTTAGGATCATGGTGTGAGGTCCTTTCTAGGGAGGTCTTAGAGTCTTGTGACTGTTCATTTTTTTAAATTTTTATTGGATATTTCTTTATTTACATTTCAAATGTTATTCCCTTTCCTGATTTCCTGTCCAAAAGCCACTTAACCCCTCCCCCTCCCTTCATGTATAAGGGTGTTCCCCTCCCAATCCCTACCCCTTAATCCCCCCAAAATCCCCTACACTGGTTGTCCAACCTTGGCAGGACCAAGGGCTTCTCCTTCTATTGGTGCCCAACAAGGTCATCCTTTGCTACATATGCAGTGCAAGCTGTGGGTCAGTCCATGTATATAGTCTTTGGGTAGTGGTTTAGTCCCTGGAAGCTCTGGTTGGTTGGTATTCTTGTTCTTATGGGGTTGCAAGTCCCTTCAGCTCTTTCAGTTCTTTCTCTAATTCCTCCAACTAGGGTCCTGTTCTTAGTTCAGTGGTTTGCTGCTAGCTTTCTACACTGTATTTAACATGTTCTGGCTGTGTCTCTCAGGACATATCTATATCCATTTCCTGTCAGCATGCGCTTCTTAGCTTCATCCATCTTATATAGTTTTGGTGGCTGTATATATATGGGCCACATGTGGGGCAGGCTCTGAATGGTTGATTTTAGCCCTGAGTTTGATTATTTCCTACCTTCTACTCCTCTTGGGTGTATATGCTTCTTTTTGTTCTAGAACTTTTAGATGTGTGGTCTCTTGTTTCTTTCTCCAGGTACTCAGAGCTATGAGTTTTCCTCTTAGCACAGCTTTCATTGTGTCCCATAAGTTTGGGTATGTTGTACCTTCATTTTCATTAAATTCTAAGAAGTCTTTAACTTCTTTCTTCATTTCTTCCTTGACCAAGTTATCATTTTTGTAGAGCATTGTTCAACTTCCATGTATATGTGGGCATTCTGTCATTATTGTTGTTATTGATGACCAGCCTTAGTCCATGGTGATCTGATAGGATTCATGGGATTATTTCTATCTTCCTCTATCTGTTGATGTGTGTTTTGTGGTCAGTTTTGGAGAAGGTACCATGAGGTGCTGAGAAGAAGGCATATTCTTTTATTTTAGGAGGGAATGTTCTATAAATATCTGTTAAATCCATTTGGTTCTTAATCAGGACTTTGTCATCTGGTTTAAAGCAGCGGTGGTCAGGGGAGGAGCAGAGTCATATACCTGGTAGATGGCAGGCCAGAATTATTTCTGGACCCTATGGAGGTTTTTTAAGGATTTTAAAAACTTTTGTTGGTCATATTTAATAATGCGTCATATTTAATATAAGGCATAAGATAGGAGAGATGCCCAGTCACCACCAATTTTAAGGGTGAATTGGCCAAGGTCCCTTTCAGGGTTCAATTCATCTTCTCTACTTGCCCTGAGCTCTGGGGTCTGTGTGTAAAATGTAATTTGTAATTGATTTCCAGAAATTGTGTTAGAGTTTGAGTTACCTGAGAGATGAATGCTGGTCTACATGATATGTACTCACTTATAAGTGGATATTAGCTGTAAAGTAAAGGATAATCATGCTACAATCCACAGACCCAGAGATGCTACGTATTAAGGAGGACTCACAAATGGGGATGCATGGATCTCTCTGGGAAGGGGAAATGGAATATATTTTTCAGGTAAACAAGGGATAGGTAGGTCTGAAAACAGGGAAGATAGGTGGAGGTTGGAACGAAAGTGTACTGGGAGAGATTAATGCAACGGGGGTGGGGGGCATTTAGGGTCAGGTAGAAGCATACTGCAATGAAAATTCTGAGGAATCCGCAAGGGTGACCCTGAAGAAAACTCTTAGTAATGGAAGATAATAGAGCCTGAACCTGCAGTCATCTGTAACCAGGCAAAGCTTCCAGTGGATGGTCCAATACACAAACCATCCATACAACCTGACACCGTGTGGAGGATCAACAACCAGAGGCTGGATTCCTCAGACCTAAAACTGGACCAAACACCAACAGGGGAAAGAAAGAAAGAAAGAAAGAAAGAAAGAAAGAAAGAAAGAAAGAAAGAAAGAAAGGAAGGAAGGAAGAAAGAAAGAGAGAGAAAAACAAAGAAAGAAAGAAAGGGAAAAAGTAGAAGAAAAGGAATCAATGAAATGATTTCTAAAGATATACTGGTATACTTTTAGAACAAAACCTAGCATAATCATCAAAGAGGTTTCATAGAGCAAATGATGGGAGCAGATGCACAAACCCACAGGCAAACATTGGGTGAAGCTGCGGGATGAGGGTGATGGGGCAGAGAGGCCCAGACACCAGTAGAATACAGCCCACAGAACTAACTAACCAGGACTAATAGAGCTCATAGATACTGAATCAACAATCAGAGAGTTTAACTGGGTCTGACCTCTGCATATATAGGTCCTCTGCATATGTATTATGCTCCTATAGCTTGGTCTTCTTATGTGACTTCTAATCCTGGCAGCAGGGCCTGTTCCTAAAACTTTTGTCTATTTTGGGGACCCTTTTTCTCCTACTGGGTTGTCTCATCCAGCCTTGATATGAGGAGGTGTCACTAGTCTTATTATATTATTGATATGCCATGATTAGTTGATATCCCTGAGAGATCTGCCCTTTTCTGAAGGGAAACAAAGAGTGAATCTGAGGGAGAGGGGAGGTGAAAGAATAATAAATAAATAAATAAATAAATAAATAAATAAATAAATAAATAAATCTAAAAATATTTTAACTATAAAAAACTTTAAGGCAAAGAAAAATTAGATTTATTTAATTTTAATTATGTGAGCATGTATATCTGTATCAGTCTTCAATATGGGTGAATATGGGAGCCAGAAATGTCAGAGCCCCTGGAGTCTTATGTGCCTCCCAAATTAGCCTGTGGGAACTAAACTAGTGCCTTCTGCAAAAGCATTTTGTGTTACTAACCATTGTGTCTCTAACCCTAAAGTATGATCTTACTCATGAATCTAATAATGATTTAACAAAATTGAGTATAATAGTGTTTACTAGATGCCAGTGAGGACAGGAGAAAGAGATTTCAAAAATCCTGAAGAAATTGTATTGAATGTTCTTACCCTAAAAGAATGAGAATGATTTTAGGATAAATATGCCTAATAGATTTAAATATAATTCAGTATATTTATGTATTGTGATGTAACATGTTAGACTCATAACTTGTTACTTAGTAAATATATTTTAATACCCTGATACTCTTAAAATTGTCACTAAGATTGGAATTACCCTATGAATTACAAAGCCTTTTGATTTATTTTATTTTGGCCCTATGATCTTGGAAATAAATGGCAAATAAAATAAAGTATCTTTAATGGATTTTACCCATTGTTCATCCAGCTTCTTTTTAAGTTTTTGGTAGTTTCTATGGAGCTTGAAATGCTCTGGCACTAATGGATTATTCTGTAGTACAGTGGTTTCTGTAGTGCAAAAAGAAAGTGTGGATACCTGCCATGAAATCAAACTCAGATGTTGGTACACGCTCTGGGAAGGATGAAACGAAAATTGAATAAGGATAAGAGAAAATAAAAGCTTCTAGACCCAGAACAATGGAAATTGATTTAATTTACTGTAAAGAGTTCACCTCTTGGTAAAGAGATCCAAAAAACACAGATCTTGCTGACTACTAGGAAAGGACAAAGTTGAATTGGGTATCTAAATTAGTATAGTACTGTTCTGGTAAATTTTCTGTTTTACATAAAACATTATTCAACATTTCAGGGAATCATGATTTTCCCCACAGTAAAATTCTGTAGAAACATGGCTCTTTCTTTATGTCTTAAGAAAAATTAAACTACATTCTGTCTTATAGAAACATACCCATGAATTCTGATAATGATGTTTAAAACACATAACTGTTTTGTCTGCTTTGGTTTTCCTAATTACTGTTGATACACCTTAAATATGCTTTGTTCCAGGATCTGAGATTAGAGTCTTTTGCAAGCTATGAAATGGAGATGGTCACATAGGGCAGAGTTTTTCCAATGAGAAAACCAATCCCATCCAACACTATAGCAGCAGGATTGCGTCAAAGCAATCTGATGGCAGAATATAACATAATATAAACAAAAAAAGCCTGTAAGTCAAAATTCAGTCTCTGTACTAAACAACAAGGTAAATAGAAACAAAAGCATAACACCTAAAATTCCTGGTAATGTAAACATTCTCTCTCTCCTCGCAGAGACTCTCTCAAAGAAACTGCAGAGTATAGCACAGACTAGATTTCAAAGTCAGCCTCGTGTGAGTGCCATAGCTTCAGACAGAACAGGGCAGTCATTTGGAATATGGGTGTGCTTATATTTCTAGGACATCCCCATGCTTGTGACTATGTGTGATGTCCCCTAGGGAAGGGCTAGCCCCACATAAGCTTCTTAGGGTAGAAAATAAGGGAGTCTTGAAGTGATCAATGTTAGGATCTTGTCTTCTCACAGTTAGACTCAGAAGACAAGTGCCAGTAGCCATAGCCACTCTGTATGGTTTGATTTTCTTATTTCCCACTGCCTTTAACATTGAATCGTGAGTGTTTAGTGTAAACTGTGATCAGGGACACTAAGAAACTTGTTAAAACTGCACTTGGAGCAAAGCAGTTTCAGATTAAACTGTTAGCAAGAGCTCAGGGACACCTGCAGGAGGAGTCCAAAGTGAAGGGACTTGGCAGGTTAGGGGACAATTTGACAACTCACTACTATTGTAGACATAGAGAATTTATAACAATCCCTTCCTAAGAAGACATGGTAGAAGTTAGAGTTTCTAAAATGTGAATGTTGAAATCTTGATTAATTGACCTTTAGGTCTTGTGAGAATTTACTAAAGACCATAACTGACAAAAGATAATTATATGTTCATATTTTAAGATTACTCTGTTCCATTTGAACTTAGAGAAATGGAAGTAACTTATCATTCTCAAGATATTCAAGCAATTGGAATTACTATAATGGGATGTGCAAGCCTGAGTCACATATTACTAAGAAAAGAGGTTGACAAAGTTTACATTTTTCTGGGGAGCCAAAGGCCCATATTTGATGGTCTTCATTTGCTGACAGGATGCCAAAGTGATACAAAACATCTTATAGAAACAGACAGTAGTCTCTCTGTTTCTGTTTCTCTGTCTATCTCTGTTCCTCTGTCTCTGTCTCTGTCTCTGTCTCTCTCTCTCTCTTTCCCTCTCTCTCTCTGTGTGTGTGTATGTGTGTATGTTTGTGTATGCTGATTTCTCATTTTATGAAGACATCACTATTATTCAATCATGATTGTTCCACCCTGTTGACTTTATTCATTTCTAATGACATTCCAAAGTCTCTACCTCCAACTGTCATAGTTAATTAAGTTTCCACTCTTTTAATGCTGGTCATGAGGGATTACATAACCACACAAGAACCACTGGGGAACAAATTAAAGTCATACAGAAATGATAGCATTCAGTTAAAATGTAAAAGTAAAGCATACTCAGAACATACTTGGACAAGTTGAGACAGTATAGCAATGTTAAGATAACATTGTATTGCATAATGTATTGCATGTGAACATAAGAAGGGTTAATCAGAAGCAAGATGGTGAACTAGTGGAGGCAGGAATAAAAATCTCTAAACTGTTAGTAAGGCTCCTCAGAGGATTATCTCAGCCACAGAAACCTCAATTAAGGTGAATCTCAGCCTGGTAGCATTTACAATATTATTCTTGTTGTAAAAGTAAACTTTACCTGGACATCTCATATGAGTCCATTTATTAAAAACTTCATTCACTTGTTTTTTGATCCAAATATATGTTCATCAAGTAACACTTAAATTATGTGTTAATGTTTCATTGTGTGTGTGTGTGTGTGTGTGTGTGTGTGTGTGTGTGTGTGTTTCATATTCAGTCACTTTATCTTCAGTGACATAGCTTGGCAGGTCATAGGAATAGAATCACAGATGACCATCACCATGAACTTTGAGGGCACATAGCAGTCATGTCTTAGAAAAACTTGGTAGGAGTAAGGACTTCAATAGGAAAGGTATTACCAATGAACAGAGGAGTTTGAATCATAAAGTTAAAGAATGGATGCAAGGCTGAACCAACGTAAATTACAAGGTAGAGAAAAAGAAATGGGATTTTTAAAATTTTTTTATTCATTTTACATTCTGATAGCTGTCTCCCCTCCTGGCCTCCTTCCCACAGTCCCTCCCCTCTCACTTCCCTTCATGGGGGAGGCCCTTCTGAGTATCCTACAACTCTGACACATTAAGTCTCTGCAGGGCTAGGTGCCTCTCTTCCTACTGAAGCTAGACAAGACAACTGAACTAAGGGACCAAATGCCACAGACACACAATAGCTTTCGGGATAGGCCTTGATCCAGTTGTTCAGGACCCACATGAAGATCAAGCTGCACATCTGCTACATATGTTCAGAGTTGTAGGTCCATCTTGCGTACTCTCTAGTTGTTGACTCAGTCTCTGAGAGCCCACAAGGGCCCAGGTTAGTTGAGTGATGTTGGTCTTGCCCTGGAGTTCCTATCCCCTTCAGGGCCCTCAATTCTTCCCCCAACTCTCTCATAAAAGCCCCATCCAATATTAGGCTGACTGTATTCCTACTTTTCACTTTCATGGTGACAGACTCCTATCCCTCTAGAACTGTAAGCCTGAAATAAACTTTTTTTCCTCTAAGTTGCCTTGTTCATTGTGTTTCATCACAACATTCAAAAAGTAACCTAGACAGCCATCATATAAACATAAATTTTGTCCTTTTATGGCATTACGCTGTACATTTGACAGCTGCTATATTATTGTAAATCTATTCCCATGATAAATCAGAATAATAGCTTCAAAACACAAAAGCCCCCTTATCAAATAGGACTTAAATCACAGAATAGTACTACTGAAGATAAAGGTCTTAAAGATTTGGCTTGTAAAATCCTTCAAAATGCTTCACATCAATTCTGTGGAAGAAAAAGCCTACAAAAATGTGTTTCCTAAATATTTATATATGCCAGCATAGAACACTGCAGATCACTTCTACTATTCACTGCCATATAAAACTTCAAAAACCTCAGACAAGGAGTCTCATGAGTTCCCACAAATACGAAAATGTGAGACCGTCCAGACTGCCTCATTGTAAAGTCATGCTATTGACCACTTTCTGAGAGGGTAAGACTAATGAACTTTAAATGCACAGGTAAATTCAATAAGAAAATAGATGACTTATTAAAATACATGAACACTTAGATGAAATAAAAAGACAGACTACTCTAGAAAAGGAGTAGTAATTTATGTTTATTCACACTGTTTTCTTCCCTTTTAGATATGAGTATGGAGAATTTTGCACATAATAACTTATCTTAAAGCTCTGAGTAATGGCTTATGCAGGTAATTTCAGCACAGATGGAGATAATGCAGGAGTATTATCACAAGTCTGAGGCCAGCCTGGGATATATGGTGAGTTCCAGAACAGTTTGAACTACATAATGTGATCCTGTCTCAAAAGTATTAAAACAAAATCACATTGCAGAAATGCAATATATTTGTAAGAAACTAGCAAGATAAGTGTGTGTGTGTGTGTATATATAAAACTATGGGTGTATGTAAATGAGTATATATACACACATAGTGATCAGTCACTTATGTATTTACTAAAGTATAAAAAAATGATGAGACAATTTGGTTTAGTTATACTTGTCTTCAAACTTGGTAAAGCAGATTTACAAAATGATCTCATTCCTGCTCTGTGATCTGAGTCATCAATCCCCATCTGTAGTGGATGACTCTTACACTTTATTTTTAGTCTGCCTAACTTTTGAAATTCAAATATCTTATTCAGCTGTCTAACACCTCTAAATGGAAGTCTAATTTGACATAACAAGCTTGAATTCTAAATCTATATCCAGACCTTGCCCTCTCTACTCCAAACTACTTAATCCCAGGATCTCCTAAGTCTAAAGGAATGCTAACACCATTCCTTTCACAGTCCAGGATTCTAACACTACCCTAACATTGTTGACTGCTTTTTCTCACAACTTATATAACATACCTTGGCTAATATCACTTGTTATGTATTTAAAATTTACCAAGAATACCAATATTTTCTTCCGTCTCCACTATCATGCTCACTCCTGGTATGGCTATCAATAATTCCGAGGAGTACTGAATCACCTTTCCACTTATTTTCTCAGTTGTTCTAACCCTGTAATTAGAAAACTGTGTTAGTAATATTCTCTTTTCTCCCACTAAATGCAAGACAAAAAGCAACTAAGAGGATGAAAACAGCTGTTTTCCCACAAGTGTCAGTGACAGGGATTGTATTGAATTGCCAGTTTTCAAGTATGTGAAGGCTTGGGTTGAATACCTATTTTCATATAAAAAAGGGTATGTATTCAACATCCTTACTAGCTTCTTGACACAAAAGCAAGCTTCCAATTTTTATAGAGAATAGTTTTATTCATTCACAAATAATAAAATTATCAGTCATAAAGTTGTATTATCAATTGGCTAGTGCTTTTGGGCTGACACAGATTATCTTTTCCTTATATACCATTAGTCCTACCAATATCCCTCCAGAACAGGTAAGGCCAAGATGAGAAGACAAACTGCCCATTGTTAGGTACTCCATCAGACTTCTTATTTGCAGTGCATTGCTATTGACACCATGCCCTGTTTATTTACATGCATTAGTAGTTTCTCCTATTCTCAACTTTTCCATGCATGGATAGCCAGGAATATGCCATATGAATTCACATGTGATTAGAAGCCACCACACAGCTCTCTAGCCTATGTCTACTGTAAGCAGGTTCTAGGCCATTTAGGAGAGTAAATATTAATTTCTATCAAAAATACCCACCCCTATCTTATCTCATGTGTGCATGCCTGTGTGTGTGTGTGTGTGTGTGTGTGTGTGTGTGTGTTTGTTTGTGATATGCTTGGTAGTGTGAGTATATACAAATGTGTATGTGGGTACATTTGCATGTAGAAGTCAAAAGTTGACATTAAGTATCTTCAATTGTTCTTAGGCTGATTTTTTTTGATAGGGTTTCTCATGGAACATGAAGTTCACCAGTTTGACCTTGGCCAGCTGCCCAGTGAATATTTGGGGTCCACCTACCTCTATCTTTACCCCTACAATTGGATTCATAGATGCAGACCTCCATACCTGCCTTTTGCTTAGGTGCTAGGAATGCAAATTCATAATCATTTTTTCATGAAGTTCAGACAACTAGTTTCGACTGAAAATGTGCAAGAAAGAAAAATAATCATCACCAGCATGAACTTAAAACCACATTCCTGTAGGACAAGAAAGTGAGATTAGAAATGTCTAGACAAATGCAAAACCAAGGCATGTGTCTTTATGCTCAAAAAGTAAAACATCCCCAGTGTAGAGCACTTTGGTACATTCTAGAGTGCACTCCCACCTCCTACCTCCCAGAGGTTACCTGTTTCTATTCTTTCTGTTGCCCTTAGTCCTATCCCCTCTCCCACCCATGTCCCTTCTTCCCTCTGCCACACCTTCACACCCACCATGACTGTTTTCTTCTCCCTTCCAAGTGGGATTGAGGCATCCTCACTTGGGTTCTTGACTTGTTAACTTTCTTGAGTCCTGTCATTGTCTCCTGGGTATTCTGCACTTTTCTTTAACTAATATCCACTCATTAGGAAGTACATACCATGCAAGCCTACAACACATATACAGCAGAGGACTGTCTAGTCTTTCCTCAGTGAGAGAAGATACACCTAACCATCTAGAGACTTGAGGCCCCAGGAAGTGGGGAGGCCTGGTAGGGTGGGGGTGGGAGGTAAGGACATTCTCTTGGAGACAGGGGTTGAATATGGGATAAGGAGTCGTCCAGGGACAGACTAGAGAGTGATGAAGTCGGGACTGTAAAAAAAGTTTGAATAATAAAAATAAATAAATTTAATTAAAAAAGTAACACTTTGGCTGCCGCCGCAAGCAAACTTGAGCCTCAGGACCACAGGTAAGACCAACTTTTCTGCTACAAGAGACCTGCCTGGTGAACTCGGGGCACACAGAGGCAGAATTCCTCTAGGAACAGGCACCTCCTGTGTTTACCGGGAGTCCCACACCCGCGGATCCCGGCCCGCAGCAGCTCTCTGCTCCCAGACCCTGTGGGAGAGAGACCTCACCGCCTGGTCAGGTGGGCACTCCTGAGGCTACAGAGCAGAAGAGACCACCAACACTGCCCACCCCTGCCCACATCCCTGGCCCAAGAGGAAACTGTATAAGGCCTCTGGGTTCCCGTGGGGGAGGGCCCAGGAGCAGCAGGACCCCTGTGCCTGAGACACTGCAGGAACCTGAAGGAATAGACCGGATAAACAGTTCTCTGCACCCAAATCCCGTGGGAGGGAGAGCTAAACCTTCAGAGAGGCAGACACGCCTGGGAAACCAGAAGAGACAGCACTCTGCACAAACATCTCAGACGCCAGAGGAAAACAGCAAACACCATCTGGAACCGTGATGCACTGAAGCTCCCGGAAATGGCGGCACAGATCTTCCTGGTTGCTGCCGCTGCAGAGAGCTCATGGGCAGCACCCCTCGAGCGAACTTGAGCTTCGGGACCACAGGTAAGACCAACTTTTCTGCTGCAAGTGACCTGCCTGGTGAACTCAAGACACACGCCCACAGGAACAGCTGAAGACCTGTAGAGAGGAAAAACAACATGCCCGAAAGCAGAACACTCTGTCCCCATAACTGGCTGAAAGAAAACAGGAAAACAGGTCTACAGCACTCCTGACACACAGGCTTATAGGGCAGTCAAGCCTCTTTCAGAAATAGCAGAACAAAGTAACACTAGAGATAATCTGATGCTGAGAGGCAAGCGCAGGAACCCAAGCAACAGAAACCAAGACTACATGGCACCATCGGAGCCCAATTCTCCCATCAAAACAAACATGGAATATCCAAACACACCAGAAAAACAAGATCTAGTTTCAAAATCATATTTGATCATGATGCTGGAGGACTTCAAGAAAGACGTGAAGAACTCCCTTAGAGAAACACAGGAAAAAATTAATAAACAAGTAGAAGCCTACAGAGAGGAATCGCAAAAATCCCTGAAAGAATTCCAGGAAAACACAATCAAACAGTTGAAGGAATTAAAAATGGAAATAGAAGCAATCAAGAAGGAACACATGGAAACAACCCTGCATATAGAAAACCAAAAGAAGAGACAAGGAGATGTAGATACGAGCTTCACCAACAGAATACAAGAGATGGAAGAGAGAATCTCAGGAGCAGAAGATTCCATAGAAATCATTGACTCAACTGTCAAAGATAATGTAAAGCGGAAAAAGCTACTGGTCCAAAACATACAGGAAATCCAGGACTCAATGAGAAGATCAAACCTAAGGATAATAGGTATAGAAGAGAGTGAAGACTCCCAGAAAAAAGGACCAGTAAATATCTTCAATAAAATCATAGAAGAAAACTTCCCTATCCTAAAAAAAAAGAGATACCCATACGCATAAAAGAAGCCTACAGAACTCCAAATAGATTGGACCAGAAAAGAAACACCTCCCGTCACATAATAGTCAAAACACCAAACGCACAAAATAAAGAAAGAATATTAAAAGCAGTAAGGGAAAAAGGTCAAGTAACATATAAAGGCAGACCTATCAGAATCACACCAGACTTTTTGCCAAAAACTATGAAGGCCAGAAGATCCTGGACTGATGTCATACAGACCCAAAGAGAACACAAATGCCAGTCCAGGTTACTGTGTCCTGCAAAACTCAATTAACATAGATGGAGAAACCAAGATATTCCATGACAAAGCCAAATATACACAATATCTTTCTACAAATCCAGCACTACAAAGGATAATAAATGGTAAAGCCCAACATAAGGAGGCAAGCTATACCCTAGAAGAAGCAAGAAACTAATCGCCTTGGCAACAAAACAAAGAGAAGAAAAACACTCAAACATAACCTCACATCCAAATATGAATATAACGGGAAGCAATAATCACTATTTCTTAATATCTCTCAATATCAATGGCCTCAACTCCCCAATAAAAAGACATAGATTAACAAACTGGATACGCAACGAGGACCCTGCATTCTGCTGCCTACAGGAAACACACCTCAGAGACAAAGACAGACACTACCTCAGAGTGAAAGGCTGGAAAACAACTTTCCAAGCAAATGGTCAGAAGAAGCAAGCTGGAGTAGCCATTCTAATATCAAATAAAATCAATTTCCAACTAAAAGTCATCAAAAAAGATAAGGAAGGACACTTCATATTCATCAAAGGAAAAATCCACCAAGATGAACTCTCAATCCTAAATATCTATGCCCCAAATACAAGGGCACCTACATATGTAAAAGAAACCTTACTAAAGCTCAAAACACACATTGCACCTCACACAATAATAGTGGGAGATTACAACACCCCACTCTCATCAATGGACAGATCATGGAAACAGAAATTAAACAGAGATGTAGACAGACTAAGAGAAGTCATGAGCCAAATGGACTTAACGGATATTTATACAACATTCTATCCTAAAGCAAAAGGATATACCTTCTTCTCAGCTCCTCATGGTACTTTCTCCAAAATTGACCATATATTTGGTCAAAAAACGGGCCTCAACAGGTACAGAAAGATAGAAATAATCCC
Source organism: Rattus norvegicus (assembly GCF_021556685.1). Classification (NCBI taxonomy): domain Eukaryota; kingdom Metazoa; phylum Chordata; class Mammalia; order Rodentia; family Muridae; genus Rattus; species Rattus norvegicus. The sequence goes on from NC_141550.1 coordinate 39,165,622, forward strand.
ATGCGTGCTATCGGACCACCACGGCCTAAAACTGGTCTTCAATAAATATAAGGGAAGAATGCCCACATATATGTGGAAATTGAACAATGCTCTACTCAATGATAACCTGGTCAAGGAAGAAATAAAGAAAGAAATTAAAGACTTTTTAGAATTTAATGAAAATGAAGGTACAACATACCCAAACTTATGGGACACAATGAAAGCTGTGCTAAGAGGAAAACTCATAGCGCTGAGTACCTGCAGAAAGAAACAGGAAAGAGCATATGTCAGCAGCTTGACAGCTCACCTAAAAGCTCTAGAACAAAAAGAAGGAAATACACCCAGGAGGAGTAGAAGGCAGGAAATAATCAAACTCAGAGCGGAAATCAACCAAGTAGAAACAAAAAGGACCATAGAAAGAATCAACAGAACCAAAAGTTGGTTCTTTGAGAAAATCAACAAGATAGATAAACCCTTAGCCAGACTAACGAGAGGACACAGAGAGTGCGTCCAAATTAACAAAATCAGAAATGAAAAGGGAGACATAACTACAGAATCAGAGGAATTTCAAAAAATCATTAGATCTTACTATAAAAACCTATATTCAACAAAATTTGAAAATCTACAGGAAATGGACAATTTCCTCGACAGATACCAGGTACCGAAGCTAAATCAGGAACAGATAAACCAGTTAGACAACCCCATAACTCCTAAGGAAATAGAAGCAGTCATTAAAGGTCTCCCAACCAAAAAGAGCCCAGGTCCAGACGGGTTTAGTGCAGAATTCTATCAGACCTTCATAGAAGACCTCATACCAATATTATCCAAACTATTCCACAAAATTGAAACAGATGGATCACTACCGAATTCCTTCTAAGAAGCCACAATTACTCTTATACCTAAACCACACAAAGACCCAACAAAGAAAGCGAACTTCAGACCAATTTCCCTGAATATCGACGCAAAAATACACAATAAAATTCTGGCAAACCGAATCCAAGAGCACATCAAAACAATCATCCACCATGATCAAGTAGGCTTCATCCCAGGCATGCAGGGATGGTTCAATATACGGAAAACTATCAGCGAGATCCATTATATAAACAAAGTGAAAGACCAAAACCACATGATCATTTCATTAGACGCTGAGAAAGCATTTGACAAAATTCAACACCCCTTCATGATAAAAGTCCTGGAAAGAATAGGAATTCAAGGCCCATACCTAAACATAGTAAAAGCCATATAGAGCAAACCAGTTGCTAACATTAAACTAAATGGAGAGAAACTTGAAGCAATCCCACTAAAATCAGGGACTAGACAATGCTGTCCGCTCTCTCCCTCCTTAATCAATATAGTTCTTGAAGTTCTAGCCAGAGCAATCAGACAACAAAAGGAGGTCAGGGGGATACAGATTGGAAAAGAAAAAGTCAAAATATCACTATTTGCAGATGATATGATAGTATATTTAAGTGATCCCAAAAGTTCCACCAGAGAACTACTAAAGCTGATAAACAACTTCAGCAAAGTGGCTGGGTATAAAATTAACTCAAATAAATCAGTAGCCTTCCTCTACACAAAAGAGAAACAAGCCGAGAAAGAAATTAGGGAAACGACACCCTTCATAATCGACCCAAATAATATAAAGTACATCGGTGTGACTTTAACCAAGCAAGTAAAAGATATCTACAAAAAGAACTTCAAGACACTGAAGAAAGAAATTGAAGAAGACCTCAGAAGATGGAAAGATCTCCCATGCTCATGGATTGGCAGGATTAACATAGTAAAAATGGCCATTTTACCAAAAGCAATCTACAGATTCAATGCAATCCCCATCAAAATACCAATCCAATTCTTCAAAGAGTTAGACAGAACAATTTGCAAATTCATCTGGAATAACAAAAAACCCAGGATAGCTAAAACTATCCTCAACAATAAAAGGACTTCAGGGGGAATCACTATCCCTGAACTCAAGCAGTATTACAGAGCAATAGTGATAAAAACTGCATGGTATTGGTACAGAGACAGACAGATAGACCAATGGAATAGAATTGAAGACCCAGAAATGAACCCACACACCTATGGTCACTTGATTTTTGACAAAGGAGCCAAAACCATCCAATGGAAAAAAGATAGAATTTTCAGCAAATGGTGCTGGTTCAACTGGAGGGCAACATGTAGAAGAATGCAGATCGATCCATCCTTATCACCGTGTACAAAGCTTAAGTCCAAGTGGATCAAGGACCTCCACATCAAACCAGACACACTCAAACTAATAGAAGAAAAACTAGGGAAGCATCTGGAACACATTGGCAGTGGAAAAAATTTCCTGAACAAAACACCAATGGCTTATGCTCTAAGATCAAGAATCGACAAATGGGATCTCATAAAACTGCAAAGCTTCTGTAAGGCAAAGGACACTGTGGTTAGGACAAAACGGCAACCAACAGATTGGGAAAAGATCTTTACCAATCCTACAACAGATAGAGGCCTTATATCCAAAATATACAACGAACTCAAGAAGTTAGACCGCAGGGAAACAAATAACCCTATTAAAAAATGGGGTTCAGAGCTAAACAAAGAATTCACAGCTGAGGAATGCCGAATGGCTGAGAAACACCTAAAGAAATGTTCAACATCTTTAGTCATAAGGGAAATGCAAATCAAAACAACCCTGAGATTTCACCTCACACCAGTGAGAATGGCTAAGATCAAAAACTCAGGTGACAGCAGATGCTGGCAAGGATGCGGAGAAAGAGGAACACTCCTCCATTGTTGGTGGGATTGCAGACTGGTACAACCATTCTGGAAATCAGTCTGGAGGTTCCTCAGAAAATTGGACATTGAACTGCCTGAGGATCCAGCTATACCTCTCTTGGGCATATACCCAAAAGATGCCCCAACATATAAAAAAGACACGTGCTCCACTATGTTCATCACAGCCTTATTTATAATAGCCAGAAGCTGGATAGAACCCAGATGCCCTTCAACAGAGGAAGGGATACAGAAAATGTGGTACATCTACACAATGGAATATTACTCATCTATCAAAAACAACGACTTTATGAAGTTTGTAGGCAAATGGTTGCACCTGGAAAATATCATCCTGAGTGAGCTAACCCAATCACAGAAAGACATACATGGTATGCACTCATTGATAAGTGGCTATTAGCCCAAATGCTTGAATTACCCTAGATGCCTAGAACAAATGAAACTCAAGACAGATGATCAAAATGTGAATGCTTAACTCCTTCTTTAAAAGGGGAACAAGAATACCCTTGGCAGGGAAGGGAGAGGCAAAGATTAAAACAGAGACTGAAGGAACACCCATTCAGAGCTTCCCCCACATGTGGCCCATACATATACAGCCACCCAATTAGACAAGATGGATGAAGCAAAGAAGTGCAGACCGACAGGAGCCGGATGTAGATCGCTCCTGAGAGACACAGCCAGAATACAGCAAATACAGAGGCGAATGCCAGCAGCAAACCACTGAACTGAGAATAGGTCCCCTATTGAAGGAATCAGAGAAAGAACTGGAAGAGCTTGAAGGGGCTCGAGACCCCAAAAGTACAACAATGTCAAGCAACCAGAGCTTCCAGGGACTAAGCCACTACCTAAAGACTATATATGGACTGACCCTGGGTTCCAACCACATAGATAGCAATGAATATCCTAGTAAGAGCACCAGTGGAAGGGGAAGCCCTGGGTCCTGCTAAGACTGAACCCCCAGTGAACTAGATCTTGGGGGGAGGGCGTCAATGTGGGGAGGGTTGGGAGGGGAACACCCATAAGGAAGGGGAGGGGGGAGGGGGATGTTTGCCCGGAAACCGGGAAAGGGAATAACACTCGAAATGTATATAAGAAATACTCAAGTTAATAAAAAAGAAAAAGAAATACTCAAGTTAATAAAAAAAATGTACTTTAAAAAAATTAACACTTCAATTGTCATGCTATGTTGGAAGGGGTAATCTCTCTCTCACATACACCCCTTCTTTAGTCAAAGAGATGCAAAAAGTATGGAATTTCAAAAGTAGAAAAATTAATCTTCCCCCAAAAAGAGCTCCTTAATTGTTTATGTGGTCAGCTCTGAAATCATAAATGATCCACATAAGGTCTTGTATTTGAAAACTTGTCCCCATTTGACATCCTGCTGAAAGTTTACAGAACCTTTAAGATGTGCAGCCCTCCTGAAAGATATACTTCATTAGGGATGGACTTTGAGGTTTTATACCCTGGCCCCATTTTCTCTCTCTCTCTCTCTCTCTCTCTCTCTCTCTCTCTCTCTCTCTCTCTCTCTCTCTCTGTCTCTCTCTCTCTCTGTCTCTCTCTCTCTGTCTCTCTCTCTCTCTCTCTCTGTGTGTGTGTGTGTGTGTGTGTGTCTGTGTGTTTCCCATGTACAGACCAAATCTTCCTAGCCAGTTTCCTCTTTCACCATCAGATCCTGCCTGTCCTACCTATTCATAATGATGGCCTCTCGCCCTTTGGAACCTTAAGCTAAAATAGACTATTCTCCTCATAGTTTCCGTTTTTCTAGTTTTGTTTTCTTTTGGGGGTTGTTTGTTTGTTTTTTGGGTTTTTTGTCATGATAGTTGTCACAACAACAGAAAGGAAACTGGTACGTGTAATATTTGCAAGGCAGAAACAGAAGGATCAGTGTTCTAGGGCATCCTCTGTAGCACACAGTGAGTTCACAGACAACTGTTGATAGACGTGAAATAAGAGAAAGAAAGCTAATCTTTCTGTATTGAAGAAGTAGCAACACATGTAGGTTGTCTTAGTGAGAAAACTCAATGCAAAGCATGTATGTGAGAGATTCCCTTGTCCTTTTCTGTAATAAACATCCTCATCATCGGCCATTAATGCTGACAAGCCTTTAAAGGCAGACAAGAGCCCTGTTTGAATATATTTAACTGGTGACCTAGAAATGAAGCTTCTGCCAAAAAAGACATTCCAAGCTGATTTTAATTTGTGTTCATGCAAATGTAATATCAACATTGTATTATAAAGTGCATTTTACCAGGAAGGTAGTTGGAAAAAAGGCGAAACAAAACAAAACAAAACAAAAAAGGTGCTTTTGTTTTTGGTATGGTATAAGAAAGGTTTGAGATGATGAAGATCACATGTTTGAAGAGATCTCACACTCTAATGCATCAGTGGGAACTTGGGTATTTTTGATTTGACCTTAACACTTTTGAATTGTCGTATTGCCATTTAGTCTATGAGAATATCCAACACAATCTCTCAATGCTTTTCCATCAAATGTGGTGAGATTGATCCTCCTATTCTCCTGTGGATTTTTTAAAACCATCCCTGAGTGACAATATACACTTTCATAGAAGATCCAAAGCCATTCAATATGCTCTTAATTATAAATATCTTTCTAAATTTATGACTGCTGTAAACATCATTCTTTGATATACACACATATATTCCCTCTCTTAGACTTAACTGCACATTTATATTCAAATTTTATAGTCACATATGCCACAGATTTACTCCCAGATGTCTTCCTGTGATATCTATTTTGTGCTCACCCTCTAGACAACCTCAGGGCATTAGCAGACACCTGCCTATGAATGAATTGCACCAATGCTCCCACTTTCCCTAAGCTGCTTTCAGTTAAAGGTAAAAGATGGACATTTGGTTTCTACTGATTTAATTTAACTTAGGATACATGTTCCCATTTCCTTTTATTCTGTGCCATGTGTACTGGGCTCTGGTGCTGCATTGTGTGGGTGAGTATGTGTGTATGTGTGTGTATGTGAGTATGTATGTGTGTATATGTGTGTGTATTTATGTGTGTATAAGTGTATATTTATGTATGTGTGTATATGTGTGTATGTGTGTGTGTATGTGTGTGTTTTCTTTTGTCCTTGTTTTCTGTCTTCTGTCCCCTGTCCACTGTTACTCTGCTTTGCACCGTTTCTATGCCCCATTGTGCCCTGTGCTCTGTCTTCCCCTTGGCTCTGTGCTTTCTCTCTGCTTCTGTGCATGCTCATCTATCCTTATCTCCTGGCTTCTGTCCTATCTTCTGTTCACTGTCTCCTGTCCCCTTCAGGAAAGAGCAAATCTGACACACAATCACATTGTGCCAAAGGACAAAGTAGCTTTGGTATTTCTGAGATGCCAGGGACAAGTCTCCAATGCAGAAATGTGACTTTAGGGTTTTGTCCAATTTTATTAGTAATGAATAGCTTTCCTCTATATTTAGTGCTGTTCTTGTTTTTAGAATGTGTCTAATGTCCAGAAAAGTTAACATTTGGCACAGGAGTAACTGGAAACTAGACATTGGTGTGACCACAGGAAAATACCACTAAGCCAAAATATCCCAAAGCTCACTTCTGCACACCAATTACTTTAATTTCTCACCTTCTCAAATGCTGTCCAGCTAATTATTCAGTTACTTAGAAAAGGAAAGCAGAAAATGGTGCTTGGGATGCAGAGTGGTAACATCAGCTATCCTCAAAGACATTCCTTTCTGGAAAAGTCACTTAAAATTTACCTGATTGCATTCTCTCACTTAAGTTAGGAAAAGTAAGTGAAACCCAGTGCCCATACTACCCTTCCACAACCTCAACTGCTGCAGGGACACTGCACAGTGTCATCACTCAGAGGAACATCCATGGTATACTATTTACATGGACAGTTTTGGATTTTGCATATCAGTGAAAAATGAAACTAATTTTTCAAAGGAGAATTTTCAGAGAGCAAAATAAAATACACAGTTTAGAAAAGGCAGATCAAGTAATGTTTACTTTAAGCATCATTGTCAGACATTGCATGGATATACTCTCATGGTTTGATGATTTATTTGGTTTCATTCTGCTACATGTCTCTTCTTGTGACAGTAACATGGTGGTTTTACTGTTACAGAGTGTAATATACCTAAAAACCAGGTGTGATTATTTTTTCAGAATCATTCTTTTTGCTCCAGTTTTTTTTGGTGGGGAGGGGAGAGGTTATCCAGGTGTTTTATATTTCCCTGCTATTGAAAGTAGTGATTACTCTTCACATAATATATCCTGAATAGAGCTCCCCCTCCATATACTCCAGAGTTCCTCTCCACTTCCCTCCCATCCAGATACACTCCCTTTCTGTCTCTCATTAGAAAAAAGAATTTATTTAAATAATAAAATTTAAGTTTATATAATAAATTCTGATTTAATTTAATTAAAATAAAACAAAAATTAGCACATCAGAATTTGTTAAAACAAGCAGAAAGAAAAGATTTCAAAAAAAGGCACAAGAAGCAGAAAACCACTCATTCATGTACATAAGAATCCAATTAAAAACAGTAAACTGGAAAACATAATATATAAAGAAAAATGACTTGTAGGATTAAAAGAATAAACTTTACTTATAATATATAATTAAAATTATAAAAATGAACCTAATTTTTCACAGGAAAATCTTTGCGTTTTAGACATACAGCTTTCTATTAAGAATAGCTTATTTCCCCAATAATAATCCTTTGAAGGAAACTCAATTTTTATTTGCAGGTACTTATCAATTGAAGATTGCTTCTGAGTAAGGGATAGGGCTATATGTACACTTCTCCTTTCAGCTCTAAGACTACATATGGTGCAGATCCTTGCAAGCCATGTGCATGCTGCCTAGGTATTTTTGAGTTCATATGTATGCTGATCATGTTGATTTAGAGGACGTTGTTAGCTTGATATCCTCATCCTCTCTGGTTCTTACACTTTTTCCACCTCTTCTCCCCTTTTTCCTGAGTCCTAAGAGGAGTTATGATATAGTTACAACAGTTTTTTGTAACTGAGTGCAGTAAGCTCTCTCACTCTCAGCATAATGTCTGATTCTTGGTCACATAGCAGTTTCAGGTATAGGATCCACCTTGTGGAACATGCCTTAAGTCAAATCAGAAGTTGGTTGGTCATTCCCACAAACTTTGTTCCACTATTATACAAGTGCATCTTACTGGCAAGTCACCAATGTAGATCAAAGGGGTTGAGCTGGGTTAGTGTTTATATACATTTCTATACCCGACATACGAGTGAAGGCTCTTTATAGGCACCAGTTCAGCATATTACCCATCAAATGACCTTAAAATTTAGCTGTTTCTCCTCATTCCCGTGCTCATCCTTCTGTTCCCTCCCTACTCCACTTGATTTTCCCATTTCAGTCCCCCTCCTACACAACTATTCTATTGCCCTTCCTTAGGAACATCTATCTAGATCCCACCTTACTCTACACCTAACCTTTGTGGTTCTACAGACTAAGGCTTAGTTATCATTGGCTTAACATCTAATATGCCATATTTGTCTTTCTGGGTCTAAGTTACCTAACTCAGGGTTTTTTGTTTGTTTGTTTTGTTCTGTTTTGTTGTTTGTCTTTTAGTTCCATCCAATTACACACAAATTTCACAATTTAATTGTTCTTTAAAATTGGTGAAAAATATGTCATTGTATAAGTACCAAATTTTCTTTATTCATACAGCTGTTGAAGGACATCTAAATGTTTCCAGTTGCTGATATTATGAACAGAGCATCAGTGGACAAAATATGGTTGAATAAGTGTTTCAGCAATGGAATAAATAAAGCAACTTTTAAGTTTATCCCCAAGAGTAGTGTAGTTAAATCTTGAGGTATATCCATTCACATCTTCCTGAGAAACCACCACACTGATTTCCATAATGACTGTACAAGTTCCCACTCCCACCAGCAACTGGTGAGTGTGCTCTCTGATGCACATCACCTGCATAATCTGTCACTTGTTATATTTATGTAGGTCTTTCTAATGCTATAAGAAAAAAATCTAAGTAGTTTTCACTTACATTTCCCTGATGACTAAGAATATTGACCATTTCCTTTTTTGATAATTCTCTGATTAGATTTGTACCCCATTTTTAATTGGGTTATTTGCTTCCTTGATATCTAGGTATTTTAGTTTTCTGTATGTTTTGGATATTAGCTCTCTACCAAATGTGGAGTTGCTAAAATTAATTTTCCATTCTGTAGTCTGACACTTTGTCTGAATGATGTTGACCTTTGCTTTCAGAAGCTTTTCAATATCCTGAGGTCCCATTTATTAATTATTATTCTTAGGGTCAGTATTATTCATATTTTGCTCAGAAAGTCTTTTCCTGTGCTAGTGACTTCAAAGCTCTTCTAGACTTTCTCTCCTATGGAGTTCTGTGTACCTGTACTATGTTGAGGTTATTTATCCATTTGGAGTTGAGTTTTGTGCAGTCTGATTAAGAATGGATCTATTTGAATTCGTCTACATGAAACCATTCAGTTTGAACTACACAGTTTGTTGAAGATGTTATATTTTTCTTTTACAATGTGTATTATTGCCTTCTTCTTTGAAAATTCAGGTGTGCACAGGTGTGTGAATTTATGTCTGGGTCTTCAATTTGATTCCATTGATTGACATGTCTGGTTTTGTGCCAATAGTGTACTACTTTTAGTTCTGTAATACAGCTTGAAACTGGAGCTAGAGATCCTCCATTGATTATTTTATTATTAAGAATTGTTTTAGCAATATTTTGTGTGTAAGTGTTTCCACATTAGATATGGATGGCTGCCTGATTCCTGGTCAGGTTTTCTGGGAATACTTTTGTCCATACTTTTATTCTAAGATAATTGCTGTTCTTGAGGTCAGATGAGTTTCTTCCAGATAGTAAATAGATTGATTGTTTTTTTTTTTAATCTATTCAGCTAACTGGTATATTGTGTTTGATCAGTTGAGGCCATTAATGTTTTAAGTTGTTTGTGTATCTGACACGAGATTCTAGTCTGTCTCTGTTGAGCAGAAATTTGGTGCTATTTTTGTTGTTGCCTAAGCCTATTGATTTCAAATGTATGAAGAATTACTAGGTTAGTCATTCAGTCCCTCAGCGATCATTTTTGGTTAGATGGATGAGGATGATTCCAATTCAGCAATAATTAACTCAGTATGAAAATGTGACTCTAAGCTGGGTTTACCTGAACTGGCAGCCAAGCTTCCTACCTGAGCTATCTATTCCTAGAAGGATGAGTTCATCATGAGTGGATTGAGATCTGAAAACTCATATAACTGTCCTGATATCCAAGCTGCATGATGCCAGCTAGGCCTGAAAGTATAAGAATGGTTTGGGTAGGCAAAAATCTGAAGGAATCACCAGGTTTGACTGTTGTGCATAAAAGTGTAATATGCCTAAGAATATAGGAATGTCATAAGAAGAGAAGGTTCTCCCACAAGTGTCCTTGACAATTAAAATAAAACTATGGATCCAAAATTTTACTGAGCAAATAGACTTTTAGTGTTATGAGCATTAAAGATCCTGCCAGAGAGTTGAAGATATAACATAGACTATCACAGATCCTACACATAAATAGGAATAAAATAAATCTTTGAAAAGGATTATAAATATCCTGCCAGGGCTTCTCTAGTTATCAATAAAGTTAGAGGGCTTGATGATTTGATTAAGAGTTGTGTCCCATAGTCACAATGACATTTGAGCACCAACTTGGTACTCAGTTGGTGATACTCTTTGGAGAACTTTAGGAGGTGGGGCATTGCTAGAAATATGTCACTGGGGGCAGACCTGGAGAGTATTTGGCTTTGCTCTACTTCCAGAAATTTCAATTTCCTGTTTATGTTTGACAATCTGATCAGCTTTCTCATTGCAATCATGTGTACTACTTGCTGCTCTGCCTCCCACCATGATGAGCTCATACCTCTGGAAGCATAAGCAAAATAAGCTCTTCATTTTATAAGCCAGTTCTAGTGTTTTAAAATAAGGGCAACAGTAAAGGAACTAAGACAAAGGCAACTGGCTACAAAACTTTTCTGGCTTCTAAGTGTCCTAAACAACCCTTTGTAATCATAAGTATCCATCATTGAGACTCTGTCTTCTCCCTGTCCCCTTCTATCTACTATGGTTTAAATAATATTCATACATTGATGTCTTTTGTTGTAATAGCTCTTAATGGACATGAACTGGATTGATCTTGCATCTAGGTAATTTCCTTTGTGAAAGTTTCTGTCTGAAGATTTTGAGATTTATAACATGAATTAGTATGACAATAGCATGTGTGTGTACACGTGTGTGTTTTTGTGTGTATGTTCATGCCTGCATGCCTGCGTGTGTGTGTGTGTGTGTGTGTGTGTGTGTGTGTGTGTGTGTGTGTGCCCTAGTTCGAAGAGGGGTTCTGAGGAAGAGGTGTTTGGGAGAGGTAAAATGAATGACTCAAAGTCAGTCATATAGTACAAGCTGACAGCCTTGTGTTTTGATTGAGACAGCAAACCAGATAGCTCTCTATAGATAGCTCTTGGCTCTATAGTCTACTTACAATAGCTTTCTGCTCAATATAGCTCTCTGCTAGAGATAGCTCTCTCTTGCTAGAAAAAGTTCTCTGTGTAGAAAGGTTCTCTGTGTACCTCATGGGTTTTCCAGATTGTATAGCTCATGTATTTGCTTCCCAAGTGTTTCTTCTGGGTGGCTGCTATAAAAAAAATTCTAAAAGAGATATGTTTGTTCTCTAAGCAGTTCTCTTTAGGTAGCTTTCGCTTGCAGACCAAAGCCACATTTTTATTTTCATATCAATTCAGTTATTTACTACAAGATCCATATTGATTCTCCCATGAATTACCATTTTATGACCTTAGCCCCTTGATTCTTAGAAAAAGACCACAAGTACAATTTTTTTTTAAATCATGGCAAATGAATTCAGAGATCTGCCTGCCTTTGAAAGCACAAACAATAGACTTAGCTGGGTGGTATCTTGCCTAGCACTTACCACTCCTCAAATCTCTTTATCTCCTTCTGTAATACATTTTCTGACAAGCTGGCTCATAGTGCAGCTGCCACTGGTCTTATATCTCTGAAGTCCATTATATAATTCTTATGCCACTTATGTCTCTGAAGTCCATTATATAATTCATATATTGCATCCTTATATTTTGCATCGTTGAGAAATTTTACATTCTTGAACTCATGTTTTCAGAACTCTTTTCCACAACCATGAGGAGTGTCATGAAAGTCATAGTGTTTACAATTTTGCTAAAGACAGGAGACACACCTTTGTCTCCCAGACTTGTGCTGTCTCTAATCATCATGGAGTTAAACTTGGCAGGGAGAATATTTCCTGAAGAAGGATCAAAAAGTAAATTATGTACAATATTATACAAATAAGTTTCATGTCCACAGCAACCATCAGCTCTGCTCCAGGAGTAGAAACTGTGTCATGCTGTCCCTTTTAGGCCATGCAGGACTTGCCGTGTGTGTGTGTGTGTGTGTGTGTGTGTGTGTGTGTGTGTGTGTGTGTGTGTGGTGTGTGTGTACAAGCAGATCTTGCTGAGCCACTTGGGTCTTTAGGTTTTTAACAAATTTCAGGATTCACAGTCATGGCCAAACAGCACCAGTACATGGCTGAGGCTGAAGCCTAGTTAGTGCTCCACTGCCTGCCTACCCAACAGCCACATTCTCAGGAAAACAATAATTCTGAATGTGAACTAAAAGAGCCATTTCCTTCACAATCAGTCCTGGGGTGCACCAGGCTTGGTCTCACTATGTAATATAGTAAAAGCCGGCCTACACAGGTAGAAGGGTGGGATAGGAAGCAATTCTTGTATTAATTGAATGTAAGTTATCTCTCTGTGTTCCTTCAAGCCCTTGAAAGTGTAGTGGGCAGGCAATGCTTTAAATTCAGTGTGAATCCGTATGCCATTAGACATCACTGGAGAATGACTTGACAGAAAGACATTGAATTGCTTAATTCCAAATTTCTGTTTTTCAAATGGAGAAAGCAGATAAACAGTTAAAACAAATGGAACACCTTTGAACGTCAAGGTAATAATCTGGTAATGAATACTTTAACTAGAATTAAAGTAAGCCAGGGAAGATTCTCAACCCAAAATGTCAGCTTTATCCTTTTTAGTACAGAGCAGAGGGGACCAGTGAATCAGACCACCTTCATACAAGTCAGGAAGATATACTTATAATCATCGAATAGATAGTAACATTTTATTATAGATTGTAGTGTTTTCTGTGCATCTGTCTGTCTTTCTTTCTGTCAGTCTGTCTGTCTTCTTTTCTTTCAGGTTTTTACTTTTGTTTTTTGTTGAGACTGAATATCACAGTAAATATACTAGTATTTATCTCCTAATTCTTTTGCCTTTTCTTTCCAAGTGCTAGAAATTATACCCACATGCATATATACAAAGTTGAGTTATCTTTTAAGTTTATTTTCTTATCATTATCAATCAAGTCTGTGCAATGGAAAGAATACATTTTTAAATATATGAGTAATCATTGCTAAAATGTTCTTCATGTTTACTTGAATGAAAAAAATCATGTTTGCTCAAATCTGTATCCTTTCATTTCTGAATTTTTCATTTCCTTCTTTAAAAAAATACTCTTTGCACCAATGTTCTTTCGATGTTTCAAAGGATCAAAAAATTAGCTGTTCAAGAGGGTCTGTGTCACTGGAGTTCACCTATACTCTCAATGAATAAAACTGTTTTCAGACAAGCACATGTATAAGAAACATCATCAACTTTGCAGTTTACAGCTAAACTTTAACTATGACTAAATACTAATGTGTTTCTATGCCTTTCACAACTTCCCCCTGAGTCAGTCCATGCAATTTTCTTATTTAAGGAAAAAGGGAAAAAACTTGCTCTATGCACTTTGATCAGACTAGACTAGGCCATTTGCGAGCTGTCACCTTCTCAAGAGTAGACAGAAATAAATCCCCTAAATGAATAATAAAGAGGAATGAGCATATACATAATGGAGGTGAGGGGTAAAAACAGACATAATGAAAACAGATAAATAAATAAACAAAACAGAAATCTCTGTGAGGAGCAATGACAAATCTCTATAGACTGCTGTTGAAATTATTCGAAAGACAGAGAACAGCATCCCCACGATTCTTGAACCATTTTTTCTTTATCTGCAGAGCCTGACACTGAAGTTTTACTTGAGGGACAAGAGTAATAAATGACAAAGAAACATCAGACAAAAAGAGTGATCTAAGTAGAGCTGAGACCCAAGCTTGAGTTATTGATAGCTTTATAATAAAATCCTTTCCATTGGCTCTTTCACCTGGAAAGATGCTGGCATAAGAAGTCCTGTGGGAATTTTGAATCCCTTGCTGCCTCAACTTTAAGACAACATAGTCAAGCTAAGTTACTGCTCAGATTGAAAGTAAAATGAAATATTTAATGCTGAAAATGGTAAAACTGATAAATTGTATCCTTCTCAGTTCTTTACTCACAATAAATGTTGAAAAATATATACACCAGTTTTAAAAATAAGAAAATAAGAAACTTTGAAGAGAATGAAAATTATTTATTGACTATTTCTGCATCCTACAAAGGAATATTATCAAATTAGAACACAAAGTAATTTAAAATAAAATGTACAGACATTTTTATGTACTGCAAGTACATAGTACATACATTACCTGTGCTAGTTGTTGCAGACTATGGAAGGTATTGCCAGTTTCTCTGCCTATGGGCCTCTCAATGAACTCATTTGGTTTCCCTTCCCTGTGGTGACTATGTTCCATGGAGAGGTAGTCCAAGAGAAAACGTCTAAAGGAAGCTGCCTTCCCTTTTCTAATGGAGCTGTAGAAGTAAGGCATGACATTCCTTTGGAAAAGTCAGAAGACTTCCCAGTGGCAAGCAAATGGAACTGACTTATGCCCTCTGCACATATGTAACATTTGTATAGCTCAGTCTTTCTGTGGGATGGGGCTGTCCCTGACTCAGTTGTCTGCCTTTGCACTCTTCCCCCTACTGGGCTCAGGAAGAGAAGAGGAGACTAGTCCTATTCCAACTTGATTTGCCAAGGCTGTTTGATATTCCTGGGAGGTCTTCCCTTTTCTGAAGAGAAAAAAAGAGGAGTGGATGGGGGAAGATGTGTAGGGAAAGGGCTGAGAGGAGAATGGGAAACTGAGGTCAGGATATAAAACAAATTAATTAATCAAAATAAAAAAAATAAAATGGCTTCTTTTCTTTATAGGCAGTTGTAGAATCCTAGAAGAACATGAGGAATAAAAAGGAAAAAATAAAATAGCTTAGATATATTGGACAAAGAGAAAGAAATTTCTAATGAGGCAATTACACCGCAGCTATGTAGCCGCAATCCCTGAGACAGAAGGCCAAGGCACTTCTCACTCCTCCTGTCTACCTCTCTCAGTTACACAACAAGGAGGAAGTGCTGCAGTGTGAACCCTCTACAAGAGGGAAGACTTTCTAGAGTAAGGGGAAATGTTTGGTGACGTCAACTCTTGGAGCAAAATGGAACAATTTCCTTAAGTTGGCATCCCACAAGACTGGCCTGAGGAACAAACTATCCGAGGAATAGTATTTATAAAGTGTTTGGCTATGAAGACTCAGCCAATTAATATATTCAGATTTATAACTTGTCAAAATTTTGACTAATGCCTTGGGAAACACATGCTTCCATTTTGAATTTTACAAATAAATATGAGAATTCTAGCCTAACCATTGTACAGTAACACATCAGTATCTAACATATATAACAAGATGAGGAGTAAAGATAAAGGAATATGGTTGAAAAAACGAATATTTCTGCTATTACAGTCACAGCTACTATATACAGCTTGTGAATCACTTCAGCAAGTGATTTATGAAGTGATTTATATGGCTGTTTGCCTTATATAAATATAAATGGCATATAGTCATCCAAATCAAATATACCACAATGGTATATATAAATATACCATAATGGTATCCTGGCTTCAGAAGGGCCTGTAACAGGAAATATAAACAGAGAAGAACTGCCATAGAAGGAGCATCCATTTCAGCATGCTACCTTAGCCACCTTTGTTCCACAAATTCAGTTTGTTTACGTGGGCATCTGTTCTCAGGCAGCAAGGAAAACCCAGTGGGATAAGAGAGCTTAGGCAGAGGAAAACCAGTTCATGAGTTGCATATGTGGCCTTAACCTCCTCACACAACAGTCACCTCAGAAGATATCACAGAGTGCACGTTGGCTCTCTTTCTAGAGAATGGCAATAGAAAAGCTTTGTCCACTAACTGACATACCTCTTTATGGACAGTGATAGCCATTTATACTCCTTCAGGCCCAGGTAGCAGTGCCTAAGAGCAGGGTACATTCCTAGAGTACAATGGGATGTCTGAGCACAGGAATGAGACATCCTCTCTCAACTCAATCTTCCAAGGCCTGAAGTAACTCTGCAGTTCATCCCTTTGTTATTGAGACAAAATATAAATGGGTATTTTTTGACTTCACACTTTTAAATTGCAGATTTAATTTTTTTGCATCTGTTTGAATATGATATACACGTGATGAATTATATACAAATACAATTCTTTTGTTAATGGCTTCTTAATGTTAATATTTAATGTTAAGTTGAATAATTGTTATCAAATGTTAATTTTTATTGATATATATCTATGTATATATGTGTATGTTTATGCATATCTATGTTGTATTATTTACATGTACATGCTTTGTGTATGTATGTGTGTATATGCATTTGTGTGCATGAGGATGTATATATGTACACATACATTTATGTTTTTGGTGACACTTAGGTAGACATACAGCATGTATTTCATTCCACTAAAGTGCCAATGAGAGGTGTTATAAAAGGCAGTGATCTGTGGACTTGCTTCACCCTTTGGCCATTATTGAACAATTTCTCATTTTGCTTTTGGTTTGTTCTTTAAAAGATGAGTTTTAATGCATTCTAGATTTAGCTTGTGATTCTTTAAAGAATAATCAACAAGAGCACTTTCCTAGGAATATTTAGCCAAGTTTTTTTTTAATCTATTTTGATTGGACCATGTTTGTTCACACAAATCATGTGTCTTCATATGATATTCCATACACTTTCTTTAGAGATTTCATCCAACATATCTCAGTTTGGAGTTCAGACACACTCCAAGTACTCAGCAGCATATAATGCAATGACAGAATATGCTTCCTTGGGATAGAACTGTCCACTGTATCCTGAGAATCAAGCACACTCAGAATCCTTGGGGAAGGTAGACAATTCTACATCAACTTCATGGTTCAGCTTAATTCTACTCTCTCCAGTCTCTGGGCTTCACTTGTGCAACCAGTCTATGTTAACTGAGGAGAAAAATTTTTCTTCTGATGTCATCCACCATATATTATGACAATACCTTTGGGGTTTTTTTTGGATTATTTCTATAGATCCTTCCTTTCAGAATTCCCTAGTTTTCCCTAAGTCCTACCTTAGTACATTTTCAAATAACTTGTTCTTCATCATAAAAAATATTCAGTCTTGCTCTTTTCTTTAGTGAAAGGTATTTTCCTATTGATTAAATTTCTTTTTAATTAATACATTTATTTATTTACTAATTTATTTTTACACTCCAGATTTTATTCCCCTCCTATTCTACCTCTCCCCTTCCCTCAACAGTTCCACATCCCATACTGCCTCCCTGCCCCACCCCTGCCCATGTCTCCAGAAGGATGTCCCCATCCCACCCGTCGCACCAGACATCTAAACATCGTGGGGCCTCCAAGTCTCTTGAGGGTTAGGTGCGTCTTCTTTGAGTTCAAACCCGGCAGTCCTCTGCTGTGTATGTGCTGGGGACCTCATATTCGCTGCTGTATGCTGCCTGATTGAGACTGCTGCTCCTCCTACAGAGTTGCCCTTCTCAGCTTCCTCCAGCTTTTCCCTAACTCAACCAGAGGGGTCAGCAGCTACCGTTCATTCATTGGGTGCACCAATCTGCATCTGACTCTTTCAGCTGCTTGTTGGATCTTTTGGAGAGCAATCACTATAGGTTCTTTTTGTGAATATCCTCAGTAATGTTGTCAGGTCTTGGGCTGTCACTGGACCTTCTTTTCCTCTGGCTCTTCTCCATTTCCATCCCTGCATTTCTTTCACACAGGGAAAATATGGGTCAGAGCTTTGACTGGGCGATAGAAACTCCATCCCTCACTTGATGCCCTGATTAAATTTCAACAATTGTCACCAGTCTTTAGATTTTCTATGTTCATAGATCAACTTTAATAATTCAAGAAAATATTAAATTAAGAAATTTGTTTATTTTTTATTTCCTTTCAGGTTTTTACATTTGTTGCTTCATAGTTTGTAAAGGTCTTTAATGATCTATGTATCCTGTCGTATCTATTATAATGTCTCCTATACAGTCTATTTATTTGTATATGTCTTCTCTCCTTTTTTCTTATTTAATTTACTTAGGTTCCCAGACTCAATTATTAAAGCATTTGTTGAGCAAGTATGAGAACCAGAGTTCAGATCTCCAGAATTCACATAAAGATCATTTGGGCAGAATGGTCTCTCTGTAATTCCTGTGCTTTGAAGGCAGAAGCAGTGGTTTCCCTAAGCATAGCAAGCTTTCTAGCTAGGTTTGTTGAATGAGTTTCTTGTTCAATAGACAGACCCCTCTTCAACTGTTAAGGTGGACAGAGAGTGAAGAAGGGAAAAAAGACTCTCAGCATCAATCTAATGATGTTTTGACATGCACAATCACATGTATTGTCATATATATGCAAATGAAGAGCATACACACAATAACAATACCATACACACACACACACACAAAATATATACAATTTCTCAAATCCATGTAACCAATATGGCTTAGAATCATGTCTGCCTATTGAAGTTACCAGGGTCATGTTATTTTCTTGCGAACAGTATTGATTAGCAAAATAGCCTACCATTTATAGAAACTTTCCAGAGTTTAAAAGAACTCCCAACCTGTCAGTGAGATTTGGGTCCTTATTTTCAGAACTATAAGTAGACAATAATCTCCATAAATGGCACTGGGAAAATATAATGGTGTTCAAGCTAGAATTGATTTTTTAAGTCCCCTGATGAAAGCTGTCTTTATTTGGCTTCCAAAATTATGACAAAAGCTACCTAATTTTACTTCTTATTGGGGGAGAATTGAAACTATGGAAACAAATAGATATGGACTGCTCAAGAAGAGGGGGTAACTCCCTTGCTTGGCCCCACAAAGTGATGGGGACCTAACAATGATTGTATAACCCCACACTAACTTGTCAAGTGATACCAGGTATGTGCATCAAGGACCACAGCCCCCATCAACTCAGTTCAATCCTCATCTGTTGACAAAGCCTACTATACTGTCCTTCCATCTATCTTTTCATCCCATATAGACTTGATCTGACCTACTGTTTCCTGTTCATGAGCCATTTCCTATGTGGTACCTGGTTCCTGTTCCTGAACAATGTGGCAATTTAACCTCAAGCTGATTACTGTTGCTTTCCTCTCAAACTTGACTTCTACCTATGGATTCCTGCCAGCACTGGTCTGGTTTATTATCTTATCTATACAGACTCTGACCGAGCCCCTTTCTGAAGCCCCTTGAACTCTGTTGTGTCCCCTTTATTTGTATTCATTCTCTAACTGTATATGTATATAGAGGTTATAGAGATATATAAACATATCTACTATGCATTGTGTCATATGAGTTAATGTTCATAATGCAGAAAAGCTTATATCTTACAGTGAATATTTGAAGTGGTTTTCCTCCTGATGTGGGAAGTGGAAGAAATGGTTAAGAGAATGCTTAACTGGGTGTCCTCACACGATGAAAACCAATTTCTTGCTTATTTCATCTTCCTGATTTTCAACCGATTCTCACATCATGATCCCATGTTCCAAATAGAAAGATTTAGGGATATCACTAGGCTACTATCATTTTCGAAGCTCTCCTCTAACCTTTTCAGAATGCCAGCTTACATGTCTTGTTGGCGGAGGTGCCCTGGGTAAGGCACTGGGGTCTAAGGCAGGTCATACTTGTAAGGAGATGAACATAGTTCTTATGTCAGACTTCTTTTATTTGAACCTTCTTAGCTTTCACTCACTGCCCTTCCCCTGCCTTCATAGCCCTTGGATTCTTATAGCTCTTTAATTTTATGGGAAAAACAGTAGAATCAAGGAGAAACAGATGCTATAAAAAATGTTCAAGCATGTGATGACCACACTGTTCAAGCAAGGATCTCATGAGTTCTTCTTTCCCCCTCTAAAATGAAAACATCACAATGAATTAGCAGCAACTGCATTTCTCTAGGTGTTCAGTGACAGCACGATAAATAAGTCTGGACATGTGCAATTTGGCTGGCCTCTGCCAAGGCTTTCCACCACACTAGTTCAGGTTTTAAGTCATGGTCATCAACACTTAAACTTGATTAATACTCGGAAGGAAAGTTAGAGTAACACAAGGGACATGTTCCCTTGAGCAAAATGACATATCAAGAATATTGTGTTTAAATGGGTTAAGAAATTGTTGATCATTCCAAGGATGAAGACTCTTGTGTATAATTAATAATTTCAAACATCCCAGACATTTTTACAAAGCAAACAACTGTAAAAGCTAGAGACACATCTGGTATATGTTTCTGACTGCTAAAGCTTATTTTCTTGCCATTTTCTCATTTTTGTGAGGGAACTGCTTAAAATACACAGCACCACATTTTCTATGATAAATTCATTTCTCAATACATTTTCATATATATATGATTAATGTACACATGTATATATTATGTATATAATCCAATTGTGTTTTATAAATATTTATGCCATACTTACTTAACCTCAATCCATCAAATAAATTCAGTTATATTTGTATAACATTCATGGAAAAGGAGGAACTTAGCATATAACTTTCCGAGCTAAAGTTTTAGAGGAAATAAATCTGTATTTACTCACTGTATACTAGTCATCTTTATTCTACCACAGAAAACAAAAAGGATCAGCAGAAATCTCCCTTTGCCAATACTTATTATGGCTGAGAAAATGCATGTTGAAATAAATCATAATGAAAGTGAGTTTGACAGAACTACAGGACTGAATAAAGAAAAATTAATTGGTTCTTATATTTTGAGAAATAGTGGCATAATTAGTTTGACATTAAGATGCTGAACAAAGCACACTTACCACCATGTGTATAGTAACAGTGATCATGCCTTCCCCAAGACTCTGTGCTCAGAATGAATTTAGATACATTCTTTGTTCTCCTTATACTGAGTCTGTGAACACAGTAGAGCTAGGTGAACACACACAGACATAGACACAGACACAGACACTGACACAGACACACACACACACACACACACACACACACACACACAGAGAGAGAGAGAGAGAGAGAGAGAGAGAGAGAGAGACTAGTAACAGTCACTAAAATACATGATATATATCTGTTGTTAGGTTTTATGTGTTTTAATCTTACCTAATTTGAAAATTATTATATTCATCAGATACAACTGTTTTCCCTTTTTTAAAGGAAGAGAAAACAGGAGCAAATATTAAATTAGCTGAGGTTATCCAGCTATAACCAGCAACCACAACTAAGTTGCTCTAATCAGCTTCAGTTTCTACCCAGTGGGTAAGTAGTACTCCAAAGAAGACATTCAGCAACAGAGGAAGAGAGATAGAAAGTCTAATGTACACAGCAGTCCCAGAAACCCTATTTTCTCTCTACCACAAAGCTAGAACAGATTTAAGAGAATCTTTGCAGAATCTTCATGATCTACTCTCCTTCATTTGGTTACTATGTTAACTATTGAAATTAAATGTTCTAATTCACAGCTGACACATCTGAATTTCTGCATCATCTCCAGGAGTCTTTAATATTGATATTGAATACTTTCAGTTCATTCTGTAGACAAATGTCTAATAGATGGAACTTTTTTATCTGATGCCTAACAGGGAGGTGTCACTTACAGGGACATCTAACCCAGTAGATCTGCATCTTACTGTTCTTATAGCACTGGGGCTTCAATCTGCTATAATAAGTAACAGACAATATTAATGAGTATAAACCAGGCCGATATCTACTTCTCTCCAACATAGTTACCTAAATACTGTGCTTTAAGGTCTGATTCACTAAAGTTTTCACACATGTGAATTCCTTCTATGAAGCCACAAATAACCTATTAAAATGGGATACAGAACTAAACAAAGAATTCTCAACTGAGGAATATCGAAGGGCTGAGAAGCACCTAAAGAAAAGTTCAACATCTTTAGTCATAAGGGAAATGCAAATCAAAACAACACTGAGATTCCACCTCATACCAGTGAGAATGGCTAAGATAAAAAATTCAGATGACAGCAGATGCTGGCAGTGTGGAGAAAGAGGAACACTACTCCATTGTTGGTCGGATTGCAAGCTGGTACAACCACTCCGGAAATCGGTCTGGTGGTTCCTCAGAAAATCAAACATAGTACTACCTGAGTAGGCAGCTATACCACTCCTGGCCATATGCCCAAAAGATGCTCCTACATATAACAGAGTAGACACATGCTCCACTCTGTTCATAGCAGCCTTATTTATAATAGCCAGAAGCTGGAAAGAACCCACATATCCCTCAACAGAGGAATGGATACAGAAAATGTGGTACATTTACACAATGGAGTACTACTCAGCTATTTAAAACAATGATTTCATGAAATTCATAAGCAAATGGATGGAATGAGAAAATATCATCCTGAGTGAGGTAACCCAACCACAGAAAAACACACATTGTATGCACTCACTGATAAGTGGATATTATCCCAAAAGCTTGAATTACCCAAGATACAATCCACAGACCACATGAAGCTCAAGAAGGATAACCAAAGTGCAGACGCTTCAGTCCTTCTTAGAAGGGGGAACAAAAATATTCATAGGAGGAGATACCGAGACAAAATTTGGAGCAGAGACTGAAGGAATGGTCATCCAGAGACTGCCACACCTGGGGATCCAGCCCATATACATACAGCCACCAAACCCAAACAATATTGCTGATGCCAAGAAGTCCATGCTGACAGGAGCCTGGTATAGCTGTCTCCTGAGAGGCTCTGCCAGAGCATGACAAATACGGAGGCAAATGCTCACAGATAGCCATTGAACTGAGAATGGAGTCCCCATTGGAGGAGTTAGAAAAAGGATTGAAGGAGGTAAAGGAGTTTGCAATCCTATAAGAACAATACTAAGCAACCAAAGCTCCCAGGGAATAAACCACCATCCAAACAGTACACATGGACAGACCCATGGCTGCTTCTGCATATGTAATAGAGGATGACCTTGTTGGGCACCAATGGGAAGAGAAGCCCTTGGTCCTGCCAAGGCTGGACCCCCGACTGTAGGAGAATGTCAGGATGGGGCGGCTAGAAGTGGTGTGTGGATGGGTGGGGCAACACCCTCATGGAGGAAGAGGGAGGGGGAGGGGATAGGAGGTTTATGGAGAGGAAACTAGGAAGGGGATAACATTTGAAATGTAAATAAATAAAAATTAGCCAATAATAATAAAAATAATAATTAAGATCCTAGAACACATTCAGCTGTAAGTGACAAAAAGTTTTTATTTTGAACAGCAGGTTACAGATGCTTTAAAAGGACTCAGAACTCAAGTTTAATGCTTTCCACACTGTAACAATTGTCTAGAAGGCCTCAGCATCAAGACCTGACAATTAACTTTTTCCATTGATCTTTTGATCCTTGTTCTCTCTCAGCATTTGTCCATGCATCCCTTTCAGAGTCACCTTCTTTATATACACATGAAGTTACCCCAATCAATGGCCTTGTGAGCTGACCTTAGCTCTATCAAGTATCTGGTTCAATTTCTATACGTTCATGTTCTAAATTCTTGGTGCAAAAGTCTGTTGGGTCATGCTGAGTCAGTTATCATCAGTGGACTTGTCAACTTAACACAACCTAGAATCACCTGGAAAGAGAGTCTTAATATGGATTTTCTACATTGGGTGGGTCTTTAGGCATGTCTGTAGAAAGCCATCTTATTCAAACTAATGGATGTGTGGAGATTCAGACTAATATGAGTAACATCATTTCCTACAAAAGGGGCCTTGAACCATGTAAGAATAGAGATGGAGATGAACACAAGCCAGCAAGGAAACAAGGAAGCAAGCAATTGAGCACCCAAGTGTTCATTTCTCTCTGTTCTTAACTATGGATGGGATATGACTGTTTGAAATTCCTGCCATGACTTCCCTGCAATGAGGGACTGTAACATGCAATTGAGACCTGAAATAAACTTTTCTCTCCCCTAAGATCCTTTAAATTGTTTACTCAGCAGAAAGCATGAAAACAACACCAGGAAAGGTTAGGACAGACATCTGCTTCAAAATAGTGTGGAAGTAGGAGGAGGCTGACATCATAATTGGTATAGAATGACTGGCATCGTGAATGCATATAGTCACCTAGAACAATGATCCTTCTGGAGCCTTTGTCATTTACAATGAAAGCAGGCTATGTGCTCATGTGGGGTTTCCTTTTTCCGAAAGTACATAAGTATTTGAGTGTGGGGTCTCACACCTATAATTGTGGAACTCCTGGGGCTGCAGTGGATTTGCCATGATCATGTCTCAAAAAAAGAAAAGAAACAAAGCTTCCAGCTGACTTGTCGACACCTGTAACCACAGAACTTGGGAAGCAGAGACAAAAGGATCAGATGTTCAAGGTCATTCTGGGTTGCATGAGGAAGTAAAGACTGGCAGATAATTCCTACATGCTGGAAGGAAAAGGAAATTTTTCTGTAAAAGGGTAGCACCTGATAAGTCAACCAGGATTTAGAGGAAGGTGACAGACTTAAGAACACAGTTGAGTCTCACAAACTGGCCCTCAGGGCACAGTGAGGACACAAAGTTGGATGGGGAGGGCAGCAAATAGTGAATCAAAGAAGAGTTGGGAAAGGAGAATGAAGGTGATCAAATACATCTTTCAATTTCTCAAAGAATGATAAAAACCAGAATGGCTAACCTGTGTTACACTAGTCTGTGTCAAAAGAAATACTTTAAAAAGATGTGTGTGTGTGTGTGTGTGTGTGTGTGTGTGAGAGAGAGAGAGAGAGAGAGAGAGAGAGAGAGAGAGAGAAAGAGAGAGAAAGAGAGAGAGAGAGAGAAAGCAACTTACTAGGAAATTAAACTGTATATTTATTTTGAAGACCACATATTCTAAATAAGGAAACTAAGTGTTTGCTTCTATGGTTATCAGATCATCTATATACAACACAAATCCATGTATACCATCAAACCCTCTTTGCACTTAAGCTCCAGTTCAGCGCTCGTTATTCAATAAAAGCCAATTCACCACATTTTCTTGAGAAAACATGACATTTATGTATAATCTACACTTTAAATCTTTCTATAAGGCAGGATCTCATGTAGCCCAGGTTGGAATTCAATGGGCTATATAGCATAGGATGATTTTGAATTTATGATTCTTCTGCCTGACTGTCTTGAGTGTTGGGATTATCAGCATCTGTCACCACACCAAGTTTATATGGCACTGAGGATGAAATTGTACTTGCTAGAAAAACAGTCTTCCAGATGAGCACCATCTCCTGTCTTAAGCTTTAGCTACGTACAACTGGAGATATGAATTATAGACATACAATTCTGTCTGCCATGATGATACTAACTGGGCAGTTACAACAAAATCAAAACCAAGAAGTCTAGCTTACTTGCTTTTGAGTTTCAGAAAAGAGATCTCACTGTGTATCTTCACCCTCCCTGAATCCATTCCATTATGCTGCAGGCTCCTGGGTGTTGAATTTGAAGACTTTCACCAGCCTGTTTCATTGCTTTATAGACTTTTATAGGGAAAAGTTAAATAAGTGGCTTTGGCTCACAGACAAAGCCTTAAGAATTTTGGGAAAAGGCAATTCCTGAATTTCTACCTCTAGAAAAATCTTAGTTATTCAAATGCCATTCACAAGTTAAATTAAGGATGATTCAAAAGTAATAGGAGCACTGTCCTGTGTATTTGAATTCCCTGAACTATGACAACGGTAGGCCAGTCAGACAACATGTTCTCAAAAGCAGTGCCCATGACTGCCACGGTATGTCAGCAGGAATGAAATTTGACATTTGCGTTCAGTGGATATTTCAAAATTTTCAAAGTTCTCTTCATCCTTGAGAGTAAACCAGCACAAATACACTTTCCTTGTTTTTGGATTTTTAAGGATAGGCACATCTTCACTTTGCACAGTAATTGATGTTGTAAAATTGTGTTTGTAATCAAAGTCATCCAATGCTAGCATGGGCATCTGAACTTTGACCTTTAGAATGGTTGTCAACACCTTTAGAATCTCTTCCCATCACTTTTAAATATGCAGGGCAGTGAGAAGAGAGGCAAGCTATCATGTATTTGGTGCAGTGGTATTTCAGACATTACAGAACTTTCTTCCAGCACTTGTGAAATGTTGCTGTGCAGTCTTTGGAACAATGCTGGCCTTTTCTTCCCACTAGGAACCATAGTAAGGAGTGAACCTCTCTTAGCAAATTGTCCCTGAGCCTTTCTGAGTGTGAATCGGCCTTTGCTTTCCAATGATGATGCAATAAATATGAGGGTCATTTCTTGTCATGTTTTATGTTCAAGTCATTTGTTCTGAGATATCATATTCTCTCTCTCTCTCTCTCTGTGTGTGTGTGTGTGTGTGTGTGTGAGTGTGTTTTAATTATAGCTACTTTCTTCTATCAATCAACATGATTTAATGAAGATTCTGTGGTACATGTCTAATATGACAACATATATGGAATCTAGATCTTAATCAGCAGGGATAGCTCCCTTGGGATATTCTTTGATAATACATTTGAATTTGAGCTAACTTGTATTCCTCATTTGGTTCTTTGGACTTTTTAAAAATCTTTGTGCTATTGTGTTTAATAATCAACCTCTCCCTGCAAGTATTTGTGTGTGTGTGTGTGTGTGTGTGTGTGTGTGTGTGTGTAAAATGGTTAATGATTTTTTTTTCTCTGAGATATAAGAAGGAAACATAACTCCTTTCCTTACTGCCTAGTTGAATTAAATCAGAGCTCTGCAATCAAAAACTCAGAGGTAGTTGTTTACTTATAATAACAGTCACCTCATCAGTTGTTCACTGCTAATAACAGTTAACTGGTTTTTACAAAGCTTTATGTGGCCTCAAAAGACAGTTGTAACATTTGAGTGCTCCATAGTTACCCAGTCAACATGCCATAGTGACTGAAATTTCAACAAGGCATTTGGAACACTGAAATTGTTTAATTAATCAGATTAACTGGAAATGTATATGAATCATAAGTAGTAAAGACATATCTTTTTGGGCATGGGAATAGGGAGAACAGATTAATTTAAACAAATGAAAATGATCAGTTCTAAATGTAGAAAGTGGAGGCAGAAAGAGGAAAAGGGAGAGAGAGAGGGAAAAAAGAGGACAGTATTTTTAATACCATCAAAAATTCTGTTTTTAAAAACATGTGACAATGTTTTTGAGCACCTTATATAAGGAATTTCACGCACTAAGAAATTTTGTACTAGATAATAAGGAGATGATGAGAGAGAAATATTCTATTTATCTTGAAACTAAGTGACAAAGAGAGACCCTTAAAAGAAATCAACCCAGAAGGCTCAACAGAAGTGGAGGATGGAAAAACCAGTCAACAGATGCACACAGAACGGAAAGTCAGTTTTATAAAAGCAAATCAAGCTAGAATTTCTTCCCACAGAGCCCTCGAATTGTGATAAATGTGAGCTCTGCATGTGTGTACTTCGAAAGCCAAGTCTGCTTTCTGTTTTGTTGCCCTTTTTTTTCGCACCAATAATTTCTTGAACAATATTCTATTTCTACAGCATAACTGTCAGTGTAGTGCAGTCAGGCTTCTCTCTGACAAATCAAGTACTAAATAATTCATTGCTGATGCAAGAGGGAAAATATCCAGTGCACATTGCTAAGGAAAGTTTTCCATCAGTATAATAGAGCAGCTAAATATAGAGATGCAGTAGCCCAACCCCTATGTGGGCCGATATATTCCAGCTGAATCAGGACCTGGTAGAAATGTTAAGAAGGTGCTAAACTCACTTGTCAACAGGCTATCGTTTTTTGGAATATTTTTCTATTGCTATTTTATAACTGAGTTTAATGACATAAACTTTGCATGAAACGTGTTCTTTGACTAAAGTAATACAATAATTTTATCTACATAAAGGCTGATGGTAAATACATCGAGCTCTAAAACTATTTGTGAGGCTAGGGATATAGCTCAAGTGATGGTTACTGCTAGTTTTCAACTTGAAAAGAATTCTAGACTCTCCTGGGAGATTGGTCTCTGGGTATAAATGGTGAGGGATTCCCTTGTTTGTGTTCATTGACTTGGCAACACTTATCTTAGTCATGGGCAGGATTGTTTGCTCATTGAGGAGTATAAGATGAAGTAAGTGAGCACAGTGCACAAGCTCTGGGCCTTGGACTGCGTGCATAATATGATCCTAGTGCACACTGCCTTGACTTCCCACCTTTACTTTTTTGGTATAAAATATTGCCTACAGTCGAGCCTTTCTCCCTTAAATTTCTTTTGTAAAGAGGATATTTTATCACAGCAACAGAAAAAGAAACTAAGACACTCAGTTGGTGGCATTCTTGATTAGCATGCACAGGTACTGAGCACTGGCTTTAATGATGCTGTATTATATCCTGTAGCATGTGGCCCACATCTGTAATCCTTGTGATTGAGAGGTAGAAACAGAAAGATCAAGGACATCATCAGATACTTAGTGAAATTGAGGCTAGCTTGGCCTACATGACTCTTTGTCAAAATATTTCTTTAAAAGTATGTATTTCCAGGACCAGGAAATGGTTCAGCAGGTAAAGGCATTTGCTGCCAAGACTGATACACTGAGTATGATTTCTGAGACCCAAATTATGTAATAAGAGAGCTGACTCCTGTGAGTTGTCCTCTGATCTCTGTACAGACAGTTGCATAAGATTTCATCTCTCTCTCTCTCACATACATGATCAAGAAATAAATACAAAATTTATATGTATTTTATATATAGTTTTTTGCACAATCTCAAAAGAAATGGGAAAAACTACAATGGTAGATGGATACCATACGTGAGCAAATGATAACAATAATAAGTAGCATTGAGATACAGTGGTTGAGGTTATATACAAGACTGAAATATACTAAGCATGGACCTACACAGTAATAAATACAGTTATCATGTGTGGTAGTTAGTATGAAAATAGGCTCATAAAGTGTCATTTTTTGAAAAGATTAGGACATGTGGCCGTTTTGGAGGAAGAGTATCACTGAGGCAGGCCTTTGAGGCTCCAAATGTTGAAGCCAGGACCATGCCTCTCTTTGATTTTCTGCTGCCTACCAATCTATTTGTAAAACTCTGAGCTACCTTTCGACACTTGTCTGTGTGCCTCCATGCCTATCCCAGGACAATAATGCTCTAAGGCTCTGGGTTGTAAGCAAGCCCAGCGAAATGCTTTCTTTTATACGACTTGCCATACTCATGGTGCCTTGATGTCTCATCACAGTAATAGAACACCAAGACATTATGTAAAGTAGCTCTTTGTTTTAATTGTCTTGTTGAAAAGCCAAATGTTGAGATCTGATTTATTATAAGTAATATTACTGAGTTTGCTGGATGAGTGCACACATCTTCCTTTCCCACTCAGGAGCAACAAGCTAGTTGAAGGAATTATGCATGTAGTCGTAAGATATTTATGGTGCATACCTCTAGGGACTTTGAAGGGCTTACAAAATTCATACCATTAATTCTTCTTCTCTCCTTGTGAGAGAGGAAACAAGAAGATATTATTAGATGGTGATATAAGCACTTTCCACAAATGGAAGCTAGAAGGCTAGTAAGTCTTGAGTGGAAACTATATTTGTTGTTTCTGCCATTATAGTGAAGAGAATAGCTACAGGGGAGTTATATTCTTCAATGATCTATGTATTAAAGTATATGAAGAACATGTACATATAGGATATTTATATATAGGACATATGTATGTCATGTGTGTGTCTTCATAAAATAGATTTCTCCATATAATTCCTTAAGCCAAATATAAAGATGGATGTGGAGACCAGTGGACCAGAGCTTGTCTATCTTCTGTTTATTCTTTTCACTGCATGATAGCAGATCGTTCTGCATCTTGAGTTCCTTCCAAAACTAACATTCCAAATGATATGGTTTCAAATGTGACACTCCCAGTTGTATTTGCACATTCTAGAAATAAAAACAGAATCAAGACTTAATTTTTGTCTCCAATACAATTTCAAAGCTGTCATATAACTCACGTGAAGTCAATACAGATTCAAGTCCCTGGGAATTTTTGGTGAAGGATTCCATCACAGTCTAGCCTGCACTCTCCATGAAAAATGGAAATTGGGCCAGGATAAAGAAATCTCTTTATTTTTTAACATGGTTTGTCTTAAGAATCTCATATGCATGGCCTTTAAAGAAAAAGGGTATGAATTAATTCAACAATTATATGTCTGTGATATTGGCAATTTAACTGAGTTTTACAACTATCATGCATTACACAAAGCTACTTGTAATATGAGATGAATATTTGTACCATGTACAATTTAGCTTGTTGTGTAGTGACCCTCTCTGAGTCACAACAGGAAGGAGATGAGACAGAGAGACAAGTCTTCCCATTCAGAGCACCTATGAAGTTACAAGAGTCAAAAAGCCCTCAAGGTTACAAAAGCAAGAATCAGTTGCTGGAAGAGGATTCCTTTCAATGGATCTCCTTGAAA
This sequence comes from Rattus norvegicus, assembly GCF_021556685.1. Lineage (NCBI taxonomy): Eukaryota > Metazoa > Chordata > Mammalia > Rodentia > Muridae > Rattus > Rattus norvegicus. The sequence continues at coordinate 39,196,113 of NC_141550.1, forward strand.
GCTGTGCATATTGTTCCAGGCTTGGAGGTTTTCATTCATACCCATGAGTTGTTGGGATGGGCTTCATGGTAATGCAACTGCCTTTTAAGTGTACCATATTCCTGTAACTCTAATAACTCTGGTGCTTCATTTAGGTAGACTTGCATGGAGTCTTTGATGTGCAGCTGGTGCTTTATCTTGGATAAATGAATATTTCTTCATATTCTCTCAGTAAACTCATACAACACGCAAATAGAACTCAAGCCCATGTTTCTATGAATTTATATATGCTTTGAACAGTTACCCTTGAATATTGTTAAGAATCATGCATGTTAAGTGGCACTAAACTGTACATTTTTATTATTAACAAATAATTTGGACAGATTTTAAGTATATGTGCTAGGGTTAATTAAGATTTGAAAACTCTCATATAATTTTTGCTTGATCCTCATTGTGGGAGAGTTACGTTGTAGCACAATGGACTTGACTTGTTTCTGTATTGCTTGTCTGTATGTAGCATTAAACATCTTTTCATAGCACTATTTTATTTTCCCACACTCCATCTGTATCTTCAGTTTGTAAATGTACAACAGGTTTTACTGCATCACAATGGTGATTATGTGGCAGCAAGGAGCAGGAGGAGCAGTGGGAGAGTCAGGCATATGGTTCCAGTCATCAACATGGTCATGAGAGCACAGTCTGTTACTTTTTCTGTCCTACTCTTGATACTAGACCTACTTTTCAGACTGAAATTTCGTTTTGATTTTTGTGAAATCTTGAAGTTGAAGTTTTGATACATTAAGAGAATAATAGTATTGTTATAGCAGAAAACAATGCATTTGATACTGACATCTGCCTCAGTACATAAGTGATAAACAGCATCATTGTAGCACAGTCCACCTATTTATCTAAGAGTGCTTTCATCTTTTTCCACATCTTTGGGGACTATTTTCAGAATTACTGTTTCACAAAGTATGGGTAACACCAGTGTATTAGGAACCTTCTCTGAGCTTTGCACATGTTCAGATAATAGTGGTGTAAATGACCACAGCCCAGCCAGCTCCTATATTGCAGATATGCGTGACAATGAATCAAACAGGAGGTAGGGAAAGGGTGTGGGTGTTTTTGCCCATATATTCATTTTTAAGACACTATAGAGTTTTCCGAAATGGAAGTTACTTACATCTCCTGGCTCTGCCTTTATGCCTTTCTGAACCTTATCAGTATTTTAACTCTGTTCAGGTCAAATGTGATCTGAGAGTATAGTTCACTGGAAGGGAAATTACCTCGCATATTTGAAATCCTGAATTCCATCTCCGAATATACTTGGAAGACCTCACACCCTGCATATGCAGGCCACACTAAGTGGATCAAGATACTTGGCTCATTAGAAAGAAACAGAAGTAGTGAACATGAAAGCTGGAAGTGGAGTTATTCAGAAAAGAGATGATACAGGGGAGTAGGAAGGGAGAGTTGCATTAAATCAAGACAGATTGTATACCCACACAAAAAGTATTATACTTCATTTCTGGTAAAAACTCTGTACGTGCTCCATCTCTAACTGCTATATTTTGCCCACTCCATGCTCCTCAGGAACTCAAAGTAATGAAAGAGGGAAAACAGTTTAGGTGAGAGAAGACAAGTGCTCAAATCAAAGGAGCAAAGTGTAAATACACAGAGGAGGGAAATGAGAGCCAAGGAGAATAGCTTTAGGGTGATGAAGAACTGGTTAGATAGGTGAAATTTTACACTACAAACACATGACAGGAAAATAATGAATTCAATCTTAAGGATACTAAGTATGATGAAAATTAGATTGATAATTTAGATGTGATCAAGAACATTATGGGTGGTATAGTCATAGACTGGAATTATAATCCAGAAAACAAGCATGCCACCAAAATAGATGTAAAAGCTCGCATCGACAATTGAGTAACTGGAATAGCTAAGATATCCCAAAGGATTATTTGAAAAAATGGCCTAGAGAAAGAAATGGAAACATCATTCAGGTGGGCACTCCTGAGGCTGCAGAGCGGAAGAGACCACCAACACTGCTCACCCCTGCCCACATCCCTGGCCCAAGAGGAAACTGTATAAGGCCTCTGGGCTCCCGTGGGGGAGGGCCCAGGAGTGGCAGGACCCCTGCCTGAGACACCGCCGGAACCTGAAGAAAACAGACCGGATAAACAGTTCTCTGCACCCAAATCCCATGGGAGGGAGAGCTAAACCTTCAGAGAGGCAGACAAGCCTGGGAAACCAGAAGAGACTGCTCTCTGTACATACATCTCGGACGCCAGAGGAAAACACCAAAGGCCATCTGGAACCCTGGTGCACTGAAGCTCCCGGAAGGGGCGGCACAGGTCTTCCTGGTTGCTGCCGCCGCAGAGAGCACGTGGGCAGCACCCCGCGAGCAAACTTGAGCCTCGGGACCACAGGTAAGACAAACTTGTCTGTTGCAAGAAGGGTGCCTGGTGAAATCGGGACACACAGAGGCAGAATTCCTCTAGGACAGGGCACGTCCTGTGTTTACCAGGAAGTCCCACACCCGTGGATCCCGGCCCGCAGCAGCTCTCTGCTCCCAGACCCCGTGGGAAAGAGACCTCACCGCCTGGTCAGGTAGGCACTCCTGAGGCTGCATAAGCTCCCGGAAGGGGCGGCACAGGTCTTCCTGGTTGCTGCCGCCGCAAAGAGCCCGTGGGCAGCACCCCACGAGCGAACTTGAGCCTCGGGACCACAGGTAAGACCAACTTTTCTGCTGAAAGAAAGCTGCCTGGTGAACTCAAGACACAGGCCCACAGGAACAGCTGAAGACCTGTAGAAAGGAAAAACTACACACCCGAAAGCTGAACACTCTGTCCCCATAACTGGCTGAAAGAAAACAGGAAAACAGGTCCACAGCACTCCTGACACACAGGCTTATAGGACAGTCTAGCCACTGTCAGAAATAGCAGAACAAAGCAACAAATGGCCAGAGGCAAGCACAGGAACACAAGCAAGAGAAACCAAGACTACATGGCATCATCGGAGCCCAATTCACCCACCAAAACAAACATGGAATATCCAAACACACCAGAAAAGCAAGATCTAGTTTCAAAATCATATTTGATCATGATGCTGGAGGACGTCATGAAAGACGTGAAGAACTCCCTGAGGGAAACACAGGAAAACATTAATAAACAAGTAGAAGCCTACAGAGAGGAATCGCAAAAATCCCTGAAAGAATCGCAGAAATCCCTGAAAGAATTCCAGGAAAACACAATCAAACAGTTGAAAGAATTAAAAATGGAAATAGAAGCAATCAAGAAAGAACACATGGAAACAACCCTGGATATAGAAAACAAAAAGAAGAGACAAGGAGCTGTAGATACAAGCTTCACCAACAGAATACAAGAGATGGAAGAGAGAATCTCAGGAGCAGAAGATTCCATAGAAATCATTGACTCAACTGTCAAAGATAATGTAAAGCAGAAAAAGCTACTGGTCCAAAACATACAGGAAATCCAGGACTCAATGAGAAGATCAAACCTAAGGATAATAGGTATAGAAGAGAGTGAAGACTCCCAGAAAAAAGGACCAGTAAATATCTTCAATAAAATCATAGAAGAAAACTTCCCTAACCTAAAAAAAGAAATACCCATAGACATACAAGAAGCCTACAGAACTCCAAATAGATTGGACCAGAAAAGAAACACCTCCCGTCACATAATAGTCAAAACAGCAAACGCACAAAATAAAGAAAGAATATTAAAAGCAGTAAGGGAAAAAGGTCAAGTAACATATAAAGGCAGACCTATCAGAATCACACCAGACTTCTCGCCAGAAACTATGAAGGCCAGAAGATCCTGGACTGATGTCATACAGACCCTAAGAGAACACAAATGCCATCCCAGGTTACTGTATCCTGCAAAACTCTCAATTAACATAGATGGAGAAACCAAGATATTCCATGACAAAACCAAATTTACACAATATCTTTCTACAAATCCAGCACTACAAAGGATAATAAATGGTAAAGCCCAACATAAGGAGGCAAGCTATACCCTAGAAGAAGCAAGAAACTAATCGTCTTGGCAACAAAACAAAGAGAGTGAAAGCACACAAACATAACCTCACATCCAAATATGAATATAACGGGAAACAACGATCACTATTCCTTAATATCTCTCAACATCAATGGCCTCAACTCCCCAATAAAAAGACATAGATTAACAAACTGGATACGCAACGAGGACCCTGCATTCTGCTGCCTACAGGAAACACACCTCAGAGACAAAGACAGACACTACCTCAGAGTGAAAGGCTGGAAAACAACATTCCAAGCAAATGGTCAGAAGAAGCAAGCTGGAGTAGCCATTCTAATATCAAATAAAATCAATTTTCAACTAAAAGTCATCAAAAAAGATAAGGAAGGACACTTCATATTCATCAAAGGAAAAATCCACCAAGATGAACTCTCAATCCTAAATATCTATGCCCCAAATACAAGGGCACCTACATACGTAAAAGAAACCTTACTAAAGCTCAAAACACACATTGCACCTCACACAATAATAGTGGGAGATTTCAACACCCCACTCTCATCAATGGACAGATCATGGAAACAGAAATTAAAGAGTGATGTCGACAGACTAAGAGAAGTCATGAGCCAAATGGACTTAACGGATATTTATAGAACATTCTATCCTAAAGCAAAAGGATATACCTTCTTCTCAGCTCCTCATGGTACTTTCTCCAAAATTGACCATATAATTGGACAAAAAACGGGCCTCAACAGGTACAGAAAGATAGAAATAATCCCATGCGTGCTATCGGACCACCACGGCCTAAAACTGGTCTTCAATAACAATAAGGGAAGAATGCCGACATATACGTGGAAATTGAACAATGCTCTACTCAATGATAACCTGGTCAAGGAAGAAATAAAGAAAGAAATTAAAGACTTTTTAGAATTTAATGAAAATGAAGGTACAACATACCCAAACTTATGGGACACAATGAAAGCTGTGCTAAGAGGAAAACTCATAGCGCTGAGTGCCTGCAGAAAGAAACAGGAAAGAGCATATGTCAGCAGCTTGACAGCACACCTAAAAGCTCTAGAACAAAAAGAAGCAAATATACCCACGTTGAGTAGAAGGCAGAAAATAATCAAACTCAGAGCTGAAATCAACAAAGTAGAATCAAAAAGGACCATAGAAAGAATCAACAGAAACAAAAGTTGGTTCTTTGAGAAAGTCAACAAGATAGATAAACCCTTAGCCAGACTAACGAGAGGACACAGAGAGTGCGTCCAAATTAACAAAATCAGAAACGAAAAGGGATACATAAATACAGATTCAGAGGAAATTCAAAAATTCATCAGATCTTACTATAAAAACCTATATTCAACAAAACTTGAAAATCTTCAGGAAATGGACAATTTCCTAGACAGATACCAGGTATCGAAGTTAAATCAGGAACAGATAAACCAGTTAAACAACCCCATAACTCCTAAGGAAATAGAAGCAGTCATTAAAGGTCTCCCAACCAAAAAGAGCCCAGGTCCAGACGGGTTTAGTGCAGAATTCTATCAAACCTTCATAGAAGACCTCATACCAATATTATCCAAACTATTCCACAAAATTGAAACAGATGGAGCACAACCGAATACCTTCTACGAAGCCACAATTACTCTTATACCTAAACCACACAAAGACACAACAAAGAAAGAGAACTTCAGACCAATTTCCCTTATGAATATCGATGCAAAAATACCCAACAAAATTCTGGCAAACCGAATCCAAGAGCACATCAAAACAATCATCCACCATGATCAAGTACGCTTCATTCCAGGCATGCAGGGATGGTTTAATATATATGGAAAACCATCAACATGATCCATTATATAAACAAACTGAAAGAACAGAACCACATGATCATTTCATTAGATGCTGAGAAAGCATTTGACAAAGTCAACACCCCTTCATGATAAAAGTCCTGGAAAGAATAGGAATTCAAGGCCCATACCTAAACATAGTAAAAGCCATATACAGCAAACCAGTTGCTAACATTAAACTAAATAGAGAGAAACTTGAAGCAATCCCACTAAAATCAGGGATTAGACAAGGCTGCCCACTCTCTCCCTACTTATTCAATATAGTTCTTGAAGTTCTAGCCAGAGCAATCAGACAACAAAACGAGATCAAGGGGATACAGATCGGAAAAGAAGAGGTCAAAATATCACTATTTGCAGATGATATGATAGTATATTTAAGTGATCCCAAAAGTTCCACAAGAGAACTACTAAAGCTGATAAACAACTTCAGCAAAGTGGCTGGGTATAAAATTAACTCAAATGAATCAGTTGCCTTCCTCTATACAAAAGAGAAACAAGCCGAGAAAGAAATTAGGGAAACGACACCCTTCATCATAGACCCAAATAATATAAAGTACCTCGGTGTGACTTTAACCAAGCAAGTAAAAGATCTGTACAATAAGAACTTCAAGACACTGAGGAAAGAAATTGAAGAAGACCTCAGAAGATGGAAAGATCTCCCATGCTCATGGATTGGCAGGATTAATATAGTAAAAATGGCCATTTTACCAAAAGCAATCTACAGATTCAATGCAATCCCCATCAAAATACCAATCCAATTCTTCAAAGAGTTAGACAGAACAATTTGCAAATTCATCTGGAATAACAAAAAACCCAGGATAGCTAAAGCTATCCTCAACAATAAAAGGACTTCAGGGGGAATCACTATCCCTGAACTCAAGCAGTATTACAGAGCAATAGTGATAAAAACTGCATGGTATTGGTACAGAGACAGACAGATAGACCAGTGGAGTAGAATTGAAGACCCAGAAATGAACCCACACACCTATGGTCACTTGATTTTTGACAAAGGAGCCAAAACCATCCAATGGAAAAAAGATAGCATTTTCAGCAAATGGTGCTGGTTCAACTGGAGGGCAACATGTAGAAGAATGCAGATCGATCCATGCTTATCACCCTGTACAAAGCTTAAGTCCAAGTGGATCAAGGACCTCCACATCAAACCAGACACACTCAAACTAATAGAAGAAAAACTAGGGAAGCATCTGGAACACATGGGCACTGGAAAAAATTTCCTGAACAAAACACCAATGGCTTATGCTCTAAGATCAAGAATCGACAAATGGGATCTCATAAAACTGCAAAGCTTCTGTAAGGCAAAGGACACTGTGGTTAGGACAAAACGGCAACCAACAGATTGGGAAAAGATCTTTACCAATCCTACAACAGATAGAGGCCTTATATCCAAAATATACAAAGAACTCAAGAAGTTAGACCGCAGGGAAACAAATAACCCAATTAAAAAATGGGGTTCAGAGCTAAACAAAGAATTCACAGCTGAGGAATGCCGAATGGCTGAGAAACACCTAAAGAAATGTTCAACATCTTTAGTCATAAGGGAAATGCAAATCAAAACAACCCTGAGATTTCACCTCAAACCAGTGAGAATGGCTAAGATCAAAAACTCAGGTGACAGCAGCTGCTGGCGAGGATGTGGAGAAAGAGGAACACTCCTCCAATTGTTGGTGGGATTGCAGACTGGTACAACCATTCTGGAAATCAGTCTGGATGTTCCTCAGAAAATTGGACATTGAACTGCCTGAGGATCCAGCTATACCTCTCTTGGGCATATACCCAAAAGATGCCCCAACATATAAAAAAGACACGTGCTCCACTATGTTCATTGCAGCCTTATTTATAATAGCCAGAAACTGGAAAGAACCCAGATGCCCTTCAACAGAGGAATGGATACAGAAAATGTGGTACATCTACACAATGGAATATTACTCAGCTATCAAAAACAATGAGTTTATGAAATTCGTAAGCAAATGGTTGGAACTGGAAAATATCATCCTGAGTGAGCTAACCCAATCACAGAAAGACATACATGGTATGCACTCATTGATAAGTGGCTATTAGCCCAAATGCTTGAATTACCCTAGATCCCTAGAACAAACGAAACTCAAGACGGATGATCAAAATGTGAATGCTTCACTCCTTCTTTAAATGAGGAAAAAGAATACCCTTGGCAGGGAAGGGAGAGGCAAAGATTAAAACAGAGACTGAAGGAACACCCATTCAGAGCCTCCCCCACATGTGGCCCATACATATACAGCCACCCAATTAGACAAGATGGATGAAGCAAAGAAGTGCAGACCGACAGGATCCGATGTAGATCGCTCCTGAGAGACACAGCCAGAATACAGCAAATACAGAGGCGAATGCCAGCAGCAAACCACTGAACTGAGAATAGGTCCCCCGTTGAAGGAATCAGAGAAGAAACTGGAAGAGCTTGAAGGGGCTCTAGACCCCATATGTACAACAATGTCAAGCAACCAGAGCTTCCCGGGACTAAGCCACTACCTAAAGACTATACATGGACTGACCCTGGACTCTGACCCCATAGGTAGCAATGAATATCCTAGTAAGAGCACCAGTGGAAGGGGAAGCCCTGGGTCCTGCTAAGACTGAACCCCAGTGAACTAGACTATTGGGGCGAGGGCGGCAATGGGGGGAGGGCTGGGAGGGGAACACCCATAAGGAAGGGGAGGGGGGAGGGGGATGTTTGCCCGGAAACCGGGAAAGGGAATAACACTCGAAATGTATATAAGAAATACTCAAGTTAATAAAAAAAAGAAATAATTAAAGGAATAAAGGGTTCAGAAAAACAGAACAGGAATAGAGAAAGAAGGGGGCCAAAAATAAAGTCTAGGAAAAACTTTCTAGGATCCAAACCTTACAACAACCAAAGTTAACTGCAGTATCATCAGCTAAGCAGCACTGATAGAAGCTAGAAAACAAGCAAAATAATGTAAGACTGGGTGAGAGTCAAACATTTTCACAGAGGAGGGGATTGGTTAGGACAATCTTGTATATAAAAGAAGAGAGAGTAACTGATAACCAAAAAAGGGAAATAACATTGTAAAAACACAATATATAACATAAAATGCAACAATACTGTATAATCTATTAGAACACATAAACACAAAAGCTGTAAGAGATGGCATGGATTGGCATGAAGAGCTGAAGCTTTTGATGCTATAAGCAGGTGTGAGGAATACTTGAGGAGAAGATTAAGAAACATGGGTGCTGTGACATCTGGGATAAAAATGGGTAATGTTCTAACACCACCTAGATAGTTTGAGGAAAGACCTTGTGAATTCCAGCCTGAGTCTCCTACTTATGAAGGAGATGGTTAAGTTTTCATCTAGAAATAGTAGTGGACAGGAGAGAGAAATCTTGAACACCTGCATAAATTAAAAATGCATAAAATAAGAGAGGAAACAGGGAGCAATTAAAAAAAGGCTTTGGAACCTGTCTAGAATTTACTGTTTTGCTATGTGCATGCAATGCTCATGTAAGAGTAAATATATCTATCTCTTCATCCATTTATCATCTTGTTGTGGAGATATCTTTCATAATCCTTTCTCCTAGTTTTTCCAAAGAATATAATGCATTATCATTTTCTCATGCCTAACACTGTGCATTAAGAAGCATTTTTTTATTAATTTGGGTATTTCTTATTTACATTTCGATTGTTATTCCCTTTCCCTGTTTCCAGGCCAACATCCCTCTAACCCCTCTCCCTCCCTCTCTATATGGGTGTTCCCCTCCCCATCTTCCCCTCATTACCACCCTCCCCCCAACAATCACATTCACTGGGGGTTCAGTCTTGGCAGGACCAAGGGCAAGAAGCTTTTTAATGACAGAGTTTTACAATGACGACTGGTGACCCTCATCTTGAAATCAAATTTTGTAGTTTACAAGCTAGACACTATAGCTTCAGAAACAGTAGAAATGAAACAAAAATTTTACTCAGGATAAGAATTTATTAAATACATATTATAAATGAATATCAGCATCAACAGTCATTTTTCTAGGTATCTTAAATTTTATGTATGCCTAAAAGATATATGGCTTTAGTTCTGCTTTTAAACAAAAGCAGAACAGAGCCTAGGCAAGGGGTTCCTTGAATAGTTGTTTCTAGCACAGGGGGATCTTGTGATAGGAACCATGAACTATTCTACCCTCCCTGGAATAGTCAATGAATATCTAAAGAGTTAATGAGACCAAGGTGATTTTAAGTAACTCCATAACAATGCCAGCAAACATTTATTAGCAACAGTGATTCAAAATCTACTTATTTGAAGATTATTATGTCAACAAATTACTTTTGAGAACATTCTACTATAATGTCATAGTAATATATGAGTTAATATATGAGTTAGAAAATGTGGTGTTTGTCATTCTGGGTCTGGGTTAACCCACTCAATATAATATTTTCTAATGGTGCCCATCTACCTGCAGACACCATGATCTTATTTCTGTTTACATCTGAATAGTATTCCCACGTGTGTGTTGCCACATTTGCATTGTACATTCTTCTGTCAAAATTTACAGTTGTTTCCGTTTTCTAGCTTTTGTGACACCAAGTGACAAAGGACATGGTTAAGTAAGTATTTCTGCAGTAGGATGTTAGTGCTTTGAGCATTTACTGTGGAGTGGTATACCACCGTCATGTGGCAGACTCATATCTATCCTGCGAATTCTCCACACTGAATCCTAGTGGCTGTACCAGTTTGCAATTCCACTGCAGTGAAGGAGGGATTGACTTTCCTCACATCTTCAACAGCATTTGTTTTTGTTGTTTTGCTGACTTTGCCATTTTGAAGTGGAAAAGACAGAATAAGTTTTTGCGATTTGAATTTTTTTTATATTTTTCCATCTTTATTAAATTGGGTATTTCTTACTTACATTTCAAATGTTATTCCCTTTCCAGAATTTCAGGCCAACATCCCCCTAACCCCTCCCAATCCCCTTTTGGTGGGTGTTCCCCTCCCCATCCTCCCCACATTACTGCCCTCCCCAAAACATTCCCATTCACTGGGGGTCCAGCCTTGGCAGAGCCAAGGGATTCCCCATCCACTGGTGCCCCTACTAGGCTATAAATTAGTACCTATGAATTAGGAGCCCAGGGTCAGTCCATGTATAGTCTTTGGGTAGTGGCTTAGTCCCTGGAAGCTCTGGTTGGCTGGCATTGTTGTTCATACTAGGTCTCAAGCCAATTCAGCTCTTTCAGACCTTTCTCTGATTCCTTCAACAGGGGTCCCGTTCTCAGTTCAGTGATTTGTTGCTGGCGTTTGCATAGGTATTTGCCTTATTCCAGCAGTGTCTCTCAGGAGAGATATACATCCAGTTCCTCTCAGCCTGCACCTCTTTGTTTCATCCATCTTCTCTAGTTTGGTGGATATAAATTTATGGGCCACATGTGGGGCAACTTCTGAATGGACGTTCCTTCAGTGTTTGTTCTAAACTTTGCCTCCCTACCCCCTCTTAAGGGTATTCTTGTTCCCGTTTTAAAGAAGGAATGAAGCATCTGCACTGTCCTCATCATTCTTGAGTTTCATGTGTTCTGTGCATCTAGAGTAATTCGAGCATTTGGGCTAATAGCCACTTATCAATAAGTGCATACCATGTGAGTTTTTCTATGATTGGGTTACCTCACTCAGGATGATATTTTCCAGTTCTCTACATTTGCCTATGAATTTCATAAAGTCATTGTTTTTAATAGCTGAGTAGTATTCCATTGTGTAGATGTACCACATTTTCTGTATCCATTCCTCTCTTGAAGGGCATCTGGGTTCTTTCCAGTTTCTGGCTATTATAAATTAGGCTACTATGAACATAGTAGACCATGTGTCTTTGTTGTACGTTGGAGCATCTTTTCGGTATATGCCCAAGAGAGGTATAGCTGGGTCTTCAGGTTGTGCAATGTCCAATGTTCTGAGGAACCTCCGGACTGATTTCCAGAACGGTTGTACCAGTCTGCAATCCCGCCAACAGTGGAGGAGTGTTCCTCTTTCTCCACATCCTCACCAGCATCTGCTGTGGCCAGAGATTTTGATCTTAGCCATTCTGATTGGTATGAGGTAGAATCGCAGGGTTGTTTTGATTTGCATTTCCCTTATGACTAAAGATGTTGAACCTTTATTTAGGTGCTTCTCAGCCATTTGACATTCCACAGCTGTGAATTCTATGTTTAGCTCTGAACCCCATTTTTTAATAGGGTTATTTGTCTTCCTGCACTCTAACTTTGTGAGTTCTTGGTATATTTTGGATATAAGCCCTCTATCAGTTGTAGGATTAGTAAAGAATTTCCCAGTCTGTTGGTTCCGGTTTTGTCCTAGCAACAATGTCCTTTGATTTACATAAGTTTTGCAGCTTTATGAGGTCACATTTGTCAATTCTTGATCTTAGAGCATAAGTCATTGGTGTTTTGTTCAGGAAATTTTCTCCAGTGACCATGTGATCAAGATGCTTCCCTACTTTTTCCTCTATTAGTTTGAGTGTATCTGGTTTGATGTGGAGGTCCTTGATCCACTTGGACTTAAGCTTTGTACAAGGTGATAAGAATGGATCAATCTGCAATCTTCTACATGTTTACCTCCAGTTGAACCAGCACCATTTGCTGAAAATGCTATCTTTTTTCCATTGGATGGTTTTGGCTCCTTTGTCAAAAATCAAGTGACCATAGGTGTGTGGGTTCATTTCTGGGTCTTCAATTCTACTCCACTGGTCTATCTGTCTGTCTCTGTACCAATACCATGCAGTTTTTATCACTATTGCTCTGTAATACTGCTTGAGTTTAGGGATAGTGATTCCCCCAGAAGTCCTTTTATTGTTGAGGATAGCTTTAGCTATCCTGGGTTTTTTGTTATTCCAGATGAATTTGCAAATTGTTCTGTCTAACGCTCTGAAGAATGGATTGGAATTTTGATGGTGATTGCACTGAATCTGTAGATCGCTTTTGGTAAAATGGCCATTTTTACTATATTAATCCTGCCAATCCTTGAGCATTGGAGATCTTTCCATTTTCTGAGATCTTCTTCAATTTCTTTCTTCAGAGGCTTGAAGTTCTTATCATACAGATCTTTCACTTGCTTTGTTAGATTCACACCGAGATATTTTATAATATTTGGGAGTATTATGAAGGGTGTCGTTTCCCTAATTTCTTTCTCAGCTTGTTTCTCTTTTATGGAGAGGAAGGCTACTGATTTATTTGAGTTAATTTTATACCCAGTCACTTTGTTGAAGGTGTTTATCAGGTTTGGCAGTTCTCTGGTGGAACTTTTGGATCACTTAAATATACTATCATATCATCTGCAAATAGTGATATTTAGACTTCTTTTCCAATCTGTATCCCTTTGATCTCTTTTGTTGTCTGATTGCTCTGGCTAGAACTTCAAGAACTATATTGAATAAGTAGGGAGACAATGGCAGCCTTGTCTGGTCCCTGAATTTAGTGGGATTGCTTCAAGTTTCTCTCCATTTAGTTTAATGTTAGCAACTGGTTTGCTGTATATGGCTTTTACTATGTTTAGGTATGGGCCTTGAATTCCTATTCTTTCCAGGACTTTTATCATGAAGGGGTGTTGAATTTTGTTAAATGCTTTCTCAGCATCTAATGAAATGACCATGTGGTTTTTATCTTTCAGTTTGTTTATATAGTGAATTACATTAATTGTTTTCTGTATATTAAACCATCCCTGCATCACTGGAATGAAGCCTACTTGATCATGATGAATGATTGTTTTGATGTGTTCTTGGATTCGGTTTGCAAGAAATTTATTGAGTATTTTTGCATCGATATTCATAAGGGAAATTGCTCTGAACTTCTCTTTCTTTGTTGGGTCTTCATGTGGTTTAGGTATAAGAGTAATTGTGGCTTCATAGAAGGAATTCGGTAGCGCTCCGTCTGCTTCAATTTTGTGAAATAGTTTGGATAATATTGGTATGAGGTCTATTATGAAGGACTGATAGAATTCTATACTGAACCCATCTGGACCTGGGCTCTTTTTGGTTGGGAGACTTCTAATGATTGCTTCTATTTCTTTAGGAGTTATCGGTTGTTTCAATGATTATCTGTTCCTGATTTAACTTCAGTACCTGGTATCTGTCTAGGAAATTGTCCATCCTCCAGATTTTCAAGTTGTTTTGAATATAGGCTTTTATAGTAGGATATGATGATTTTTTGAATTTCCTCTGATTCTGATTTTATGTCTCCCTTTTTATTTCTGATACTGAGGACCCAGCATTTTGCTGCCTACAGGAAACACACCTCAGAGACAAAGACAGACACTACCTCAGAGTAAAAGGCTGGAAAACAACTTTCAAAGCAAATGGTCAGAAGAAGCAAGGTGGAGTAGCCATTCTATATCAAATAAAATCGATTTTCAACCAAAAGGCATCAAAAAAGATAAGGAAGGACACTTCATATTCATCAAAGGAAAAATCCACCAAGATGAACTCTCTCTCGATCCTAAATATCTATGCTCCAAATACATAAAACAAACTTTATTAAGCTCAAAGCACACATTGCACCTCACACAATAGTAGTAGGAGATTTCAACACCCGACTCTCATCAATGGAGTGATCATGGAAACAGAAATTCAAAAGAGACATAGAGAGACTAACAGAAGTTATGAACCAAATGGACTTAACAGATATTTATAGAATAATCTATTCTAAAAAAAAGGATATACCTTCTTCTCACCACCTCTTGGTACTTTCTCCAAAATTGACCATATAATCGGGCACAAAACAAGCCTCAAAAGATACAGAAAGTGAAATAATCCCATGCGGCCTATCAGACCGCCATGGTCTAAAGCTGGTCTTCAATAACAATAAGGAAGGAATGCCCACGTATACATGAAAGTTGAACAATGCTCTACTCAATGATAACCTGGTCAAAGTAGAAATAAAGAAAGAAATTAAAGACTTTTTAGAATTTAATGAAAATGAAGGTACAACATACCCAAACTTATGGGACATAATGAAAGCTATGCTAAGAGGAAAACTCATAGCTCTGAGTGCCTGCAGAAAGAAACAGGAGAGAGCATATATCAGCAGCTTGACAGCACTCCTAAAAGCTCTAGAACAAAAAGAAGCAAATACACCCAGGAGGAGTAGAAGGCAGGAAATAATCAAACTCAGAGCTGAAATCAACCATGTAGAAACAAAAAAGAACTGTACCAAGAATCAACAGAACCAAAAGCTGGTTCTTTGAGAAAATCAACAAGATAGATAAACCCTTAGTCATACTAACCAAAGGACACAGAGTGTGTCCAAATTAACAAAATCACAAGTAATTTGAATATTCTTAATTACTAAGCAAATGAATTTATTTTGAGATATTCCTTACTACTTTTAACTCTTCCTTTGAGAACTCTCTGTTCAAAGTCATGGCCCACATTTTTTTTAGTAACTTGAGTATTTCTTATTTACATTTCGAGTGTTATTCCCTTTCCCGGTTTCCGGGCAAACATCCCCCTAATCCCTCCCCCTCCCCTTCTCTATGGGTGTTCCCCTCCCCATCCTCCCCCCATTGCCATCCTCCCCTCAACAATCACGTTCTCTGGGGGTTCAGTCTTAGCAGGACCAAGGGCTTCCCCTTCCACTGGTGCTCTTACTAGGATATTCATTGCTACCTATGAGGTCAGAGTCCACGGTCAGTCCATGTATAATTTTTAGGTAGTGGCTTAGTCCCTGGAAGCTCTGGTTGCTTGGCATTGTTGTTCATAAGGTGTCTCGAGCCCCTTCAAGCTCTTCCAGTTTTTTCTCTGATTCCTTCAACGGGGGTCCTATTCTCAGTTTAGTGGTTTGCTGCTGGCATTCGCCTCTGTATTTGCTGTATTCTGGCTGTGTCTCTCAGGAGAGATCTACATCCGGTTCCTGTCGGCCTGCACTTCTTTGCTTCATCCATCTTGTCTAATTGGGCCACATGTGGGGCAGGCTCTGAATGGGTGTTTCTTCTGTGTCTGTTTTAATCTTTGCCTCTCTATTCCCTGCCAAGGGTATTCTTGTTCCCCTTTTAAAGAAGGAGTGAAGCATTCACATTTTGATCATCGGTCTTGAGTTTCATGTGTTCTATGCATCTAGGGTAATTCAAGCACTTGGGCTAATAGCCACTTATCAATGAGTGCATACCATGTGTGTTTTTCTGTGATTGGTTACCTCACTCAGGATGATATTTTCCAGTTCCAGCCATTTGTCTATGAATTTCATAAAAGCATTGTTTTTGATAGCTGAGTAATATTCCATTGTGTAGATGTACCACATTTTCTGTATCCATTCCTCTGTTGAAGGGCATCTGGGTTCTTTCCAGCTTCTGGCTATTATAAATAAGGCTGCTATGAACATAGTGGAGCACGTGTGTTTTTTATATGTTGGGGCATCTTTTGGGTATATGCCCGAGAGAGGTATAGCTGGATCCTCAGGTAGTTCAATGTCATGGTCCACATTTTAATGCATCATTTTTTTCTTCTCTTTGTTTTATTTTCCTTTTCAGTTTTTTTAATTCTGAATATGAATCCTTTATCAGATGTACAGCTGGCAGAGGTTTCTTTTTCCCACTCTATGAGCTTCAACTTCATCTTTTATTGACTTTTTACTTGGCTATACAGGAGCGTTAGTTTTATGAGTATATTCACGAGAGTGTATAACAGAGTATATATACTCAAACCAGGAAAGTAAAATGTCACTGTACAAGAAAAGCAGAATACAAATATTGTAAGGACAGAAAAGGGAACAAACAGGGGAGGGGCTGTAACCTTGCACAGGGAGTTCAATATTGAAGGACCAGGAGGGAGTGTGGAAATAACACTGAAGATGTTTGAAAAATCTTTAAGGCTCATAATCATTTTTTAATCTAAAATGACAGATAATATAAATTTACTGACACAAATGTATGTAATATATCATATTAACAATGTCATATTATACATGTACATACATATATACACATATATGTATATACATACAAACATATATATGTGTGTGTGTGTGTGTGTGTGTGTGTGTGTGTAAGGTTGACAATGGTACCTACCAAAAGTGAAAAACTATCTAATTTGATCCCCTTTACTAGGCATTAAGAACATTTTCAACTTGTTAATCCAGAAAGTCTAAGAGACTCTCCCAAAACAATACAAGGAGTTGTTGTTGACCTCAGTTGTTTCTCAGAGGTGAGTGGAAAGTCCTTATTGCTAAAGACAACTGTTCTTAGGATATAGGACACACTTTGTATGTATATAACTCATGAACCTCCTCTCTAAAGAGTAGCTCTCGTAGTCATTCAACCTGATATGCAAAGTGGCAAGGAAGAAAAGCAACCAATAGTACAACCCAGCAGAAATTCTGATAAATAGCAATAATAAGCAGCATAGCAAGGTGTCCCTAATTGTACAACACTGGCACTGATACTTGGCAATAACCATAGCTGTGTAATTAGACTTATGGCATCATGTCTTGTACTGGCGAATACCCAATTTCCTGGAGCTATTGATCCTAGGAGAGAACTTTCTACCACCTCTGACTTTATAAAACCAACATAAATCCTAACTGTATCCACAGATAAGTGTATACCTCTGTCTTGTTTAAGTAAGTTTCTCTTTACAACAAACAGAGACTATTACAGAAAATCACAACAATCAAAATGCAAAGAACAGCTGATTGTTGGATACTGTCATGATTTGAATATGCTTGGCCAAGGGAGTGGCACTATTTAGAGGTATGGCCTTGTTATAGTAGGTGTGTCACTGTAGGTGTGGGATTTAAGACCCTATCCTAACTGCCTGGGACCACTCTTCCAATACCAGCCTTCAGATGAAGATGTTGAACTCTTAGCTCTGCCTACACCATGCCTGCCTGGATGCTGCCATGTTCTTGCCTTGATGTTAATGGACTGAATCTCTGAACCTGTAAGCCAGCCCCAATTAAATGTTGTCCTTTATAAGAGTTGCTTTGGTCCTGGTGTGTGTTCACAGCAATGCCAAGACTAACTGGGTATGCCAACAACATAACTCTTGCTCTTAAGGCTTAGGAAACATTGCAAAAGAAGGCTGAAAGATTGTAAGATACAGAGGCTCAGAAAGTCTGCTAAGAGATTGTGTTTACTAGAAATGACAGGGAAGTTATACTGATGATACCTTGCCAATATGGGTGTCTAAACAAGACCTGAACAATGACATCAATAGATGTACTGAAATTGAAGAAGGATGTCTCATCAGCCCCCAGTGATGTACAAAGGACTGCAGACAGTTAAGAAATGCCAAGAATGGGAGAATTGGTCATCCCCAGGAGGAATACTTATCCAATCTCTAGTGGTCAGCTGTGAAATTATATCTATCTGCATATATATATATGTATATGTATATATATATGCAACACTAAGTGGAACCAGCTGAGTATTTTATATGTCTACTCACTTATACACATATATAACAATAACAAAGAAAATATGACCATGAATCTGAGAGCAATAAGGTATACACAAACACTTGGAGTAAAGAAAGAGAAGAGTAAATGGTGCAATTTTACAATTTAGTGTAAAAATATATTTTAAAATAAAATATAACCTTGGACCATGAAACTGATAATTTTACTGATAAACTTCCCTAGAAACAGAATTCTGTTTGATAGTGAATGCTGACTACATCAAAATGCCGCAGGTCCTCTGCATGAAATGGAGAAAACCAAATAAAACCATCTGTCAACAGCACGGCTTTGTCACCATGACAATTTGTGATTGAATTTGCTCAGCAGACTATCCAAGGCTTCATGTTCATCAAGGTATTTCATTTAAAATATCATTAAAGTGAAATTAAGTTTCTATTAACCTTGTCTATTCAAATGATGCCACTGAACAAGTAAACACACTCTCTGCCATGCACAGAGATGACATGATGAATTGATACGTGCAGCATGGGGGTGGATGGAATCTCTCTAATGAGTGATTACCTGTGGCATAAGTATATCGATTGTGTTTGTACGCGTCAAATGGAGCTGGCAAGGATAGACTTCAAGAAATCAATCTTGGAACTTGCCAGGAAAACCGCTCCTCACTTTTGCAGACACTAAATCATAATCTTAATCTTTCTAAGGAAAGCTGTGGAAGTTTGGACTCACTAAACCTCTGCAGATGCTATATACCATTTGCTTTGGCAGATCATTTCCTGCCCACTCCAAAGGCAAACACGTACCCAGATTGTGATTTGTTGATGCAAACAACCAGACATACACTTCCAACAATCTTCATGTGTGCATGATAAAGCCATTACTTGTTTGCTTTTCTTATTATTAGAAAAGTTTGTTTGAAGTGTATACAGGCTAGTTTATGCCAACATGACACAAGCTAGAGTCATTGGGGTAAAGGGAACCACAACTAAGTAAAGGCCTTCATAATATCAGACTACAGGCAAGCCTGCAGGGCATATTCCTAAGTCATGATTAATGTTAGAGGGACATCATTGTGTGGGGGGCCATCCCTGGGAATGTGGTACTAAATTCTATAAGAAAAGCACATTGAACAAACCATGAGGTACAAGACAATAAACAATACTCCTCCATGACCTGACTTCTGTACCAGCTCCTGACTCCATGTTCTTGCCCTGTTTGTGTTCCTGTCCTGAATTCCTCAAGTGATAAACAGTGAGATAGAAGCATAAGCCAAATGTATCCTTTACTCCCCAAGTTGTTTTATTCATAGTGTTTTATTACAGCAATAGTGACTATAATTAAGACCAGATGCATATTTTCTCCTGATTCTTATTCTCTTTCTAGAATAAAAGGTGTCTTTCCTTTATCTCTTTTACTTTTGGGGGCTTATGATGTATGACATGGTCAGAGTGGAAAACAGGAAACAGGTTGTTATCTTTGTAGGAATTTACCCAGGAATTATAATTGTTCATGCACACATATAAACATACATGCACATGCATATACATGTATACATATGCACACTCATATATGTACCTGTAATCACAAACTCTCTCTGTCTTTCTCTCTCTCTCTCTCTCTGTTTCTCTCTGTGTGTCTCTCTCTCTCTGTTTCTCTCTGTTTCTCTCTGTTTCTCTGTTTCTCTCACACGCACGCACACACGCACGTGTGCGTGTGTGCGTGCGTGCGTGCGTGCGTGTGTGTGTGTGTGTGTGTGTGTGTGTGTGTGTGTTCTCTAGAATGTCTCATTTGGAGTTGTGGCTGTCAGAATGAAGCAGCCCATCTCACTTGCCTCTTTAGAAGGTTAGGATTCACTGAATATAAATGAGAAACAAGGAAAGTGTTATGAATGAAGTAAAACTCCTGTACTCTAGTGGAAAATTCCAAAGGCAGTTTTGGATCAAGAACTACTGTGAACAGATGAAATGCTGCTAATTCCATCTAAGGAAATTGGCATGTCAGAACTGTGTCAACAGGATGTGCCCCTGATGTTTGAAGAATGACCGTTGAAACTTGGGTTAGAATGACCAGAGACAATTGTGTTCACCAAAACTTCCCTAGAGTATAAATGTCAGAATCTTCTGAGGACTGTGAAATGATGTTATCGAGACATGATGGAATTTTTAAAAAGTATAACTTCATGTGAAAACTGGGGATAACATTTTGCAGGGAATTGTGGACCCCAGGCCGCTTCTCTTCTCTATAACTCCCTGAGAATAGAAAATTTTCCTGTATCATATATCCCTATCATAGTGTGCTCTCCTGCCACAAATTCAAAAGTGACAGGGCCATTAATTTTGTAATGGAACCTCCATTACTGTGAGCCAAAATAAAGCCGATTCGGTATAAATTGACAGCAGCTTATACACATAGTTAATAATGGAAAGCCGTTTTGGTATAAATTGACAGCAGCTTATACACATAGTTAATAATGGGTGGTTTCTACAAGGGGGAGAGGTTGTGATCATTGTAGATCAAGTAGACAGAGCCTTGAGCAACAATTTATTTTTAAGCAGGCCTAGTGCTATTTCTTCTACAGAGCAAAACATAGCTAGTTCAGGGACACTTGGATGTACAGTGGTAAAATGCCTAATCTGCTTCATGGCTTTCATCAATCTCTAGTAAAAAAATAGACATTATCCTTTTATTAATTTAATTAAATTAATTTAATGACAGAAGTAGATTGAGCAAATATGTACAGAGTATCAAAGGTACTTTATCAAGCAAAGGTGCACATCATTCCCTTTTTTACTCATTGTGTGATAGATTCCTTAAATTAAAAAGAATAACCACAGGATGGAAGCTCATCTGTGTTTATGTGTGATGTAATTCTCTGATAAGTAGGCTGCCACAGGAAGATGATGATTATGAATTGTTATGTTCCTTAAATGTACCAAAAAAAATCATGATTCTGATATGAGTGCAAGGGATAAGAGTGTTCACCTCTACTAATGCAAGAATGTCACTATGCATGGCTCAGGCTCTAAGATCAAGAATTGATCAATGGGGCCTCATGAAATAGAAAAGCTTCTGTACAGCAAAGGACATAGTCAATAGGACAAATCAGCAACCTACAAATTAGGAAAAAATCTTCACTAACCCCACAGCCAATAGAGGCCTGATATTCAAAATATATAAGTACCTCAAGAAGGATGGAACTAGAAAATATCCTGAGTAAAGTAACTCAGACTCAAAAGGACATGTATGGTATGTACTCACTAATAAGTGGATATTAGCCAAAAAAATACAGAATATACAGGTTAAAATCTACAGAACTCAAGAAGGTTAACAAGCAGAAGGGCCCAAGTTGGGATGCCTCAATTCCACTTAGGAGGAAGAAGAAAACAACCACAGGAGTCAAAGGGAGGGAAGGATTTAGGTGGGAGAGTTTGAAAGGAGGAATTCAATCAGTTATGGGGAGAGTGAGAGAGACAGGAAAGAAGCCTTGTGTGTCAGCAGAATGAATGAAAATATGAAACCTTGGGGGGGGGAATTGGTGAGATGTGGGGGACCCTCTAGAAATTACCAGAGACCTGGGAGTCAAGAGACTCTCAGAACTTGAAGAGAGGAACCTTAGATGAAATGCCCAACAGTGGGGAGAGGGAACTTGTAGAGTCCACCTCCAGTAGAAAGACCTGGCATCAAGTGGAGGGAAGGGGTTGCCATCTCAGAATCAAAGACTCTGACCCAGAATTGTTCCTGTCTAAAAGAACTTCAGGGACAAAAATGGAGAAAATACTGAGTCCAGTGACCATCC
This sequence comes from Rattus norvegicus, assembly GCF_021556685.1. Lineage (NCBI taxonomy): Eukaryota > Metazoa > Chordata > Mammalia > Rodentia > Muridae > Rattus > Rattus norvegicus. The sequence continues at coordinate 39,218,154 of NC_141550.1, forward strand.
CAAATTTAGATCGATCTCAAGGACAGACTTGAAAGCCTGATGCTATTACTGATGCTATGATATGCTTACAGGCAGGAGCCTAGCATAGCTGCTCTCCAAGAGACCCAACAAGCAGCTGAATAAGACAGAAGCAGATACTTAACATTCAACCATTGGACTGAAGTTGGGGATTCCTATGGTTGAATTAGGGAAAGGCTGGAAGAAGCTAAAGATGAGGGCAATCCTGTAGTAAGACCAGGAGTATCAACTAACCTGGACCCTGAGATCTCTCAGACACTGAGCCACCAAATAGGTAGCATACACTAGCTAATAAGAGGCTCAACACATATACAGCAGAGGACTGTCTGGGCTGACCTCAGTGGGAGAAGAAGCACCTAAAACTCAAGAGACTTGAGGTCCCAGGGAGCAGGAAGAACTGCCGAGCCATCCTCTTAGAGACAGGGGGAGGAGGAATGGGATGAGGAACTGTGGGAGCACAGTCCAGGAGGGTGCAGTGACTGGACTGTAATAAAATAAAAGTAACAAATTATTTAATTTATAAAAACAAACAAACAAAAGTTGGATGTCATTGTACAAATCCCCAGGTGGGAAGAGCTAACACTAGCATGTGATACATTGTGCAAATTTCCGGGGAGGAGAGCTAGACAAGCATGTAATGCTGAGGAAGGAGTTTAATTAGGTAATGTGAATCTGCCTGTGAAGGAATCCTGGACTCCAGACTCCTTTCCCTTTATCCATTGCAACCATCATGGAGCAAACAATCTTTTTATTTTGTGGTCCCACCATGACATTTCAAGGGAAAATGGCCAAATGACCTTGGGAAGGAAGTCTTTATAACTGTGATTGAGAATAAAGTTTTCTTCTTTCACAGTTGATATTTCCTGGAATTTTGTGACAAGTGAAGAAGGATAATATAACCTTGATGACTACAGGTATAATTTCAAATTGGAATTTTACAGCTAGTATTTTGTCAATAGTCACTATTAAATGTGAAAGTATAGCTTGCCAGAGAGTGAACAGTTTGTAAGTAGTGGTGATGAGAATAAGTTGAAATGCTTCCTTAAGGGAATAGTATCCAGGAAAAAAAGGTACTTTATTGAATGTCTGAGGACAGGAAAATTATAAATCTTTCTGGAAAACAAAACATACAGATTCATGTAACAGTCTCATTTTATTGAAATTTTTTATTTTCATTTCAAATACTATTCCCTTTCCAGGTTTCCCGTCCATAATTCCCTATAGCAACCACCTCCCCTTCTTCTATAAGGGTGTTGCCCCTGCCAAGCCACCCCCTTTCCCGCCTCCCCACCCTGACATCTCCCTACACTGGAGGGGGTGTCCAGCTATGGCAGGACCAAGGGCTTCACTTCCCATTGGTGCCCAACAAGGTCATCCTCTACTACATATGCAGCTGGAGCCATGCGTCTGTCCACGTGTAGTCTTTGGGTAATGGTTTAGTGCCTGGGAGCTGTGGTTGGTTAGTATTATTTTTCTTATGGGGTAACACTCTCTTTAATAGGCCACGAGAGATAGAGAGATAAGAAGGAGGAGGAAAAAAGAAAGAAGGAAGAAGAGGAGGAAAAGGAGGAAGGGGGGAGGAGGAGGAGGAAGAGGAGGTAGAGGAGGAGAAGACGACAACGACAACAATGACGACGATGACGACGAAGAAGAAAAAACTCATCTGTTAAACTAACTGGAGGTGTGTGAATGTTGACCACTCTCCTAGTGAAGATCTGCTTCTCTGATCATTTTAAGGTGTGCCTGAGAGTGGATCAAACTTTATTTGGATTTATAAGAATAAAGTAAACAAAATTCATTTTTGAGAAGACAATTATGCAAGTGAGTTATGCAGACTCATTTTTCCTTTAGTTCATGTATGTTTACCACTAACATGGAATAAGTTTAATTCTTTCAGTGCACTAGAATAGTTGCAAGCAGACAATATAGTCGGAGTGTCTATTTCACTCTACACATTGATAGTGTTTTGAAACAGGCTCAAACCTTTATGTTTCTGAGACTGGACTTGAACTCTTGATCTTCCAACCTCCAACTCCTAAGTCCTGAAATTACAAATGTGTACTATTATGCAAAAAAATTGTAAAAATATTAGGAAAGTGAAATTATTACTGAAACTTATTGTTCTTTAAGGCTTGCATTTATTGTTGGTCAGTTGTAAAAATAACTGTGAAGTCTAACTAAAGAGAAAATAAAATGGAAATCTGGAATCTACACTGATGTTAAACGTGCAGGGAATTGCAGGGGTGTTATCCACCCAGAAGTTTGGATTTCACTTTCTTTCCAATTTAATAGCAATGACACCAGTGATATATTCTAATTAAATAATGATACACTGCACAAGTAAAATGTTTATTATAGAACATTTTTTAAAATGCACTGAAACGTTAAGAAAAAATTCCTCTGTAATCCATTGTCCACTTGACAGTTCCTGTTAACTTTTTGCATTCTTATGTGTTTCTAGTGTTTTCCTCTGAATTGTTTTGACACAATACTAAAAAATGTGGCATTTTTAATTCCACATTATTTAAAATAATTCAGTTAATTTCATTAAAATTATTAGGAAAGCATTTCCTGACCCATTGAAAATCGCATAATGAAATATTGACTCTCAAAGTAAGAGAAAGGTTCTTTGGGACAATGCTTCAGTAAGTAATAAGTTTGAAGAGAGAGAGAGAGAGAGAGAGAGAGAGAGAGAGAGAGAGAGAGAGAGAGAGAGAGAGAGAGAGAGAGTTATTTGGAGAGATTGCCTTATCTGAGGTTTTATTGTGTAGATATTGTATTCATATTAGTAGAATGTTAAAGTTAATTTAAAAGTAATTTGGTCTGTAGGAAGCTGTCATCAGTAGTATAGAATGATTTTCTTTTTAGCTTTTTATTTATTTTTTACTTATTCACTTTACATTCTGTTTACTGCCCCCCTCCAGGTCACCCACTCCCACATTCTCCCTTGATTATCCTCCCATCCTGACTCTTCAAGTCTCTGCAAGCCTAGGCACATCCTCTCCTACTGAGGCCAGAAATGGCAGTCCTGACTCCCTTTGTCCAACCATTGGCCACTGGCATCTTTAATGATCAATCAAAAACCAGTTGTGGACAAGGACCTTCAGTGTTTGGACATTCAGATTCCTTAGTTGATTTATATAGTAGATTATGTTGATGGATTTTTGTAAATTGAGTTATCCCTGCATACCTGGGATGAAGACTATTTTGATCAGGTTGGATGATGTTTTCGATGTGTTCCTAGATTTTGTATATTTGCATCAATGTTCATTAGTAAAATCCATCTGAAGTTCTCTTTCTTTATTAAGACTGTCCAGGTGATTGTGGCTTCATAGAATGAGTTTGACAGTGTTTCTTCTGTTTCTATTTTGTGGAATCCTTTGAGGAGTATTGGTTTTAGCTCTTTGAAAGTCTAATAGAATTCTGCATTAAAACCATCTCAACCTGAATGTTTTTTGGTTAGGAGTCTTTTAACGACTACTTCTATTTCTTTAAAGGTTGTAGGGCTGTTTAAATAGTTTACCTTAGCTTGATTTAAATTTGGTAAGTGGTATCTGTCTAGAAATCATCCATTTCTCTGAAATTTCCAATTTTGTGGCTTTTGAAGTAAGACTTAATATTTCTTTGACTTTTTTCAGTGAATGTTGTTGTCTCACTTTTTATTTCTAATTTTGTTTATTTGGGTACTGACTTTTAGTTTAGTTTGGCTAAGGGCTTATTTATCTTGTTGATTTTGTCAAAAAAAGAGCTCTTGGGTTTCATTGATATTTTATATTGTTTTCTTCGTTTCTGACTGATTTCATCCCTGATTTTGATTATTTCCTTCCTGCCTTCTACTCCTCCTTGGTATGCTGGTTTCATTTGTTTAATTGAGCATTCAGGTGTATTATTAAATTCCTGGTTTTAGAGCTTTCTAATTTCCTTATGGAGGCACTTGCTGCTATGAAATTTCCTCTTAGCACTGCTTCCAATGTGTCCCATAAATCTGGGTATGTTGTGCCTTCATTTTCGTTGAATTCTAGAAAGTCTTCTTTCTTTTTTCTTCCTTGACCCAGTGATCATTGAGTAAAGACTTGTGATTTTCATGAGTGTGTAGGTTTTATGGTGTTTCTGCTGTTACTGAAGTTATTGTTATGGTGGCCTGAAAAGAATCAAGACATTATTTAAATTTTTTATATGTATTGACGCTTGCTTTATGACTGACTATGTACTGGCTGGCTGTGTATGTCAACTTGACACAAACTCAAGTTATCACAGAGAAAGGAGACTCCCTTGAGGAAATGGCTCCATGAGATCCAGCTGTAAGACATTTTCTCAATTAGAGATCAAGAGGTATAAGGGCCCAACCCATTGTGGGTGGTACCATTCATCCCTGGGCTCTATAAGAAAGCATACTGAGCAAACCAGGGGAAGCAATCCAGTAAGCAACACCCCTCCATGGTCAGGCATCAGTTCCTGCCTCCAAGTTCCTGCCTTGTGTGAGTTCCTATCCTGACTTCCTTTGGTGATGAACAGCAATGTGGAAGTATAAGCTGAATAAACCCTTTCTACCCAACCATGCTTCTTTGTCATGATGTTTTATACAGGAATACAAACCTTGACTAAAAGAGACTATGTGGTCAATTTTAGAGAAAGATCCATGATGTCCTTAGAAAAAGTATATTCAGCCGAGAAAGAAATTAGGGAAATGACACCCTTCATAATAGTTCCAAATAATACAAAATACCTTGGTGTGACTTTAACCAAGCAAGAAAAAGATCTGTACAATAAGAACTTCAAGCCTCTGAAGAAAGAAATTGAAGAAGACCTCAGAAGATGGAAAGATCGCCCATGCTCATGGGTTGGAAGGATTAATATAGTAAAAATGGACATTTTACCAAAAGCAATCTACAGATTCAATGCAATCCCCATCAAAATACCAATCCAATTATTCAGAGAGTTAGACAGAACAATTTGTAAATTCATCTGGAATAACAAAAAAACCCAGGATAGCTAAAACTATCCTCAACAATAAAAGGACTTCTGGGGGAATCACTATCCCTGAACTCAAGCAGTATTACAGAGCAATAGTGTTAAAAACTGCATGGTATTGGTACAGAGACAGGCAGATAGAGCAGTGGAATAGAAATGAAGACCCAGAAATGAACCCACACACCTATGGTCACTTGATTTTTGACAAAGGAGCCAAAATCATCCAATGGAAAAAAAGATAGCATTTTCAGCAAAGGGTGCTGGTTCAACTGGAGGTCAACATGTAGAAGAATGCAGATCGATCCATGCTTATCACCCTGTAAAAGCTTAAGTCCAAGTGGATCAAGGACCTCCACATCAAACCAGATACACTCAAACTAATAGAAGTAAAAGTGGGAAATCATCTCGAACACATGGATACTGGAGAAATTTTCCTGAACAAAACACCAATGGCTTATGCTTTAAGATCAAGAATCAACAAATGGGATCTCATAAAACTGCAAAGCTTCTGTAAATCAAAGGACATTGTTGTTAGGACAAAACGACAACCAACAGATTGGGAAAAGATCTTTACCAATCCTACAAGAGATAGAGGGCTTATATCGAAAATATGTAAAGAACGCAAGAAGTTAGATTGCAGGGAGACAAATAACCCTATTAAAAATGGGGTTCAGAGCTAAACAAACAATTCACAGTTGAGGAATGCTGATTGGCTGAGAAACACCTAAAGAAATGTTCAACAACTTTAGTCATAAGGGAAATGCAAATCAAAACAACCCTGAGATTTCTCCTCACACCAGTGAGAGTAGCTAAGATCAAAAACTCAGGTGACAGCAGATGCTGGCGAGGATGTTGAGAAAGAGGAACACTCCTCCATTTTTGGTGGGATTGCAGACTGGTACAACCATTCTGGAAATCAGTCTGGAGGTTTCTCAGAAAATTGGACATTGAACTGCCTGAGGATCTAGCTATACCACTCCTGGGCATATACCCACAAGATGCCCCAAAATATAAAAAAGACACATGCTCCACTATGTTCATAGCAGCCTTATTTATAATAGCCAGAAGCTGGAAAGAACCCAGATGCCTTTCAACAGAGGAATGGATACAGAAAATGTGGTACATCTATACAATGGAATGTTACTCAGTTATCAAAAACAATGACTTTATGAAATTCATAGGCAAATGGATGGAACTGGAAAATATCATCCTGAGTGAGGCAACCCAATCACAGAAAAACACACATGGTATACACTCATTGATAAGTAGCTATTAGCCCAAATGCTTTAATTACCCTAGATGCCCAGAATACATGAAACTCAAGAGGGATGACCAAAATGCGAATACGTCACTCCTTCTTCAAAAGGGGAACAAGTATACCCTTGGCAGGGAATAGGGAGGCAAAGTTTAAAACAGAGACTGAAGGAACACCCATTCAGAGCCTGCCCCACATGTGGCCCATACTTATACAGCCACCCAATTAGATAAGATGGATGAAGCAAAGAAGTGCAGGCCGACAGGAACCGGATGTAGATCTCTCCTGAGAGACACAGCCAGAATACAGCAAATACATAGCTGAATGCCAGCAGCAAACCACTGAACTGAGAACGGGACCCCATTGAAGGAATCAGAGAAAGGACTGGAAGAGCTTGAAGGGGCTCCAGACCCCATATGAACAACAATGCCAACCAACCAGAGTTTCCAGGGACTAAGCCACTACCCAAAGGCTATACATCGACTGACCCTGGGCTCCAACCTCATAGGCAGCAATGAATAGCCTTGTATGAGCACCAGTGGAAAGGGAAGCCCTTGGTCCTGCCAAGACTGCACCCCCAGTGAACATGATTGTTGGGGGGAGGGTGGTAATGGGGGGAGGATGGGGAGGGGAACACCAATATAGAAGGGGAGGTGGAGGGGTTAGGGGATGTTGGCCTGGAGACCGGGAAAGGGAATAATAATCAAAATGTAAATAAAAAACACTCAAGTTAATAAAGATAAAAAAGAAAACGTATATTCTTTCGTGTTTAGGTGAAATATTCTATAGAGTCTGTTAGGCCCATTTGATTGATAATGTCTATTAGTTTCCTTATTTCTCTGTTCTATTTTTTGTCTGGTTGACCTGTCATCTTTTGAGAGTGGGGTGTAAGTTTCCACTATTAATGTTTAGAGTTTGATGGGCAATTGAAGCTTTAGCAATGTTTCTGTTACAAATGTGGAAGCCCTTGTGTTTGGTGCATAGATGTTCAGAATTTAGGTATTATCTTAGTATATTTTTCATTTCATGTGTATGAAGTGTCCATCCCTGCTTCTTTTGATTATTTTTGCTTGAAAGTCTATTTTATTAGATATTAGAATGTCTACTCCAATTCTCCAGCTTGCTTTTTTGGATCTGTTTTTGGAAATCTTTTTTCTAGCTCTTTACTCTAAGGTATTGTGTATTGCAACAGAATGATGAATAGTGTTTTTGTATCCATTCTGTGAGCCTGTCTTTTTATCAGAAAATTGAGTGCATTGATGTTGAGAAATATTAATGACCAGTGATTGTTATTTTCTGGTCTTTAGATGTTAGTGCTGTTACTATGTGTATATGGTTTTGTGTGTGTGTGTGTGTGTGTGTGTGTGTGTGTGTGTGTGTGTGTGTGTGCTTTGCTTGTTATGCTGGTATGTAATTACCTATTTCCTCTATTTTCTTGGATGTAGTTATCCTCCTTTGGTTGGAGTTTTCCTAGTATATTTGGTAGGGCTGGATTTGTGAATAGATATTGGTTGAATGTGGATGTTTTTCCATCTATGACAATTACGAGTTTTGCTGCATATAGTAGTGCGGGATGGCATCTTTGGTTTGTTAGAGGCTGCAAAATACCCCCCCCCCCAGTCCCTTCTAGCTGTTAGAGTCTCTGTTGAGACTTCAGCTGACATTTTGATAAGTTAGCCGTTGTATGTTACCTGCCTTTTGCCCTTGCTGCTTCTAATGTTTTCTTTGTTCTGTAGATTTTGTGTTTTGATTATTATGTGCCAGGAGGAGTTTCTTTTCTAGTCTAGTCTAATAGGGGTTCTAAAAACCTCTTGTACGTTTATAAGCTTGTCTTTCTTTAGGTTGGGAAATTTTTTCTATGACTTTGTTGAAAATATTTTCTGAGCCTTGGAGCTGGCGCTCCTTATCTTCTTCTATTCCTATCATTCTTACATTAGGTCTTTTCATGGCATCCTGGGTGTTTTGTTTCAGGACGATTTTGGATTTAATATTTTCTTTGATGTATCAATTTTTTCTACTAAATCTTCTACACCTGAAATACTCTTTCATCTTCTGTATTATATTGGTGATGCTTTCATTTTTTTGTTCCTGTTTTGTTCCCTAGGTTTTCTATTTCCAGGGTTCCCTCAGTGTGTGTATTTTTTCTTGCTTTCATTTTCAATTCATGTCTTACCCAGTTTTATTTATCTCTTTCACCTTTTCAGTTGTATTTTCTTCACATCTTTGAGGGTTTTATTTGTTTCTTCTTTAATGACCTCTACCTTCTTGATTGTATTTTCCTGCATTTAACAGATGTGTTCATTTTCCTTTTAAAGTCCTCTCTCGTCTTCATTAGATTGTCATTTGTTATTTATTATTTATCAGAATATCATTTTCCTGTGGTTCAGTCTTGTTAGAATAACCACAGCTTACTGTAGAAAGCTAGCTGTGCTCTGAAGGTGTCATATTGCCCTGGCTTTTCATGATTGTGTTCTTTTTTAGGACCTTTAACTATCTGGATGGCTTTGATCTCTGGCTGTTCCTGTTGTAGTAGGTATTAGACGAGCTATTTCTGATGTGGCCAGCCTCCCTGATGTATACCGTGCAGTTATATGGTTCCAGATCTACAGGCCTGTATGGTTCAGGATCTGAAAGCCTCTATGGTTGAAGATTAAGGTGAGAAGAGATATGGTGGGAAAATTGAGGTCTATCTGGGCTGGCAGACTGATCAGGTGAAGGGAAGCTAACTTGAATGGTTCAGGCTTAGCAGGTCTGATGCAGGTGGGAGGGTAGGTGGCAGGATAGTAGAGGTCTCCCTGGGATGCAGGCTGCTCAGGGCAAGTGGGCTTGCTCCAGGAGCTAGATTGCTCTTATAAGCATATATTCTATAGTAATTCATCTATGGTTACATAATATCTCATCTCTATTTCATCTATAATTGATTTCCCATCTGCAACATCCTGAATTCATATTTTCTCATGAAATTTTAAACTCTAGAAAATAAGTTCCCAGTTTTTCTTATAAGCAAAGGCACTTTGCCTGTGTCCTAAAACCCAACATGGGCAATTAATGCTAACTTTACATCCACATCATTTTTAGTAACACTATCTCTTTGCGGGACTGTAAAATAACTGTCCTGTTGAAATCCAGAACTGAACTAAGCCAGAGAAGTCTTGACCTCTCTGGGCCCACAGCTTCTGCCTCTCCCAGGTCTCGCCTACTTCACTTCCTTCCTTAGATCCTCTGTCCCTATCTCTCCTCCCCACCCACCCCTTTATTCTGTCTCCCTTCTTCTATCTATATTCTTGTATTGATCCTTACTCTTCCTACTTTCACATTTTAAATCAGCCAATTTGTTTGAATTTACAAAGTTGTGTTGGACACTGCCTGCTAATGCATGATGTCTATGTCATTTAGAGCAACCAAAAGGCATGTGACTACTTCAATAGCTTCTAGAGATCACTTTGGTCTAGAAATGAACATAACAGCACAATGTGTAAAAACACAATGTCAGCAGAACAAGAATAGAGCTGAAGCTTCCTGCAACCGTGTGGAGCCCCGAAGGTGCTTGTTTGATGCTAAAGATTGCAGCCAGTTTGCGTTTGCGTGACAATGAAATAAAACCTTAAATGGTTTGGGGACCATCAGCCCCTGGTTTGTAAAGAATTCATGAAGGAGAATTGGGATGACTGGATGACCTGCTGCCACAATATCATTTCAGCTCTATGCACTCAGCTTGACCTTCTTTGCTACCTTTGACATTGATGTATTCTTCAGAGTTTAGCTATATGGTCTATGTTTGAACTGAGATTAAAGTTGGAGATAACAGTCACCATAATGCCTTTACCTGTAAGTTGATGGGCTGGCCCTCCAGTCCCCCTGTACTAATCAGACATCACTGAAGGGTACATTTTGAAAACAAGATCTCCAGGGACATGAGTCATGATGGAGCAACTGCAGAAGGTTGAAAGCGAAGGTAACAGGACAGTAAAGATTGCTCCTGAATAATGAAAGGATACCAGAAAGAGCTTCTAAAAAGGGCCCAAAGCATTTTCACATTTGATATTGGCTCATATAATATCTTCAGCCAGAAATAACAAAGCCCTCCTTTCTCTTTCTTGTCATGGGATGTGCTGAGGTGTCTGCCTGGTCTATTTCCAGTACTCCTTCCAGGCTGCTCGCTTACTGCCAGCTGGCTTTTATCCTCTGTGCCCTGCCTTGATAGAGTGAAACATATTTTTGCTTCTCTGTACTAAATGTTAATTTTCTCTATCTCTTGTGATTTTAGTAACTTTTAATCATGATGAACTGTTTGTGAGAGGTGATGAAATTCTGGTGGGTTGTCTCTTATTCTCCCCTCGTTCACATCTTTTTTCCTTCTTGGACAATCCCTAATTATTTGGAATAGAAGGATATCTGAATGTTTAAGAGTGGAATGTCCATAGGATTCCACTATTTAGCCAAAGGAGGAGTTGGGAGTGAGCACAGCAGTGCAGCAAGTCTGATAAGTGGGTGCCCTGCCTTTCAGCCACCGGGGCTTCTTTCTCTAGCTAATTTCTACTTAGAAACAAAGGGGTTTTCAAAAGCGAGGGAAGAGAGGCAACTGAATGATGCCACAATTTGCATTTTTGTTCACATAATATTCATGTTCAATTGACTAGAGGAAGGTTCTCTATTTTTCTCGTTACAAATGGAAGCACCTGTTTAAAAATACTTGAATCAATTTTTATTCTCAATTACTATTTTTCTCAGACTTGCCTGCAATAGTCAAAGGGATAAATGTTAAAACCTACTTAGTTTTTTTTTAGACTCTGTACTAAATAACTTGAGAGTGTGGCATATTAAGAAAGAACATTATTTCAAGTACCTGAAGGAGTAAATTCTAATCCAAGCTCTGTCATTAACGGTGTGTTATTAAGGAAATAGTTTAAACTTCTTTGTCACCATTTCTTTTTCTTTAAAATTTGGGTTTTGTATTGGACCACTTGAGATTTCCCTTTCATTTTTTCCTGTCTTTCCTTTTATCCTTCCTTTGTTTTCTTTCTTTAAAAATCTCCTTCCATTCTCCCTTCTTCTTTCTTTCTCCTCATCCCCCTTGGTTTTTTCCCTGAGCTGCTCTGTGTCTGGGCAGCTGGGATAAGAAAGCTGTGTTATTCCAGATAGAAAGTGCTTGCAGATGCCCCACCTGCCTGGCTACCTTGTAAGTATTATTGAAGCTTTTATTGCATGGATATAGTGGGAACACAGGAGTCCTGATTTCTCTAGCAATTCTCAATAAATTGCTGAAATTATTTATCACTATGATTGAACAACTCACCTTTTCGATCCATGTTCCCTCTATAATGGACAGAAGTTTCTTTCACAGCAATCTCTAGACTCCCTGCTCAATTCCTCCGGCAGACAGCTGGAGAGCTCTGATCCCAAGCAATCCTTAGAAAAGGACATTCATTAAAAAGTCATATGTGTAGTCCCTTGAGATGGCTCAGTGCTTCAGAGCATTCCCTGCTTTTGAAGAGGTCCTGGGTTCAATTCCCACAACCCACATGGTACCTAAAAACCCAGTACCAGGGGATCTAATACTCTCTTTAATCTCCATGGGTACCAAGTATGTACATGGCACACACACATAGCAAATTTTTCATATGCAAGTAAAAGTCAGATGAAGTAGAAATGAAACTAGAGTCTCTCTCCCTTTCTTCCATCTCTCTTTCCCTCTCTGCCTCTCTCTGTTTCTGTCCGTCTATCTCTCTTTGTCTCTCTCTCTCTCTTTCTGTCTGTCTCTCTCTCTGTCTCTCTATCTGTCTCTCTTGCCACACACCCCGAGCAGCACTGTGAATTGAAGTCAGAACCTCATACATGGCTGGCCACCATCCCACCACTGAGCTGTACCTCGGTTGACTTTCAGGCTCTTGGAAGACATGACAACAAAGTTCTGTGGTTTGCATTGTCCCCTGAAAAAGTCAGTGTGACACAATGAGTAACTATCACAGGACGTCATCAGTTGCAACAGATGTCAGGGAAAGGATTGAGGCAGACTTTCTGGACTGGACACGGTGCAGTTTCCTTTGCTGGGTATAATTACGGCCTTTGTCCTGCTGGCATTTCCAACTTGTCTCTAGGATACACTTACTATTAGTGCTGACAGCACAGAGTTAAACCTTCCTGGTGTCCCAACCCCCATCTCCACCCCAGTTTCTTCTCTATGAGGGACACTGAATCCCACAGTATCTGCGCAATGTTTGTCTTTGCTGCTCACCAAAGCAATCACCACATAATTCCTCGAAGCCTATGTTCTTGCCCAACATTTTAGTCATTGGGAAACATGTATAGAGGACTCCTGAGGGCTATGCAGGAGGAATGAATTAGAGCTTTAGAACTTATAGAGTGTGGCCCACCTGTTACCACAGCCACCTGGATGATCCTCAGTATGGCATAGCCCAGAAGACCATGTGTCCTGAGGACTTCATACTTTTACAGAGTTCTGCCCTACTTGCTGCCCTCACATCCTTCTTAATCTAAGAACAGTATAAAAATGTTAAGGGGGACTTCCTGTCACTCTCTGGACATTATCTCTGGCACTCGCAATAATAATGCTTGATCTATTTCAGGAATTATTGCTACAGTAGAAGACTTAGAGATGTAGATTGTTAGCAATGACCAGACTTTAACAAAATATTTGGAAAAATAAACAGTAATGAAGCTAGATTGAGATGTAGAAAATCTTAGAAAACAATTTGAATTCCAGAAAGGCACACTTTTATTAGTTAAGCTAGGGACCCTTTAAAGTCAGGGAAGAAGAATAATAGCAGCACTGGCTGATGTGATTCTCACTGAGGCTGGACTCATGATAATTGATACACATTTTTATACCCATTTTTGCCCTCAGTTTCCTGACATGATTTCTTAAGAATTGCTGATGAGTAGATATGCATTCTGAGGATTTAAGGTAGATATGACTGATTTTTATATACAAATTTAGCTTTTCAATTCTTTTATGATTCTTACTAGATTACTTTTAAAGATAAATAATAAAATGATGTTTCATTTCTTTTCCTTTCTTTATAACCACAAATTGCTGCCTGTCAGTTAGAGAAGCTGTCTGAGAAGACTACCTTCCTTGCTTACTCTTTAATCTATAACCAATTGCTTAGTTATGAATGCGCATGGATTTTTGGAAATAACTTGTTTTCTTTACATGTTCTGCATAATATTATTTCTTGTAAAGATGTAGGGAGCACAGTTTTTTCATAATCATTCACGAGAAGAAAACTAAAACGTAATCACATTGTAATTTTATAGTGCTTGAAAGATTTAGCTGGGATACGTAAGCTATGGAAGAAAAAATAAAGTTTAGGGGTTGGAACATGTTCTTGCCATCTATCAAATATGTGAATGTATGTATATGTGTATGTATTCGTGTAAAGTTTGTGTGAATGGGTAGTTGAAATACTGTTCCTTCCACCCATCCACTCTGTATTAGTATGTATGTATGTATGTATGTATGTATGTATGTATGTATGTATGTAGTATGTAAAGCTTGTCTGGGTGTGTGTTGGCGCTTGCTCTATCCACCAATTGTGTGTATATATGTATGTACATGGATGTATAAAATGCTTAGAGCCTGCTTGCTGGAGCTTTCCTCTAACCATTTTATGTCTGAATATGTATATGTCTGCTTGTAGGTCTGTATGCATGTATGGATACATATATGTATGTATACATGAATGTATGCATGTATGTATGTATTTGTATGTACGAAGTTATTGGAGTCTGCTTTTTGTTTCATCCACTCAGTATGTGTGTTTATCTGTGTGTGTGTGTATGTGTGTGTCTGTGTATGTGTGTGTTTGTGTGTGTGTGTGTGTGTGTGTGTGTGCATGCGCATGCACGCTCTCATAAATTTTCTCTTTCTCTTCTCAAACTGCTGGCTACCATAAACAGCGGCCCCTATAGGTTTTTAGATCCACCCCAGTAAGTACTGACCACTCATCAACTGCCTGTCTCAGTTTACCCTCTGGTGTCAAAGTTGGTCTTTGGCAGAGGACAGTTAAGATGCTGTGAATCAACCTTCTCTTACTGCCTCAGTAACACTCTCCTCTCAACTAGTTTTCTTTAACAAGTAAATGTGGACTCATTCACCTCTGTTTCACTATGTAAAATGGCTCTTCATTTTTTATACAAGTATACAAGACCACTGTACCCTGTAGGACAACCATGGGTAAAAGGGTAAGTATTCTTACATCTTTTTAACTCGGCCTAACAACCTTTTCAGTCTCACTCTGTCAGAGAAAATAAATAGTTATCAATAGGGAAAACATCTCTGAATAGCAGACTGATTGTACACTATGTGACTGTATGGAAGACTGACCGGAATTCATGGCCATGATGATGAGTTAATATAAGAATGATCTCAGAAATTTCAGGTGTGCACTTGTATAGATGATGGGATAAAGCATTGACTATTTTTGTCTCTTTGATTTTTATTTTCATTCTAAAATGACTTACATATTTTTTAATTTAGTTATAGTTTACATATATTCTCAGATCTAATTTTGTGACACTAAAGTCTGCAGCTGGGAGAAAATATTTAGAAATGCTACTGGAAGATTTCTGCTAACTTAAATCATAGAAGATTGCGTAACGAATTATGTTCCTGGTAGTGAAATATTGTCTAAAATATACCTGCAATATACATTAAAATATTTAGAATAAGATGAACATTACATGAACCCCCTTGAAACTGCAAATGAAAAGGTAGGTATTTGTGAAGATTTAATGAATGGGTGTGTATACCATATATTTTCACATTTATGCTAATCACTGCACTGTGAATAGCCAATCACTGATTGCAAGGTGTTTTGCAGATGTGAAATCTATGCAAACATATAAAGATCTCAAGGGATTTAAGACCTAATAGCCAGAGAAAAGGGGGAAAATGACACCCTCTTATTGTGATTACTTATTTTATATGATGCACTAAAGAAACTGTGGTTTTGTTGTATCTAATTAGATGGCTATGGAGAATATAAGAATCTAATAAGAAAACTTTGTTAATCCACAAACACGGAGTCCTGGCTGGTCATGAAAGCCCTGTATCTGTCTAGAGAAGCAAGCTGTTGCTTGTATGTGGCACAGTGTAAAAATTTATGAACTATCCATGGTATACGATTAAAATAAAATTTCTTCACTGGCCATACAAAATTAATAAATGGTTTTAATCCTTTATTTGAGCTATTGGAGGCATTTTAGACTTATTTAGATATAATAATGCACATTTGGAAAAAAGATATGTTTGTTAATTGGGCATTCTTTATGTGTGTGTAGTATGTTGTTTGTTTAGATGAGTGTGTGCATATGGACCACACTAGATGTCTTCCTGAATTGTTGTATACATTAACTTTTTAGATAAGCTTTCTCATTGATTTTGAAACTTATCATTAAACTAGCAAGGCTGTCCAGTGTACTTCAGAATCCACCTGTCTGTCTCCCAAGCGCTGAAGTCAAAGACATACACTGCTTTAAATGGCTTTAAATTAGTGTTAGAGATACAAACTCAGGGCATGATGATTATGCAACATAAGTTATTGACTGAACTGTTTCTCAAACCCAATAGGGTATTTTCATACCCAATATATCACATAGCAAGTGATTATATATCTCTTAATGACTATCATCTATCATCTATTATCTATCTGTCTATCTATCTATAACCATCCATTTATTTATCCAGATGTCTTGTCTCTGTTCCCTTATATCTGTAAGGCAGGTACTATATTCTACCAGTACTCCAGTGGGAGATACTGCATTGAGAATAAAGCAAACTTTAGAGATCACCAAACCAAATTAAGAGCTTGAACTCATACCAGATGATTTCTAGACAAACACCTTGTCAAGAATCTTGGATATTGATGGTTTTGTTTGCAGTAATGAACACAGAACATTGCAATGATCTTCTGAGCTAGTATATTCTCCATCCACCAACAGGTTTTTATTTGTAGTAGTAACCATTCCTTTTATATCCAGATCCACAACCTGTCTGACACATACCCAACCCTCTGCATATAAGCAGTGAGCTGCAAGCAAGCATGTTTTCTGCTCTAGTTTACTACACTATAAACTCCGCTGTTCCTCTGTCTAATAAAATACACGAAACTGGAGCAGAGAACTTCTATGAACAGACATGATACCACATGGAAAATTCTTTTCCTATGCCTCCATTGTTCCAATCTGATATTAACTCAGCTCATGTGACAAGGGGACTTACTTGTACATCATCAGTTTTCTCTCTTGGCAAGTAAAATTTCCACCTTTCTTTTTTTCCCACCCATATATTTATTTCTCCAACAGTTAGGGACATTTTTTCTTTTCCTATTTTTAAAATGATGATAGACCTTGGTTAAATTTGTTGCTGTGCCCTTGTTCACAGTGAGCTACTACATCTGAAATTCAGTACCAAGTAGATACATTATGTTAGAAGGTGTTATTTTTATCGTCCTGGTCATGCCTCTAAGGGCAGGTTCCAATTCACAATGAATGCTGTTGTCCTGCACACAGAGAACACAGGAGAGGGAGAGGAGAGGGACATAGAGAGATTTAAAGTGAGAGGTGCTTTGTGCTGTAAGCTTTCTCAAGCATGAGGGGAAGTCTCATTTGTACCATAGTTCATTGTCCTGATCTGTACAATAATTATCTTCCCTATAGCTATGTCTCCTTGTAGGCCACTAAAATGAAACTTCGACTCAACTAAAATGATCCCAAGACTGACTAAAGACTTTGAATTGTGCCTACTTTTGTGCAACCCTACTCCCACCCACAGTTTTGTTCCTAAACATCTTGGTATTCAGAACAGCAGGAACATATCACAGTGCAAACACTACCTACTCTACTCTCCTTAACAAATGACCTCTATCTTTTAACAAGGTGAGACTATCGGCTATGATGAAAGGAATATGCATGTGTGTAAGGGTGAGCATCATAATAAAAACTAAACTTTTAAAATATATAGAATGCCCAGAATTTTATTGAAGAACAGGCCTGGTTTGTGTCAGGAAGTTGCAGGTAAACAAAGAACCGTTACAATGACTGTATAATACTATGAGGGTACGTTTTATATTGGTAATGAAAAAATCCATTATATTTATTGAGACCGATACCTAAAAAATGACTTCACAACCATAAGAAGTAAATGGTCAGGAGCTGTGAAATCATTGCTTCGGGCCAATCTGTCCTCACCTCTCCTGTTGTGTGGCTAATAAACTACGAATGCTCCCCTCCTTTTTTTCATTTTTATTGACTTTTTTTAAAGGAATTAAGGAGAAGCAAAATAGATAAAAGTATGTGGCCCTACAACTATTGGATGACCATGTTCATTCTGACTCTAAGTTAAAGCCCCCAGGAGGAATTGACATTTTGTAATAAAAGGCTAAGTATTATATATATTTTCAAATTTTAATTTTTATATTAGGATGTTGGTCCATACACACTTGCATATTTGACTTTGTTTCTCCTTCAACCCTTCAAAAACAAAAATAAAAGCAAACCCAGAACAGAATTTCATTGATGTTGTAAACAAACTCAGCAGGCATCTGTGGGTACAGGTAACCAATCAGCACAAATTTATAGGTCGTGGCCTCAGGAGATGGTTTATCCACAAGAAAATGTGGAAACTGAGTCACTTCATAGTAAAAATATACACCAAGCAAGAGCCATGATTTCCAACATCAGCGTCACCTCCCACGCACTGTAGTGACACATATACTAGCTGTGTCTGAGGACACAGTGAAGGTCTACTTCAGGTTCACTAGAGACTCTAACTAATGCAGAGAGGGTAAGTAAGGTGGGCTTCCTGGAAATGACAGATAAAAACAGGTCTGGAGAGGGAACCATGAACATTGGCAACTACAATATGTAGGATATCATAGGCCATGTCTCCATTTTGGCAACTTAAGTGGTAAGGTAATGGAACTCCATTGTCAAATACCGCTTAGCTTTCCTGGAGTATGAGACAATAAAAGAGCAGTACCAATTATGAAATCACCATCACTCAAGTGAAAAATAATGTAGAGTTGAAAGCCAAAGCCACTGGGAAGCTAGAACCCACAGAAGTTTGCTAAAGGCTGGGATATGTTATTCATAGAGAGCTGTTCAAGGTGGCTTGAATATCATTTATGCCAATGAAAAGTTATTCTTTTCTGAATTGAAGAAAGCTAGAGGAAACCAGATTCAGCACATACTAGGAGCCAATTTTCTCCTTGTTGATCAGGATAAGTTTGTTAGATATCATATAGATAAGTCATGCTATGTTTGGGCATACACATCTAGGGCTTAAAGATAAGATACCAGCAATATCTGATACCTTTCCTTCTTACATTTCTGCATGTGCCACTCGGCATAATTGTATAGCAGATCAATATGCTGTATTTGCTGTATGATTTTTCTTTCCTAAGTTATTTACTTTAAAAGAAAATGTTGATTTGTTTTGGACATAATTTAACATCATGTATAGCAAATGCTGTAATAAAAGATTAATAAAATTTTAAAATGAGTTTGTCAGTTCGCAAGTATTACAGTAGCTTCATAGTAAAGTTTTCACACTTGCAAAATATACTGATTGCCCAATTCCATATTTAAATACAAACCTGCGACAGTACAGTGTGTGTAGAAGTCAGAAGACAACATGCAGAAGGCAACATTCTCCTTCTATCATGGTGGGGCCAGAGATAGAATTCAAGTTCTTGGACTTAGCAATGACAACCTTTACACACAGAGCCAGCTTTTCAGTTGAAAACAGAGTTTTATGGGCTTTTCCAAAAAATTTTATTTTTTTTATTTTGACTTTCTGTGTATAAGTATTTCACCTGTGTTTGTTTGTGCAAAAACCATGTGCCAAGTGCCCATGAAACTAGAACAGAAATCAAATTCCCCAAAACTGGAGTTACAGATTCTGTGAATCAAACTGTGTTCCTCTTCAAGGAAAGCAAGCTCTCTTAATTATTGGCCTCTCTCTCTCTCTCTCTCTCTCTCTCTCTCTCTCTCTCTCTCCTCTCTCTCTCTCTCTCTCTCTCTCTCTCTCTCTCTCTCTCTCTCTCTCCCTTTTTCTCTCCCTCCCACTTCCCTCTCTCTGTCAGTAAAAAGCATAGATTTTAATGAGAAAAAAATTCAAGAGCGTTCCATAATAATGAAAAGCATATATGTGCAGCAAACTCCCTTCCTCTAGTTCTTACAGTATTTCTTCCCCTTCTTCAATGCAAGAATTATAACTATATAAAAATATATGAGCTGGAACTGGGTTCATCAGTTTAAGTGTGTGTGTGTGTGTGTGTGTGTGTGTGTGTAAATTAGTAAAAAGGTTATAATTTTCAAAGACAAAAAGAAAGTATATTGTGACATTAGGAGAGAAGAAATGGAAGAAATTATGTAAAAATAATCTAAAAAATTAAGTTATCCTAAACATGTCTAAAGACATGTTTAGCAATTCAATATCAAGCAGTGCTTAAGAGCATTTCTGTAAAATTGAGATGCACACCCTGCATTTTTATTTAAATGTATGAAAAATTATATTTAACATAGAAGATTCATGGGAAGAGCCATTAGTTACGCAGGTCTTTCCTCACTCCGTTCTTAATACATCTACTTGTAAACATACATGTTGAAAAGGAGACTGAATTTTGTTATTTTCAAAAGAAAAAAAGAAAAACCGAAAACATCGTTAAAGATAAATACCCTTCACATACCATGAGGAGCCTTAGTTAGGTAGACTAAGATAATATACTTATTTTATTGTGAGGGACAAAATGAATTCTGGCTTTAATAAATGAAATACAGGTTTTTGCCTCTGATCAGGAAAGTGTATTTTTAAGAGATCCTAAAGTATACATTTGGGTTTTCCAATGTGTGCCCCGCTCTTTCTCCGGCTGCCTAATACGAGGTCTGGCCACCCAGCCGTGTTTTATTTGCTTTATCTGCACCTGTGAGAGTGCTGCAGTCAAGCTTGGTGATTTAAAGAGATTAAGGAGTAAGAAGGGATCTTTAGCAGGTTAAGGCAATTACTTAGTTTTCCTGCTTGTGACAGATTCTCATTGTCTCAAAACATAACCCTCCATGCAAAAGGGAAGCACGTTTGTTTGTTTTCCAGCTCTAGCAAGTGACTCATTTCTTCCACACTCCCTCCCAATCATCAGATAGGCACACATAGCCAATCCCCACCACTTTTCCCATAGAAGACCCAGGGAGCACACCAATTACTGCTTTCCAACTATTTATAGGTTATAATATTAGAATATTTCTACTGTAGATTGTTTTAAAGCATTGATTATTTGTGCTAGTTCTCTACTTAGGAAACCAGGACATAACACACACACACACACACACACACACACACACACACAGAGAGAGAGAGAGAGAGAGAGAGAGAGAGAGAGAGAGAGAGAGAAAATTTCAAAGAATGACCCAGTTGAATTGACATTTGCTCAACCACATTCATTGCTGCTCTATTCATAACAGACAGAAATTAGAAACAACCTAGATGTCACTCAACAGAAGAGTGGATAAAGAAAATGTACGTTTGCAAAATGAATACTACACAGCCACTTTAAAAATACATAAATTTTCAGGTAATTAGATGGAAATAGAAAAAAACTATCCTGGGTGAGGTACCTCAGATTCAGAAAGTCAAATATGATATGTATTCACTTACATGTAATTATTATCTGTGAAGCCACGTTAACCAAGCTGTATCGGTACAACCACAGAAATTTGGTACAGAGTAAGATATGGGGACAAGGGGCAGAGAGTTCTTTCTATTTAAGGGAAATAGAATAGATATTTATGGATATTTTGTTAGAAAATTTAGTTTTGAGTACTCTTTGTATAGTAACATCATCATCAGGTGGTTTTCTAGAGTGCATTTCTGAGAAATGTGTCTTACAATTTGCCAGGGAGTGTACTTCAGACCACTGGGAGCCCTCTGGAGGGAGGAAAAAATGCCCAAGTAGAAGAAGTGATCTGGGATGCAGGTCAGATGGTATATGTCTGTACTCCTGGACATTCTCCAGCTTCAAGGATCCATTAAGAGTTGCCTTAATTTGGACCTAAGTAGCTGAACTTAAGTTTGGAGGGATTTGATGGATGTTGTTGGCTCTGTAATATGACCTTTGACAGAGATGCCTCTCTGGAATGGAAGCTACCTCTGGTGTGCTAAGACCTAAAACACACTCTTCTTATCACATGTCTAAATCATGCCTGAAGTCTTGACAAGATCCACATGCTGCATATTTGCATGCCTATGAAATTAGTAATGTT
Organism: Rattus norvegicus; assembly: GCF_021556685.1. Lineage (NCBI taxonomy): Eukaryota > Metazoa > Chordata > Mammalia > Rodentia > Muridae > Rattus > Rattus norvegicus. The sequence continues at coordinate 39,239,677 of NC_141550.1, forward strand.
TCATTTCTTGTTCTCACAAATGGAAATGATTACTACCATTTCTGAATACTGTGGGGGAAATACTAAGTATATTAAAGATCTTATCTCAGTGACTACTGACAAAAATCAGTGATTTACCCACATTTAGATCTTCACATTAGATATTGCAACACCTTGAAAGGTCATGGGAAATGGAATCTGAACTTAGAGAAACTGGTCACGAATATAGAACTTGTTCCCCATACTTTCCCACCAAAGAGAATGCAAACTATAATGGAGGACAATAAATCATCTTGAATGTCCCCAATTCACTTTTTGGTTCAGTGTAACTATTTTCACTTAGAATTTAGTGAAGTGAGCTATATTTTCCTGTCAAAGGAATTTTTTCTATTTATGCTTTTAGATACAAGAGGGTGACCCTTACAATGATAAATGTTTCATGTCAGAAGATAAGATAAATGCAAATACAAACATAAGACCACAGGTAAAACAAAACAAAAGCAAGTGATTCAACATCTTTATCTAAAACCACTGCCTGTATAATCAGGGAGCTGAGGAGACTGAGTTACAGAACACCCCTGAAATGATCTTTTGAATTCGTACTCCATTATATGATTCCAACGAAAAAGGGTACGTGGTATAAAATGTATATAGCAGTAAAATTGAATTTTAAAGATCTAAATCTCAATGAAATGTCAAATGTTAATCAAATAAAACACATTTCTGTGGATTTTGGAGAGATGCAGGAATGCCTTATAAATTTGAAAAAATAGTAGATATTCATTCCTCTAGAGAATATCGTGTAAAAACTCCAGCCAACATGTCTATTACAGATAGTAGGAACTACTTTCTCATAACATAGAAAAGAAGACATATAAACATTGAGAAGAGTCAGATTGTTCTCTGCTCCCAAAGGAGTTGGTAGATGAGCTGAGGCTATCATTATTGCAAGCGAGAGGCAACAAGAATAAGAGATACTGGGCACTGGAGGAGCAGAGAACACAATGTTCCAGTGCTGCTTCATTTGCGTTTCTGAATTCCTAAAGTGAATGATAGTAAGTGAATTATTAAACAGATGTTTAAAAGGTAGGAAAAAGACAATTTAATGACAACGCAACTAATCTATACCACTAACATATTTATTTCATTTTAGGGTCTACCTATTTTATTATAAAAGATTTAGAAACTTACAGCCAGATTTCACAATACAATGGATTATCCTTAAATGTGATGTAAATTCATGTAAATATCTCTGAAAGGGCCTTCATACAATTGTAATATTCTCCCAAAATTATTATCCAGTATAGTTATGTGCAACTTGATTCTACTTGAATCTGCTTTATAAATATGTTATTATAGCGTCATAACTCCATTTATGCCAACAGTAAAATAAATAACACAACCATTGCAAAGAAAATAAAATCAAAGGTTTAAATGGCTCAATAGTTTAAGTCCTTGCTGTACAAGTAAAAGGATCCAGATCTCACACTAATGCTAAGTGTGTACAGAAGTCATCCCAGGGGAGGCAGAGGCCAGATCTGTGGAGCAAGGTATCTCAAGAGGCTAGTTGTGACTGCAAACGCTGAGTTTGATTAAGATACCTTGCCTCAAAGAATGTGGTGGTGACCTGTTCAAGGAAAACACATGACATCAACCTCCATATCCCCACATATATGCCTATGAATAGACACACCTCCACACTCATATGAACATATTCACATACATGAGCATTACACACACACACACACACACACACACACACACACACACAAATAGAAAAGCCAGACAGAAAGAAAAAGACAAAAATTAGTTTTAATTAACGTAGACATAAAAGAGACTAGTTGTTGCTGGTGTGTCTGTGTGCACGTACCTATCTATATACGTGTATATTATACACATTTCTTTTAGTGATATAAACACTAATTTCCTGACTTCCTGATGATGTACTTAATGTATTGACATCAAGTACACTGGGAAATCAAAATGGTCAAATGATTAATATGCTTAAAATCTGCTTCAGATTTTAAGAAACTTTAATAGAAGCATGAACATTTTGTTTTAGAATTTTCTTCAGGACCAGATTAAAAATCCCTCAACCAATACCTGTTTTCACCAGGTACTTTTCCTTACATTTGCTAAGTCCATTATCAAAGCATTGTAAAAGACAGCATAGAAAAAAAAAAAGGACTCACCAACTCTTTCTCTCACTTGTTTTTGCTCCTCAGTATGCCTTGGCTGACCTGGCTTCTTCTAATGAGTCCTGATTTTTCTCCTTTCATGTGCCCTATATCTTCAGAAATCTGCATATTGCATAAATTCATCCCCAATCAAATTTTATCAAGAAAAAACTTGATAATCCCTGAGGAACCACTCAGAATAAAAAGACATTATACTGTGGTGGTATCGGCATACCAGTGACATGGGATCCCTTGTGTCTCTATGTCTACATGGGATCCCTTGTGTATCTACATCTATCTGTGTCCTTCACCCTTACATTCCTGAGGACGTGATTTTTAACCTTCTATTCTATATTGAATTGCATTTGAGTTGGTGGCATACACAGTCCAGTATTAATTGTTTCTGTGAATAATATGAAGTGCACTAAAACTATTTCCCCAAGGATCTCAATTTAGGTCTGTTTGCTCAGCAGTAATCTATTTTTAATAACTATTCAATAGTGACCTGAGTAATTCCTTTGAGCTCAGGAACATCCAGTTTGTCAGTTTTGAGTGAAATACCTGTACGTTTTGCTTTACTGAACGATCATAATATGCCTCTGATTTGAAGTTTGGCCTAGAAACACAGCACATTCATATTTCTAACAACATCCAAAGATTATAAAGGAAGAGATTTGTAGTTGATACAACACTTCTGTCTGGATTAAGCTCTGTGGGTACCACTGCACACAGCCTGCATAGCTAATAAAGGTCAATGGAATGCCTGCCTAAAAGGAATCTCCGCAGTACAGAAAGCATCTCTGAAAACTGAGAAGAGAATGATGATAATTTTACTCAAGTGGCCTCTATTTTGTTTGCATTCCTTGTCTTCTAAAGTAGAATTGAACATCTTAACTGAGTATTCTAGTCACAGATTTTGCAAGAAACACGAATGATTGCATGCAGATCTGTGTCAAAAAAACCTTCCCAATTTTCTTAAAAACAACATATTCTAAAATGATGACAACATGAAACCATGAAAATAGAGATTGTGAGAAGAAATATAGAAGTCAGACGTCACTCTTGGGAGCAGATGACTAGGTTATTGCTTTAATATTGAATGCACAATTTTTGTTCTTTGATTCAAAGTGTAAGATATGGTAACAACAGTCCAGAGATGCTTGATCTCTCTTCTTTTCTTCTTTCCTTTGAAAACTTCTTCTCTGGCTTAAGTATGAGAAATTTCAGTAATGGAAAGGGCTTTACTTCTAAGATGCATTAGTTCATACACTAAAAGATAGACTCAAGTAGCTTCTTCCAACAACACAGTAAATGACGTTACAGAAATAAGTGAGTAGATGGATTCGAAAGACCTGGGAAATCTATGCTGAGCTTAGCTCTTTATTTCCATGTGCACAGTGTGAAATTAATGAAGCTACTTTGGATGGCCAGGATTTCTATTAGTTTAAAATACTGTAATGTTAGGTAAGTACACAAGAGTGTGTTTTAAAACACCATTACTGGAATCCATATCTTGTCTCTTCAGGAAATAAATTCAGATTTATTTGCTTCATTAATGAGAAATCTAATTTCACTTGAGGTTGTACAAAGCGCTCTTCAGTGATAAGAGTTTTGTGGCAGTTTTGTTCTGCAGCTGTGATTTCTACCTCTTAAATGGAACAATACTTAAAATGTAATCGTTCTAAAAAAATTTTGGCAAACAGTGACTCAAGCATTGGCCCAGTTTCTTCATTGCTGAGTTTAAGTAAGTTCTCTTTTTATTAAGGCTTCAGGCTCTTTGTTGCCAAAAAAGAAAGAAAAAAAGTGAAAATCAAACAATAAAAGTTGGGTTTTTAAAGAAGTTTGGGTTTACTTAGTCTGTGTAAAATTTATTTTGGATGAAATCAAACATTATTCAAGTTGGAGGGATGGGGAGAGAGACAGAGACAGAGAGATTGAGTCAGAATCTTCTGCTATGGTTATGAGACTTTATTGATTCATATTTTTGAGATGGGTGGGTGGCCTTATCCCTCAACTGGGGACTGTGCCTATCCACTGGATATGGTCTCTACAGTTCTAGTTCCCCTTTGTTGAGTATTTTGGCTAAAGTCTGCCATATTGGGTCCTGGGAATCTCTTGGGTCCCTGACATCTGGGACTTTCTAGTGGCTATCCCCATTTTCCTCTCCTTCACTGCTACACACCTACTTTCAAATTCCTGACCCTCTGTACTTCTCCCCTATCTCCTCCCTTATTGAACTGCCCCCTTCCCCTCCCTCTCCTCTCTCCCTCCCAGATCCCTCTCTTCCTCAACTTCCCAGAGATTATTCTCTTCCTCCTACTGAGTAGGACTGTAGTGTCCACACTTTCGTGTGATCTTCTTTCTTCTTGAGCTTCATATGGTCTGTGAGTTGTATTGTGGGTATTCCGAGCTTCCTTTTTGGCTAATATCCACTTACCAGTGAGTACAAACAATGAAGCAGAAACTGAAGGAAAGACCATTCAGAGACTGCTCCACCTAGGGATCTGTCCCATCCGCTATCACCAGACCCAGACACTATTGCTGATGCCAAGAAGGGCTTACTGACAGGAGACTGGAATAGGTGTCCCCTGAGATTCTCTGCCAGAGCCAGAACAATATAAATAAGGATGTACAAAGCCAAACATTGAACTGATCATGGCATCCCTAATGGAGAAGTTAGAGCAAGGACTGTATGAGCTGAAAGGGTTTGCAACTTCATAGGAAGAACAACATTATCAACCAACCAGAATCCCCAAAGTTCTCAGGAACTAAACCACCAAGCAAAGAGTAAACAGAGGTACCTATGGCTCCAGCTGGATATGTAACCGAGGACTGCCTTATCTGGTATCATTGCAAGGGGAGCCCCTTGGTCCTATGGAAGCTTGATGACCCAGGAGAGGGGAACACTAGGCCATTGAGACAGAAGTGGGTGGACAGATGAGAGCATCCTCATAGAGGCTGTGGGGGAGGAGGGAGGGGAAGGAGGCTTGTGGAAGGGAAACTGGGAAGGATAACGTTTGAAATGTAAATAAAATAACTAATTAAAAAATAGAAATAAGAAAAACAAAAACAAAAAAGAGACTTTATTGAGACAGGGTTTTACTCTGTAGCCAGGCTTGCCGGGAACTGATAACAATCCCACTGCCTCAACAGTATCTAAAGTACTGGCATCATTATAGATGTCATCCTCCATATTGCCCTATACACAAGTGGTATTTAGTCTCCTATTTTTATTTTTCTCTATAAAAGTTTCTGATTGCAGGGTGACATAATGATTCGAGAGGCACCAAGTCTGGCATCATTGGTCAAAGGCAATATCCCAGTGGAGAGCACTGAAACATTTCCACTGTAGAGAGTAGAAACATTCGCTATGGGAAATTCAGCCATGCATCTCTCTGAAGAATTTTAATGTATTTGATTATATTTAAGTACCAAATAATAAGCACTAAAAATTGCATTACACAAAGATAACTTGTGTTATAAAAATTCAATATGAGATGACAACTTGTAGGTTTCTCACTCAAAAGTGACAGCAATTGATGCTGAATTCAGCAAATTCTTCATGCCCCTCAGTCCTCACATCTGAAAGACACTTTGAGACATCCTCTAGGACTCTACTCTTTAGAAATTCTTCCTTTCTGCTCCTTTTTCTCAGCTGTATCCATTCTTTCTCTATTTTTAATTTTTACACATTTAATGTTGCCAAATGAAAACCTAGTTTGAAGCTTGACCGTCCATGGTATCCTTCTTGAGGAGTTTGATTCTCATCCTCCATATATAAACCACAGTATGGCTGGCCCATTTCTTCCTCTTCTCAAGCACATGGTGATGAGTTGTGTTCAACATCATCTTCAGTCTTTCCCACTATGTATTTTTAGTGTTGTGATGAAACTATGGCTTAATACTCTCACTGCCAAGCTAACCAAGCTCAGTTCTTTCAGTCTTTCCCCAGAGATCTCATTCTGCAACTCTTTAATCATCCCTGCGGCTCTTCTTTGCAGGTTCTCAATATCCCCCAAGGACTTCAGAGCCAAAGTCTCAGCAATAATCTTTCTGTCTTTCATCTTCTGTCATGTGGTGGGTGTTGTGGGTTTGGCTTCTCCAGTGCCCTAGATTGTAGGCAAGTCTAGAATAAACATTGTTTTTCTTCTCATATGAAGCATTTTAGATGATTATCATGCCCTACAGAAGTGGGTAACACAGAGAGCCCATCCATTGCCTCCTGCAGAAAAGCAATTTACACCTCATAGGTAACATCAATTTGGGTGTACATTATGCAGACCCTTCATATTTTAAACTACTATATAGCTTTCCATTCTGTTCGAAAGAATTCCTCTATTGCACAACAGCTTGCAACTCAAATACTAGTCTTTGGGTTAGCCGAAAATAACAAAAGAATATAGAGATATTTAAACAGTTTCCTTTAAAATACAAACCCCCTTTTTAAAGATGGGATCTCATTAAGTAAACCTGTCTCTCCTAGAAGACCCTGTGTTGAGTAGAATGGAGAATGGAGAATCACACAGATCTGCCTTCCTCTGGCTTCCTCTGCCTCCTTGTTATTGGAATTAAAGATAAACACGATTATGATAGCCCTAAAATATAAACTTTGACAAAACAGATAAAGGAAAGTCTAAATTGGGAATTCACTTTTATTTAAACATATTTGTATTTAAAAGTGGCTTCTTGGAGTACAATATAAAGAAAATATTGGAAAAAGGGGCATCAAAAATAATTTTAGACTCTGAGAATAATAGCAATTAGTTATAATGGATATAATGAATATCAATGTAATATTTATTCGTAAAATAATCTAGAATAGCCTATAAATGTGGGCATATGACAAGGCCCTGAAAGAATAAGTCTAATCTTGTGACAGAAATTACTTAAGTATTTAAACATGAGTAGTTTTGAAAGACAGAGGTTGGCTGATTTGTAAACAAAGGTTCGTTGATTTTGTAAGCATTTTCTCAGATTCTGAGGAAAACATCAAAGTTGTATCACTATAAAATTCATTCACTGATACTCATGTGTTAATAGCACAATACTTATGTATGGCAGGATTTATTTTAGACCATTCTGTTCTCATGGAAGTCTAGTTGACATTATTTTTTTTACTATATTGCCAGATTCTGCTATTAATTTTATGAGAATAATTGTGTCTATATTTCTGAACAACATGGTTTTATATTTCTCTTCTTTGTCAATTTTTCAGTTTATCTTTCATGGTATTTCTGATTTTATGATATGAATTGGTAGCTGATTTCTCCTGTCTTCTAGAAGACATTTGTAGTATAAAAGGTATGGGTATCATTGTTTCTTGAAATTTTTAGTGTTACTGTATTTTGAAAGATCACTTTGAGGGAATTTACTGAGAAAGTTTGAAGCAAGTCAAGCTTATGGAAGACACTATGGGCCCTACATTTGAGAAAATCATTTTGCAAAAATGGGTAATAACATAGAGGAAAGTAGGTAAATGTTATTTCCCACAAATGTTCCCAGCACATCTGTGTATTACCACATCTAGAAGAGTCTCTGACCAATTGGTGAATAGTCAGTCAATGCTACTTCCTTTTCTAGTTCTTGTTAGTTTGATTTCTGTGGAGGATGCAGAAATAAACCAATGATATAGGTCAAAGATACTAGACTATGCCCTACCTGCTGTTGCTTTATTTTCTTTTAATTTTGTACATATGAGTATTTGTATGTACATTCAAGTATTCATGAACCATAAAATGTGTAATGGGGTTTAGAGATAACTCACAGAAGTCAGACTTCTAATTCCAACTTCTGGAATGAGGGAATATAACTCGGGTTGTCAGGCCTTTGTGTAAGCATCTCTACGGAAGTGGAGGAAGTAGATGGAGAAGATCTTTTGCAGGTGCTGATATACAAAATCACCAAATAAAGTTAATAATGGAAGGCGTGCTATTGTTTTGTAACTGTGTGTGTGTGTGTGTGTGTGTGTGTGTGTGTGTGTGTGTCCACATCCATTTTAGACATATTCCTCCAGAGTGCCACAGCAGCAGAATTCAGTAATTGAAACAAAGTACAGTCACATATCACTTTAGATGAGTCTCAGGTTATGATGGACGTATGTATGCAGCAGCTTTTAGCAAAGATTATCCCTGAGAGAATCGCCTTCTGTACAACTATCATTAATGCCCACACCCCTTCCGCACCTGACTTTCTTCCCTGCCTGTTAGCTCAAAATCTCCAAATCTCATCTCTTTCAAAGCATCTCTCATTTCTAGTCAGAATCACTCTGTTCGAAAGTTCACACACGTTTATTTTGTATGTACTTCTGTTAGAGATTCTTCCCCCATCTTATCTCTCAGTTCCATCGATTTTCTGCCCAGACCCCTCCCCAGGTGTCATCATCACCTTCATGCTGACGATTATTATGATTATTAGGAAACTCAGAAATATTCTTCCAAACTTCATGAATCCCCAAGTTCCTAACAACTTGATTTTTCTCCAAAAATCCTCTACCAGTCTTTCATTTAAAAAAAGTGTACATTGATTTCCATGTCTCCATATAAATCCAGTTGCTACTAAACTCTTTAAGCTTGCCCTTTTCTACACAAATGCTAAATTCCACCAAGACCTTAAAGCTTAATATAAATGAGTAAACACTTAAGTCGTGGTTTTAAAGCCTGGAAACTAAAAGATCAGAGGGTCGGGGATTCTTTCTTCCTTACAAAACAACATCTTTGCATGTGATGTCTACCACAGAATTGGTTCAAAACAATTAGCATTCTTCTTCAAAAATACTGCAGTTTTATTCAGCCACAAAGAAGAGAAGGATTATGCCATATATATAGAAAGTGAATTGTATAGAGAATAATCATATTAAATGAAAGTTACCAGAGTCACAAGATACAGTCCATGTTTTCTTTCACCTGTAGAAACTAGACTTTATTTGTAAAGATTTTGAAGTAAGAGGGGGCAACTGAAAAAAGGAAGGATAACAGTGGGTTTCAAGTGGACAAATAGAATTGGAGTATCAATGCAATCAAAGAATACTATGTTCACAAACGAAAATGTCATAAGAAAACACTATTTTATTCAATTAGTGCGTATTGATAACAGAAAAAGAAAGAAAGAGAACAAGGGAATGAAGGAATGAAAGAAAAGAGAGAGGAGAAAAACAGAGAGGGGAGAAGAGGAGGAGAGATAATAACATTGGGGAAAAGTATTATTTCCACATCTAGGTCACCCCTGCAATTTTCACATTCCCATTTCCTTTATCTAAATGTCAGGAAGGTGTAAAATGGCTGCTATTTCTATCTGAGACTATCAAGTGAGAAGTACAAGAAGAAAGAAAGAAAGAAAGGAAGGAAGAAAGAAAGAAAGAAAGAAAGAAAGAAAGAAAGAAAGAAAGAAAGGAAGGAAGGAAGGAAGGAAGGAAAGAAGGAAAGAAGGAAGGAAAGAAGGAAGGAAGGAAGGAAGGATTGAGGAAAATGAATCATTATCTCACTGTGGACCACATTTGAGAGAAGCTGTCACTGCTATTTCCTGATTTCATCAATCCACAGATTCCATGTTGGGAACGAGAGTGTAGCACAATAGAAAAGCAGGTGCCTGTTGTGTACAAGACTTGAGCTCAACACTCAGCACCAATAACAATAATAATTAATAATAACAAACAGTAATACAATGTCAGCTTCATCTACTGATGCTGTTAAATAGATTGTGTTCACATTTTGCATGTTTTGAAGAAAGGATCTAAGATCCTGGCTCGTTTATCTTTAGTAGAACCAACTTGTCAAGTGCAGAACTCGGGGAAGAGGCTTCTCCTTCCAGTATATGCCAACTAACTTGTTCTTCCCAGAAGAGAAAATGACAGAGAGTGAAACTACTAGAGACACTGGTTGCCATGGTAACTAGTTCTGGGAAGGAGATGGTTGTGAGTCTGATCTAAGTGAAGTGAGCCAGCTTGAAATTCCATCCTCTCTCTCACCTGCTTGGAAACAATAGAAAGACACTCAGAGGAAGACAGGGTGCTTGCTACTTGAGATAGGTTCCAGAGCCGATGACGAGTAAAAGGTCAAGTACTCTTTTTGAAGCAGTTCAGAGACACATAAAGTAATACGCTAGTATCTAACACATGATAATATACAAGGCAGTTTGCAACATTTCTATCCATCACTATCTCCCATCCCACTCTAAAAGCTTCCTCTATTTGGAAAGCCATTTCTCATTCTCTAATACTTTTTTTTCACCACACACTCTTCTCCCTTTCCAGTTCCCACTCCCATTTGCCCCAATCTAGAATACTTCATCGATATGAATTTAGATTTTGGCAACAGATTGCTGGCTGACTTTCTTCATCGTAGTCCCTTCCCACCTAGTGATAATCTTCCTCTTTCATTTCCAGTAGGTTTAAATGGTATTAGGTAACATATATGAAATACTCAACATACTTGCCCATGTTGAATTAATGCCAGTTGTTATTTACTATAATTCAATTACAGATCAGTTGTTATTTCCTAAAATAGAAAAAGTTGCTGTTTGAGCCCCTGTACCAATTCTAGCACATATAATGAACCTAGTGTCCAATGGGAGCCCCATGAAATTATAGGGCAGCTGAAGAAATTCTATGTCAAGTGATAATGTAGCTGACACAGTATAGTGGTGTGGTGTATTTCTCACATCCTATAGTGATGCATGGATGAAGATCATACAAGCTAGCCAGCCATGTGAATAAGCAGCATAGAAAACTGAGTAGCAAGCACTTCTCTATATTGCTCATACATAATGCATTGCTGGTAAATGGATTCACTATGCTTTGGGTTATTAGAGTACACACTTACTACTAATAAAGTTAGTTTAGAACAAAAGAGCCTGCTGTGTTTGCAGCAGACTTCTCCTGCTTACTGCTTGCCTGCTCTTCCTTAAGAGGTTACATGGTGGAACATCTGTATGTTATCTAGGACTGTGTAAGCAGACTTTGTGATGTTCACAAAAGTGTCAAAACATCATGAAGATGTTTTGAAGAGTTTATTCTGTCATTTAAGTGACTTAATGTTGTAAATATGCACATACATGTGAATACAAGAACATGCATCCATGTCTTCAGACGAGTACATTATAGATGTGTACACATGCAGAATCTTAAACTGGATTTGTCGGTTGTAATCAGGAAAGTAGGATCTAATAAAATATATACATATTGACTTTGTTATATGAATAGACCCTAACTCTAACTAGAACCTGAATTCTAGCCATGAGCAACACACGCACACACACACACACACACACACACACACACACACACACACCACTCAGCACCCCCTCACTATCTCCAGTCCCATGTGGCTTCTGGTTTCAATCAATCGCTCTGCTCTTCATTCCAGATTGTTTGTGGTCAGTCCTTCACCCTGATTTCAGATTTCTCCCAATCCATTCTGTTGCTCAGTCCTTTATCCATCCCTGCTTGGATGCACTACCTGTTTTGCAGTCCTCACACTCATCCTTGTCAAAGCAACTATCCCAAGTTATCCCCAGCTTACCTCATGGGAACTCACCTAACTTCAGTCTGGACTTATTTTGCTGTTTCTCTTTTCTCTTGAAAACTATACCACCTATGCAAGTTATCCAAAGTCACAAATGTATGTGTTAGTGAAAGGACATGAGCAATGTGTAAATAGCACTAAATTAAATAGTTGGAACTCAGGAGCAAGAAAGTAAAGAAAGACTGAAGAGAACAGGAATGATCATTTGTATAAAACCCAATAACCTCGTTGTTGAATTCTCACTAGACTAGTCCAGAGAACTTTCTGCTCATGTGGAAATCCACATGCAATGAAGTAACTAAGGAAGCATTGAGAGGTTTTTTGTGAATCTTGAATTGTAGTAACATTCAATAAAGCACACTCTATATGCTCAGCTGTTATACTATTCGAAACAAATTTATCAGATGGGGAAGATTAGGTCTTAATAGGTAACTGAACCAAATGGGTTCTATCCCAGAATGGAGTATATTGTGGAGTTGGGACTAAGATTTTAGGATGCTTCCTTTCAAAACTTCAGAGCTTTAACACTGAATCATGTTTGTATAACTATCTCAGATATAAAATGCAAGACAAAACTAGTTACTATTCCTATCTTTTATCAAAAGTTAAATAATATATCTTTTTTTATTATCATGAAGATATTTGAGACCATGTCATTTTAGCAAAGACATCCTGAGCTGCTTACTGGGCTGTCTTAACTCCCATCAGCTTTGGCGATAACATTGTGGTATTTTCCCTTGACAGATGTTTCTTTGTTACAATGTCTTCAGTTCATTCTTGAAGAATTTCTATGCCCTTCATTAATTTCTGATGTTATATGTAGAGAGCAATTGAAGGAATTGCCAAATTTTTAATTAAAGCCCAGTTAATATAGAATTGCAGAATGCATTCAAGGCAACAAAATTCTCAATAATCAATGAGTGAAAATCACAAAATCTCTCAGTGAAAACTGAAGGAAGAACAGGACTCTGCCTCTGGGAGCAATTATAGTAGCTAGATAATTACTTGTCGTGCTTTTGTGTTGTTATCATTTATAATGTCCAGAGTTAGGTAGTAATATAAGCCTTGAGATATGATGGGACCATTGCAGCCTTTCCTATTTAAACGGCACTACAGGAGAATTGAGAAAGGAGGCTATTTAGAATTGCTGCTGCGTGCTGAGCATAGAAACCCATCTACTTTGCATAATATTTACTTGAAAATAAGTTCTGCAATGTGCTTCTTACTTCCTGCATTAAAGTGGCCAAATCTTCTCTATGTCCTTCCACATTGCACTACCCATTAAATTCTGTAAATTGTCCCCTCAATAGTAGACCCCTTGATTGTTGGTAAAACTGTTCCATATTCTCTATATGATAAAGGTATATATAGGACAGTATACCTACAGCAGACAGGAACCAATACAGTTGACAAATTACAGACATGGGATTTGGTATAGTATCATTTATTGAATTGAAGGACATTCTTAGAAATAATTTCCTATCTGTATTCTCGAGTTAATGATCTAAAAGTCTAGTCTTTCTTTCACAATGTTATCACTGAGTTTTCTTTTCTGAGCCCTAGAAGGTCTGGGAACATCATTGACATAGGACAAGGCAAGTGAGGTACATTTGTTACATGGAAAAGCTAATTGTATTTTTTTCTCAAAGTAGAATGGTTCAGAGGCTCCAGGAAGACAGAAGGTGACCATAGCAACACTCCTGCACATGCCCTGCTTCCGATCAAAGTTAATGAGTTGTGATCAAGTCAGATAAGTAAGTAGCTAACTAATTTAAAAGGAATTAAAAAAAGTTTTCACAGTTTTTTCCAAGTAGGAAAATGCATCTACTTAAAGGACTGAAAATTTGTCCAAGAAACTGTCAGCAAGGATTATTAGGTGAGCCTCTCAAGACTTGACCCATTGTCCCGGAGTCCCCAGATGACTTGATCTCCCTAGAAAGGCAGTATCTGTAAATAATGCATTAATCATTTTCACCTGTGGGCCAAATAAAAATTCATATTTGCCCACTGATTTGAGTTGTTCTTTGGGATGCTGCTTAGGTCTTCTCTGTAGCAGCCTTTAAGAGATGATTGCAGAATTTGCTGGAAATGAGAGCACAGTGCCTGCCTGTACATTCCAATAGGAAGCCAGACCTGTGGTTGGGAGGGAGAAAAGGCCATGACTGCAACGTGTAATTTAAGTTTGACACATTTGTTTCAGCATAAGCATTTTGTGTTTTTACTGCTTTGGTAATGGCATGAATTATCACCAATAAGAGTAGAGACTTCGCTTGCAAGTTGACCTCAGATAGGACCTTCTGGAGGCCTGGATTAGCTGTCTGCTATTTCACAGCAACAGAATCTGTCTCTTGCAAGCTCACCAATACAGATTAAAATTTTACACAAACAGTCCAAAGGGGCCGACTTGTGTCAGGAGCCTTTGGTTTGGCTTATAGTTTTGTTTCCAGCATCTTACTTACTGTTAATGAGCAATACTTATGCAGCTCTGAGCTTGCATGTGAGTGTCGAGTGTCTAGGAGATCCAGATTAATGTTGTATAAAGGCGTAGTCAGTCTGCTAGCGAAGCACGGGAATTGAGGAGAAAAGCAACTGGACTGGCTGGATTTCTCCTGCCTCCTTCTCCCTCCAAAATACATTTTTATTCTTTCGTTTAAGCTTAGACCTTGGACCTCAACAAACCTCTTTTGGTAATTAAACTATGTCTGGAAAAAAATAACAAACAAAGAAAGGAATCAGAGACCTTCCCCTACCACCAAGGAAAACTCACCATGCCTGAAGTTTTCAATATTGTTTAAAATATTTATTTCCTGATCATTTTAATTGTATATCAGCTTTTCTGAATGAGCCTTGTACACAATAAAGGGATTTTATTTGCACCTTTTATTCTCTATTGCTCTGGACATGAAAAGATTATGCCAGAAGAGGAAGGGGGAGGGGAAAACCAAAAGGGGTTCTGAAACTGGGCTATTACTGCCATCTAGTGTGCAGACTGGCTGTCCAGAGGGCATGCCAGTGTTTTTGAGACAATACAATGTGAGATTGCAGAGGGATGAGAGCACTTCCACTAAGAAATACCCTCCAAGCTAGTTCCTTCACTATGTAATTAATTCTTTGGCTATAGAGCTATTAGTACATGGTTGAAAAATATGAAGCATCCTATTTCTTCCAGCAAAAATTGGGAGAATACCAGTCAGGTCTAAAGGCATGTTGCTTCTGAGAATGCGTGTCCTTGCTGCAGATGTTGTGAAGCAGAGCTAATGATTTACTCAGATGCCTGTAACCTTTGAAAGGAGTCCAGTTAGCCAAGTGTCCTCTGTCTTCTGCAAGGAAGGCCTTCTTCCCAAGAGCAGGCAGACAGGTTTTGATGGCTTCTTAGTCCTTTTCAAGTCTATGGTTATAAGTAATGAAAATAGTATTTGCTTCTCATGACCCTAATTTATCTGTTGCTGGTGGAAATTCCACATGGCTGAGGCTCAGCCCGTAAGATTCTTAACAGTAAACCCCTTCACAGGACCAGAGTCTGCATGGCACCTCGCAGGGTGTTTCATATATCCCTCCTTCGTGTGGTGCAATTACACACAGTCCACAGTGATTCTCTCCCTTCAAGTCCTAGCCAGTTCTGGCACAGAATCAACCTGTCCAGCTAAAGACATTGTGACTGAAGTCAAATCAAGCTTGACTTTTCTTATTCACCTCAGAGCAATGAATGCTATATTCATTGACTGTAATTCTCAGCTAACACTAATACCCTGACACTTTCCCATCCTGCTGGGGCTTGTTACCTTAAAAGCAAAGAACTTTGGTGCCCTGGTTATATTCGTAAACTATGACTTTCAAAACTCAAAAGGCAGAGACCTGCTGAGATAATGAAAGCTAATTTAGAGACTCACAAGCACAAAAAAACTAAGCTCAGAGGAATTTTAAGTCATTACCTATGTCAGTGTAACCTAGAGCTGCAGGCTGTTTTGGCTGTTTTCAATGGAGCCTGTAGCTTTAAGTATCTAGGATGAAAAATTAGCTCTGTCTCACAAAGGTACCACTAAAGGACAAATGTGCCACTTGCTATATCCATTGTGGGAAAGAAAGTGATGACATCACAGCCAGAAGGGCAGAATCTCCAACTTTTCAGGGAACCTGTAGAAGGGAAAGTATGCATGGCGTCCAAGGACATGGTTCAGTGGACAAAGGGCCAACCGTAAAAAGGAGGGGTGGGAAGCAGATTTGGATCCTTAGAACACACTTAAGAGTCAGGCAGGCATGATGACATTTAGAATCCCAGCAGTCTGGGGACGGTAGAGTCAGGGTGATAGAGACAGGCTGGGTAACCATGCAGCAGAATCTGTGAGCTCTGGGCTCAACAAGAGACCCACTTCAGTGAATACAAAGGAGACTGAGGAAGGTGTCAGATATTAAGTTTGGGTTCTCTACACAGTCAAATATATCTGTACCCCCCCCCCTCTCTCTCTCTCTCTCTCTCTCTCTCTCACACACACACACACACACACACACACACACACACACACACACACACACACCGTACACCGTACACAAGGGAGGGCAAGAAGGCAGAAACATTATCCATATATTATCTGTAGACTCTTCAGGACATTGTAGCAATCTGTGTTTGTGAGCCAAGTTCACAGGAACTTTCTACTGTTATTTCATTTCTCTGGAAAGTGGGAAAGTGATTGGGTTAATGTGTATTTGATAGCATGGGTGAAAAGCAAGGATTTGATTTAATGGGTCTGGATCTTACTAATGAGTACATTATAAAGATTACATTGCTTCTCATTTGGTAAGGAAATGGAAGAAAAACTAATTTAACTGTAAGCCTTAGGTGCACATAAGGCAGAGACCTGCCCATTGTTTAGATTCAGTGCACTGCAAAGGAAAATCCAAAGGCAAATCTATTGATTCATCATTAAGCATGGTTCAGAAGTAAGAAACATTTTCATCTTATTTTCTGTAGGATTAATGCCTGATTTCCTCATCAAAGACCCTAGAATGGAAAACTGAGCCTCCCCACACCCTGAGAAAAATATTGCCCCTCTTTCTAAGCTGCTAAGCCCAGGATCCCTGATTCCCCACTCACCTGACCTCATTTTTCCTGCTGCTCTGGATTTGTCCTTCTGTATCCCACATGAATAATGCAGTCATTGGCGAAAGCACAGCCTTCTGGTAAGGCATTCACCCAACTTCTCTAGGATTAATCATGGGTTAAACTGCTAAATAACATACTGATATATTAACACCATTAAAATCTAATTCAGTGGCAATAACTTGTAGAAAGCCAACAAAGGACTTATGAAGAACAAAGTAAAAAGAGACCCCCAAAAATGTAAATAATTGTACTCACTGGAAATAAATCAGGGTGAAAGACAAGGGTATGAATCAAAAGTGAGCATGATCAAGTCCCTGTCCCGGCCACCAACTCTTGTGTCCTTTACCAGGCCTACCTTTGAATCCAGGTATAGACAGAATGGAATGATGGTATAAATTCAAGGAAAGATGCTGAGGCTAGGGGGCCTGAGGAGATAATTAGTCAGTAAGTGCTTTGCCAGAATGAGGATTTGAGTTTGACCCTATAAGACATGTTAAAAGGAAAAAAGAGAAAGAAAAGTAAAAGAAAGTAGATGAGTGTGGTATTGTGTACATGAAATCAAAGCACAGGGAAGCCAGAAAGGAGATCCTTCAGGATTATTAGCCAAAGGAATTCATTTGAGATCAGTGAGGAACCAAATCTAAAATTAAGTAAATATAAAAATGATGGTGCCTTAGAGTTGCTACACAAGACTCTCTTCAGATCTCCACACATGCACACAAGCAACAAAACAACTGTACACACACACACACACACACACACACACACACACACACACATTAGCTAATGGAATGTAGACAAAATCATTTTGACCTCACTTTCAACCATTCCTGCCCAAGAAAGTGATCGTGGATTTTGATGACTCTGTCCCTTAAACTTTCTCCATGAAGGCATTCCTCTTCATAAAAGACAAAGGGGTGAGAAGAGCAGTCTGCCTGCCACAGCTCTCCTCAAACTTACAAGGAGAATAAGCCATGGGATAATGACCCAGAAAAAGCAAAGAGATGGGAATTCATTTGAAAGATGCCACCAGAAGACAATGTAGAGAGAGAAGAATACTGACTTTTGCAGCTAGCTAGAGAATCGCCAAGACATTTTCTTCCCTCCACAGCCTCAGAGGGGAACAGCAGCTGTCTGCTGACACCTTGATCTCAGCTGTCTAGCCTTTGGAGCCTTGAAACAATACATTTCTACTGCTTAAGTCACCTAGTCTGTGGCCCATTGCGATGGCAGCCCTCACAACTAGAAATTCAAGGTCAACATGATAGCTTGATTTAGTGTGAACACCAATAGCCATTCATTTGCAAACCTCTGCAGTAGCCACATTACTGGGCATCCCTGTAAATTCATATTTGTCAGGTTTATAGTTTAAATCTCAGTTTTACAGAAAACAAAAACAAACCTTCAACCCAAATCATTTTCTTTCATTTTTTATTGGATATTTTGTGTTTTTACATTTCAAATGTTATCCCCTTTCCTGGTTCCCCCTCCCCCTCCCCTTTCCCCCTGCTTCTGTGAGGATGCTCTCCCTCCCACCCACCCACTCCCACCTCAAACTGTGGTGGTTTCTTTTTCTCTTTGTTCCTCCTCAAAGCAAAATCTGACATTTGGAAGAATATAGAACCTAGATAAAAAACAAAGATAAAAAGCAATAATTACAAGAAGATAATTTCTTTTTGTAAATTATAAACTTTTCCTTCTTCTGAATAATTTCATGTATTTATACCAAGAAATACACTCATATCTATCACATTTCCCTTCTCCAAATGTCCCATATCGCCATATATATATATATATATGTGTGTGTGTGTGTGTGTGTGTGTGTGTGTGTGTGTGTGTGTGTGTGTATTATTATCCTTTCTTGTATAACCCTCTAAGTTCAATTAGTGCTACCTACATGTGCATGTGTGGAAGACAACCCACTAGAGCATGGAAAATCTACTCCTGGCAACGTAATAAGAAAACAAAAGAAAGAAATAAAAAAAGAAAAAAAACGATTCTTCATCCACCTGCAGTGGCCTATCCATTGCCAATAGCGCCCCAGTAAGGTATTACCTCTCTCCTTTACACTAGCTCTCTGGATGATTTGGTCTTCGGCAGGAATTGAGCAGATAAAAGATATTTATTAGACTCAGTATGTTAAATAGTACTGATTTTAATGACCTTCCGTTCCTGCTTCAAAACATCATTAAGAACCAACACCTAATGTGCATATTAGATATAGGAAAGTTGGAGGACTAGAAGCAGAGTGCTGGACATTTTTTCCTCTATAAATTGTTTGCTCATTCATGTGAAGCTCAAGGACACAATTGTGCCCTAGTATCATGTGCTAAACCTGCACTCAGCTTCCATGGCTCATTCTCCTTTGGGACACGGTGGAGTCCTAGCTTTGAACCTACCTACAGATACAGAGAGAGGCTTTCTGTGAGACTCCACCCTTGACATGCAAGATCTGACTGCCTGTCTGTCACCAGGACTGAGGCTTTTGTTCATTTCTCCCTTCTGATCTTCAGTCCTCATGGCCACAATTGAGAATTATGAATCCCCATACTATTTATCTTAGAAGTTATTATTGTGCCTTTTGGACCCCAATCCAACTCCAGATCAGGGTGTGACACACATCCAATGCTCCAACCTGGTATGATAAGCTATGGGTTTCATCAAAGAAGCTTTGCTTTGTAATAGATGGATACTGTTACAGAGATTCCAAAGTGGTTAAAATACAAGAATAAGTATCTCTAAAGTGTCCAACTCCAACTGATACATCTATAATCCAATCTCCATTCCTAAGGCTCATAGGAAATTATGGAATGGGTTGTGGAAAAACTGTAGAGCCAGAAAGCCAATAGTATGCTATGAGATAATGTTCCCTAAACATTACAAGAAATAATGCACCCATGAACTATCAACAATATAGCTGCCTGAACAGTGCCAGAATAGCAACACTAGTTGTCATGTCTATGTGGATGGGAGAAATTCTACATAGTATCACCCCTAAATGAAATGCTACAGGTGAAAAACAGCTGCTGAGAGAGGAATAATCAGTCTCCTCCAGACAGAAGCTTCATAAAGGTTGTCTAATTCCAGGTAGTCAGTCCCATACACATGTACATAGGAACTAAGCTAAATGGACTCATTGGATTAGATATACCCATACATATGCATATATATATATATGTATATATATATATGCTTATACATGTAACAATGACAACAAAAGTGGTTGTGAACTGTGGGGCACTGGATGAGTTGGAGGAAGAAGAAGGGACAGGGTACTGTTAACTCAATGCTCATAAAGTACTCAAAACTATTAAGATAAAAATGTCTATAGAAAGTATATAAGCTAGTAATTAGTATGGTGACCACAGGATGGGAAAAGAGGTGTTGAGGCAGACTCCAGAAGGGCAATAGTGTACACATGTTGTGACAGAGACAGCTTGTGGGAGAGGTAGAGGTATGAAAGGTGGGAGAAAATAATTTTGTTTGGAAATGCTGCAATGAAACCTAATACGTTTGAGCTAGTTTAAAAACTTTGAAGTAAAATAATAAGGCTTATGGAAGTTGAATTGTTCGGCAACAGCACTGTGAGAATACAGACAGTAGGTCATCCAGCTGATGCACTTTAGAAGCACATTTTAAAATCCTGTCAGTTTCCATTTTGAAGATACAAATGGCTTCTCCATCCTTCTTGCTGGTGGTATACTGACCTCTGCTCTTCAGACCTGTGCTCTTCAACAACTTCTAGAAAATAAAGCCAAGGGCAGCCTCCCGATACATGCAATGTTCAATGCAGGAATTGAATGGTATTATGTACATAGCCACATATTATACTGAATCAAACACCCCCGTATAACAAGTCTCTCAGCTAAGGGCCCAGGAATATGCACACTGGTGGAACACAAACCTGGAGCCTGTAACTCGATTCATCAGAAAGAAAGTTAAAATAAACCACACTCTTGTTGGATTTGTAGGGAGTTAAAGAGAAGAAAAGTATTGCACTGAGCTTCAAACTAAGGTGACCTTAGTTTCTCTATTTCTCCACTTGCCTCTTACTAATTCACTCATGTTCTTCTTCAGGGGACTGATGCTCTTAGAATGTTTCTCAGGACTCAGAACATAGTCAATCTCCTCCCATTGCCCTCAGTTTTATAAGCTGATGATTCTATTTGACACACTGATACTTACTAGAAGAGTTAGGAGCTCACGAAAGATATTCCCATTTGTCCAAGTTTCTATAATTATCAATGCAGTATTGTGATGTAGGTTATATGCTAATGTGATTTTAGGAGGAAAAGGTTATCTCCCCTATGAAGCCTTGTATCCGTAGAATGGATTCTGTATCTGATAACCCTCAGCTGTACAGAGATGTCATTGTGATGAAGAAGACAGGATGAAGCTGAGGAGGTGGCAAAATGGCTAAAGTACTTATAGCACAGACATGAACATTGAGTTCAGATCTCCTGAACCCACATGAAAGCTGTTATGTGGTAGCGCATGTCTATACCCTTAGCACTGAAAGGTGGAGACAGGCGGATCCTAGGACTCCTTGCCAAGCAATACTAACTGAAATGGCAAGCTACAAGACTAGGAAGAGACCATGCCTCAAAAAAGAAAAATAACATGGTAGACCAGGTATGGTAGCGTGCATACTTCTTCCCAGCTTGTAGGGACAGAAACAGTTGGATCTCTATGAGTTTAAAACCAAAACAATCTATACTTAGTGGACTCCAGGCTATCTAGGACTACATAATAAGACCCTGTCTCAAAAACAAACCAAAATCAAACACTGAAATAAGGTAGAAAACAATGAGATAGATACCTAGCTGTTAATCTCTAGCTGCCACATATACCTGCATGACTTTCTTCATTTAACTCACATAATTGGAAGTTATTGATATTAATACTTGTGTAGCACTGTGTGTAGAGAAGCCTGTTCTGGTTCCTAGAGGAGGGATACAGAGAGTTCAACTTTGGCCCAAGGTACCAAGTTCTGGTCTGATCTAGGCTGCAGAGACTATCACTCAATTATTAGTCAATAAATAAACTGTAGGAGAATCTTGGCTTCCCTGGGCTGTTTGGCTCCTTGTGTACTGATGCACACATGCAATTAATAAAGGAAGATGGAAATATCTGAAGAGAGCAGTCAGGGTAAAGGACATAAAAGCAAAGCTGGGTGTGCACTGACTGTGAGGAGGAACCTGATGGAGAAGGAAAACTCAGAGGCAGGGAAAAGAGGCTAAGAAGTTTTAAGTATTCTCCAGAGAAGATAAAACCTAGCCCCTGCTCTCAGACAGGAAGCACATGAGCATCCCCTAAGGACCCTGCTCTCTCCTAAAAGTATTTACCCTGGATACACATGAGTAGGTTGCCTGTTGGTTGGTACTACATCTACAGATGGTCCTGAAGTGGGTTTCTGATTTCAACGGCAGCTCAACCACGAATGCAAATGAGTATGATGTAATCTCTTTTTACCAATGCCTTGAAACATGGCATATTCGGAGAAGCATTGGGGAGGGGTAGAGGTCACCAGCACAGCTGAGCTGCTAAAGGTAGAAGGGTAAGTTTAACAAGTATATTGTATGTCTTTTAAAGAAACCTTGAACCCACACAAAGGGTTAGCCACCCCTACTTATATGACAAATGGAGAAAGATGCTAAGTTTCACTAACTACCTGACATGTGATACCTGAGGGAGCATTCATCAGTCTTTAATCAACTATAGGGACATCTCGAACTCCATTCTTTCTGCTTGTCTTTGCTGAAAAAAGGGAACAAGGAGCGTTAGAGCTGGAGAATTGGCTCAGCAGTTGAGAATGCTGGCTCTCGCCTGTCAGAAGTCAATTCTGGGGCAGAAGAGATGATTCTGAAGGTCGGAGTTCTTGGAGGGAAGCTGAGTTTGGGTCCCAACCTCCAGGGATCTGCAGCTCCAGCTACAAGGATATAATGTGCCTGGCAACTTTGAGACCCTGTATTCAGATACGCATATCCACACCCTCACACAGCCAGAGCTCTGTAGTCACACACACACACACACACACACACACACACATACGCATACACACATACGCATACACACATACACATACGCATACAACACACACACATACACACACACACACACACTAACACACCCACAAACACACATACATACGCATACACACACACATACACACACACAAACACACACATACGCATACACACACACAAACACACACACATACGCATACACACACAAACACACACACATACACACACACGCACACATACGCATACACACATACACATACACACACATACGCATACACACACACATACGCATACACACACACAAACACACACCCACAAACACACATACACACACATACACACACACACATACACACACACACACACACACACACACACACTTTTAAGTGGAAAAGAGGTTATTTTTGTGGAGGTCTTCCAACAGACTTAAGCGTTTTACTTCAGTTCAGCCAAACCCCAAGAAGTCTGTGCCAAGATTCTAACACCATGGCCATTTTTTATCCTTTTTCTTTTCTATTCATACTGAGTCACTCCTTCTCCTCAAGGCTGCTCCCCAGTGAAGGCAGAAAGCATGGTGGAACAGTTTCCAATCCTTTTGCACATGTAGTGGAGTAGCGAAATGTTCTGATACTTTTCTCATGCCTAACTCAGCCTTTTGGGGTTTCTAAAACAGTAGCTTCTCTTTGTTCTCAGGTGCCATTGCTGGACACATGCAAGACATAACACTGAAATCGGCTTTCATTTTCTTTGTCACCTGCACAGACGCTTTGGGAGATCAAGGCTTCTCTCTGAGCTGATAACTGTCCCCTTTCGCTGAGAAAGCACATCAAAGACAAAAGCCCTACCACCACCCCCTTCTTCAAATCATCAAAGAAATCAGAATACGAGCAGCAGGTGTAATGGAAGAACGATGTGCCCTTCAGTGCCACTGCTCCGGTTCGTCTTCTCACAGGGCTGGATTCTGTAAGATTGACTGGAACAGAAGAGCCTTGAGTATGATGCCAGAAACTGTCTAATTTGAAAATTCTCAACTCCTTGTCGAAAAGCATCATTCTCTGTCTGCTTCACCACACCCTCCTCCTTTCTCAATATATAAGAAAATTGTTTTCTTAAAGGTCCCGGCTGCTGTTTTCTCACCATTTTGTCTGCTAAAACCTGATTTAAAGGTGCCTCCATCTGTCCTTCCATTTTCTTCCCTCAGAAATCTGGCAGTACTTTTTTTTTTTGACATTTCTAAACAACTCAGGCTCTTTTTTGCCAACTCTCCATTGCTCTCTAAACCTTTTTAATCCTGTATAATGCAAACTAATCTACTCTGAGAAAGGCACTGGGCCTATCCTGGCAGCTGGAGCTAGGAGTGTAAGAGTGGGGGAAAGGATAAATAAACTTGCCAACGTGAAGAGAGAGCCTGGGCCAGCTTCAGCTGCGAGTAGACTATCACATGCACAGAGATAAGAGGATATTCCCCCAGGACCTTCAAGTGCAAACTGCATGAAGGTGAATTGTTTAGAAAGAAAGACAGGTACAGCAGTTATCAATAGTGTATGCTCTGAAGATGGCTGTGTTTGAGAAGAAATTGAGATAAAAATAAATCAGACCTCTTCTAAGCTTGCTTCCGTTTAAAATTACTAGTGCCTTGTTCTCTATACCTCCATGGCAAGGAAGAAGGGCCTGGCTGCCATCCATATGGAAACTACTGGAGGAAGCTGATATCTAGCTAGTCTATGGACTGAAAGGGAAAGGTATCTTCTACGCTCTCAACTTTCCTATGATTAAGACTGATGTGCTGGACAAAGCATAGCATTTAGTTCAAATTATTAATAAAGTATTGCAAAAATGATCATGGTCGAACAAGCCAAGTGCATAGCGTATCAAAGTCTTACCAGCCCTCCACCCCCAAAAAATGTATGTGCACTTACTGGTATGGCAGATGCATATTCTCAAGGACATATACACATACATATACCCATTCATGTGTGCACACAGAGACATACATTACACATACTGATACTACATCTCGTTCTTCTGATTAAAGATAAAATATTTCGAGATAGAACTTTGGGGAAAGACTAAAGCAAAATTCAAAACATATTGGGATTTGCAGGATTTCTGGAAGAAAAAAAATCTCAAGACTATAAACTCCTGGAGGGCAGAGACAACATCATAGTACTTGATTTTAAAAGAGAAAACATGGCACTACATAACATTAGATAGTTGTGAAATTATCTGAATGACAAGGACACGAGTGACAGCATAGTTTAAATCGTTAAACCCAAATGAAATTATGACTTAGGCAATTTAATCATTTTCTTGGAACAAAGTGAGATTGGTTGATACATAAATCGAGGCTGACAGACTGAGTGCCAGGAACTAGTCTGTCAGGCTCCGGGGAAATATTGAATTTCAAGAAGAAAACCAGGTTTCCCTTTCCCATCCAGAGATGATCCAAGCAGCAAGGAAATGGTATGATATCAGAGAAATTGGATGGTTCTACTTCATTCTTTGCAGAAGAATATGGCCACCATCTTGTGGACTTAAAAACATTGCTTTAAACTATTGAATTCATATGAAATGAATTCAAACTGTGCCAATCTGAGTTCCTATATACATTTTTTGTCATGGAAAAACATTATGTTTAACATCCATGCAGCTTTTCTGAGCATTCAACAGAGTAAGGTAGTTTTACAGAGCATCTTTTCAATATTTTAAATATTAGTCATGATTTGATATTTTCATTCAATAGGGAATTTTCTTTGACATTGAGGTAAACAGTTTTCAATATTGACATCACAAATCCAAAAGAAATGTTTGTATGAGAATTCACATTTCTGTTCTGAAGAGCAAGTGGGACAATCCAAATGGCCACAGAAGAGACTGTGTGCCAACACCTGATGCACTCTGGTAATTATTATAAACTGGAGAGCCAAATGTTGGTAGTGTCCAAAAGGACAGGAAAACAAATTCTTCTCAGAGATTTCCATAATATCTGATCTTTCAAAAGCCAAGTTACACTGAGGAAAAAAATCATACTGGCTTCTAAGTAAGATGGAGAAAATATTGTATGTAGAATACTAGATAAAACAGTAAAACAATCCTCTACAAAAAGGTTGTAGTATTCTCTAAGACATCATTAGATTTTGGTTTCTGGGAGGAAAAAGAGACTCTCTTCTTGAGAATTAAACAAAATCACTTCTTTAAAAGGGGAACAAGAATACCCTTGGCAGGGAATAGGGAGGCAAAGTTTAGAACAGAGGCAGAAGGAACACCCATTCAGAGCCTGCCCCACATGTGGCCCATACTTATACAGCCACCAAACTGGATAAGATGGATGAATCAAAGAAGTGCAGGCTGACAGGAACAGGATGGAGATCTCTCCTGAGAGACACAGCCAGAATAGGGCAAATATATAGGCGAATGCCAGCAGCAAACCACTGAACTGAGAACGGGACCCCCGTTCAAGGAATCAGAGAAAGGATTGAAAGAGTTGAAGGGGCTTGAGACCCCATATGAACAACAATGCCAACCAACCAGAGCTTCCAGGGACTAAGCCACTACCCAAAGACTATACATGGACTAACCCTGGGCTCCAACTGCATACGTAGTAATAAATAGCCTAGTAAGGACACCAGTGGAAGGGGAGGCCCTTGGTCCTACCAAGGCTGGACCTCCCTCCAGTGAACGGGATTCTTGAGTGGAGGGTGGTAATGGGGGTAGGATTGGGAAGGGAACACCCATATAGAATGGGAGGGGGAGGGGTTAGGGGGATGTTGGCATGGAAACCGAAAGGGAATAACATTTGAAATGTAAATAAGAAATACCCAATTTAATAAAGATGGAAAAAAATCGCTCACCTACTTAACTTTTCTTGTTTGTTTTGATTTGCTTTAGTGCCAGCTAGTTTCCTGCCAACTTGATACAAGCTAAGGTCATCTGAGATAAGGGAAACTTAATTGAGAAAATGACCCCATAAAATCAATGCAGGACATTGTCATAATTGGTGATTGATGGGGAAGGAACCCATTGTGGGTAAGGCCATCCCTAGCCTGGTGGTCCTGGATCCATAAGAAAGGCAATCCATAGAGAGCAAGCCACCTGTCAGCAGTGCTCCATAGCCCCTGCATCAGTTCCTGTGCCCAGTTTCCTGCCTAGCTTGAGTTCCTGTCCTGACTTCCTTCAAAGATGAACAGTGATATGGAAGTGTAAGCCAAAGAAATCTTTTCCTCTTCAAGTTGCTTTTCTCATGGTGATTCATTATAAAAATAGTAAACCTGACTAGGACAGTTTTATCAAAATATGGGAACTTAATGTACCCCAGACTATTCCTGAACTGGCTTTTTAGCCAAGGATGGCCTTGGATTATTAATTCTCTGGAATCCTTTTCCTCCTGAGTACTATGACTAAAAGCATATATCACAACACCAACTAAAGTTTGAACCTATGCCTTGGGAAATGTTGGCAAGCACTCTACAGGGTGAGCTGCATTCTAGCCCTGTCTATCTTATGTTAATTGCATTTTATTTACTTATATCCAGAAAAGATGAATTTCATTTCCTAATGTTTAGTAGACTGACATCTAAAGATTTATATGCTAATACTCCTCACGTAATTCTACAAAATAGAAACTGAAGAAACAATTTCAAATTATTAGATGAAAGTCCTATTACTCTGATAGTAAAACCATACAAAGATTCAACAGAACAGAAAATTAGAGACCGATGTCCTTTTTGACTATAAATGAAAAAATAGTCAATAATATACATGCAAACTCAATTAAAAAACAAACCCAAAAGAGTATCTGTCACAATCATGTTGGCTTCATCCCAGTGATGCAAGGTGGTTCACCATATATAAATCAATAAACACAATACAACATATAAACAGGCTAGCAAATAAAATTACACGATCATCTCCTTAAATACTGAAAGTGTCTTTGACAAAATACAACATCCCTTTATAATAAAACTCCTAGAGATACTAGCCAGAAGCTGGAAAGAACTCAGATGCCCTTCAGCAGAGGAATGGATACAATGTAGTACATCTACACCATGGAGTATTACTCAGCTGTCAGAAACAATGACTTCATGAAATTCATAGGCAAATAGATAGAACTGGAAATTATGCCGAGTGAGGTAACCCAATCACACACACACACACACACACACACTCACACACACTCACACACGCGCGCGCGTGCGCGCGCGCGCGACACAAAACCTACACACACATGTTATGCATTCACTGATAAGTGGATATTAGCTCAAAAGTTCGAATTACCCAAAATACAATCCACAGACCACATGAAGTTCAAGAAGGACAACCAAGTGAAGATGTTTTAGTCCTTCTTAGAATGGAGGAACACAAATATTCATAGGAGGAGATATGGAGACAAAGTTTGGAGCAGAGACTGAAGGAATGGTCATTCAGAGCCTGCCTCACCTGGGGGTCCAGCCTATATATATATATATATATATACAGCCACCAAACCTAGACAATATTGATGAAGCCAAGAAGTGCATGCTGACAGGAGTCTGATATAGCTTTCCCTTGAGAGGCTCTGACAGAGCATGACAAATACAGAGGCAAATGCTCGGAGCAGAGCATTGAACTGAGAACGGGGTCCCCATTGGAGGAGTTAGAGAAAGGACTGAAAGAGCTGAAGGGGTTTGCCAACCTATAAGAACAATACCAACCAACTAGAGCTCGCAGGGACTAAACCACTACCCTAAGAGTACACATGGAAGGCCCAGGGTTCCAGCTGCATATGTAGCAGAGGATGGCCTTGTTAGGTACCAATGGGAGGAGAAGCCCTTGGTCCTGCCAAAGCTGGACACCCCAGTGTAGGGGAATGTCAGGGCAGGGAGGCAGGTAAAAGGGGGTTGGTTGGGGAGGAGGAACACCCTTATAGAAAAAGGGGGATGGGATGGGATAGGGAGCATATGTCTGGGAAACCTGGAAAGGGCTAATATTTGAAATATAAATAAAAAATTCCACTAAAAAAATAAATAAATAAACTAAAAAAAAAAAGGAATTTGCAGCAAGTCCACAGCCAACATTACACTAAATGAGAAGAAACTCAAAACTTTTTCATTAAAATTGGGAAAGCAGGGAAGTCTGTTCCCTCCATCATTCCCTCCATACTTAGGTAGACAATTGAAGAGCAATGGGATACAAGTTGGAAAAGAAAGAGTCAAAGTATTCTTAATTGCAAATCATATGATTCTATACCTAAAATGATCATCCAGGAAATGTCTACAGCTGATAAATACTTTCAGAGAAGTATAATAAAAATTAATACACAATGATCAGAACCTTAATACAAACATACAGAGAAAGAAATCAGGGGAAAGTTCCTTTCACAACAGCTTCTCTCTCTCTCTCTCTCTCTCTCTCTCTCTCTCTCTCTCTCTCTCTCTCATTCTCTGTATGTGTGTGTGTATGTGTGTGTGTGTATGTGTCTCCCATCCTTTCCCCACATAGGTGAAAGACTTGCACAAATAATACTTTAAGTCACTGAAGAAAGAAATTGAGGAAGATATCAGAAAACGGAATGATATCCTGTGCTCAAGGAGCAGTAGGCTTAATATGGTGAAATGGTCATCAAACCAAAACAATCTACAGATTTATTGCAATCTGCATCAACATTTCATTACAATTCTTCACAGAAATTCAAAAACAACCTTAAACTTCATATGGAAACGTAAAAAGTAACCGGTTAGCTAAACAACCTTGGAAAAAAGAAAATATGCAAGAGTATCACCATCTCAAAATTTAAGTTTTACTACAGAAATATGATAATAAAAAGGTCATGATACCAGCATAAAACAGACACATTGATCAATGCAACAGAACTGAAGATGTGAACACAAGACCACACTCTTACAGACAGCTAATTTTTGACAAAGAAGCCACAAATACAAACTGGAGAAAAGCAGCATGGTCCACTCAATAAATGATTCTGGCCAAACTACATGGTTACACAAATAAGAATTGAACAGATGTATACCTATCACCCTGCACAAACTTCAACTCCAAATGGATCAAGTACCTCAGCATAAGACCAAAATCTAGAGTTCTCTGCACCCAAATCCCGTGGGAGGGAGAGCTGAACCTTCAGAGAGGCAGACAAGCCTGGGAAACCAGAAGAGACTGCTCTCTGCACACACATCTCGGACGCCAGAGGAAAAAGCCAAAGACCATCTGGAACCCTGGTGCACTGAAGCTCCCGGAAACGGCGGCACAGGTCTTCCTGGTTGCTGCCGCTGCAGAGAGACCGAGGGCAGCACCCCGCGAGCGAACTTGAGCCCCGGGACCACAGGTAAGACCAACTTTTCTGCTGCAAGAAAGCTGCCTGGTGAGCTTGGGACACACGGAAGCAGAATTCCTGTAGAACCGGGCACGTTCTGTGTTTACCGGAAGTCCCACAACCGCGGATCCCGGCCCACAGCAGCTCTCTGCTCCCAGACCCCATGGGAAAGAGACCTCACCGCCTGGTCAGGTGGGCACTCCTGAGGCTGCATAAGCTCCCGGAAGGGGCGGCACAGGTCTTCCTGGTTGCTGCCTCCGCAAAGAGCCCATGGGCAGCACCCCGCGAGCGAACTTGAGCATCAGGACCACAGGTAAGACCAACTTTTCTGCTGCAAGAAAGCTGCCTGGTGAACTCAAGACACAGGCCCACAGGAACAGCTGAAGACCTGTAGAGAGGAAAAACTACACGCCCGAAAGCAGAACACTCTGTCCCCATAACTGACTGCAAGAGAGGAAAACAGGTCTACAGCACTCCTGACACACAGGCTTATAGGACAGTCTAGCCACTGTCAGAAATAGCAGAACAAAGTAACACTAGAGATAATCTGATGGCGAGAGGCAAGCGCAGGAACCCAAACAACAGAAACCAAGACTACATGGCACCATCGAAGCCCAATTCTCCCATCAAAACAAACATGGAATATCCAAACACACCAGAAAAGCATGATCTAGTTCCAAAATCATTTTTGATCATGATGCTGGAGGACTTCAAGAAAGACGTGAAGAACTCCCTTAGAGAACAAGTAGAAGCCTACAGAGAGGAATCGCAAAAATGCCTGAAAGAATCGTAAAAATGCCTGAAAGAATTCCAGGAAAACATAAATAAACAAGTAGAAGCCCATAGAGAGGAGACACAAAAATCCCTGAAAGAATTCTAGGAAAACACAATCAAACAGGTGAAGGAATTAAAAATGGAAATAGAAGCAATCAAGAAAGAACACATGGAAACAACCCTGGATATAGAAAACCAAAAGAAGAGACAAGGAGATGTAGATACAAGCTTCACCAACAGAATACAAGAGATGGAAGAGAGAATCTCAGGAGCAGAAGATTCCATAGAAATCATTGACTCAACTGTCAAAGATAATGTAAAGCGGAAAAAGCTACTGGTCCAAAACATACAGGAAATCCAGGACTCAATGAGAAGATCAAACCTAAGGATAATAGGTATAGAAGAGAGTGAAGACTCCCAGCTCAAAGGACCAGTAAATATCTTCAACAAAATCATAGAAGAAAACTTCCCTAACCTAAAAAAAGAGATACCCATAGACATACAAGAAGCCTACAGAACTCCAAATAGATTGGACCAGAAAAGAAACACCTCCCGTCACATAATTGTCAAAACACCAAACGCACAAAATAAAGAATATTAAAAGAAGTAAGGGAAAAAGGTCAAGTAACATATAAAGGGAGACCTATCAGAATCACACCAGACTTCTCGCCAGAAACTATGAAGGCCAGAAGATCCTGGACTGATGTCATACAGACCCTAAGAGAACACAAATGCCAGCCCAGGTTACTGTATCCAGCAAAACTCTCAACATTGATGGAGAAACCAAGATATTCCATGACAAAACCAAATTTACACAATATCTTTCCACAAATCCAGCACTACAAAGGATAATAAATGGTAAAGCCCAACATAAGGAGGCAAGCTATACCCTAGAAGAAGCAAGAAACTAATCGTCTTGGCAACAAAACAAAGAGAATGAAAGCACACAAACATAACCTCACATCCAAATATGAATATAACGGGAAGCAATAATCACTATTCCTTAATATCTCTCAATATCAATGGCCTCAACTCCCCAATAAAAAGACATAGATTAACAAACTGCATACACAACGAGGACCCTGCATTCTGCTGCCTACAGGAAACACACCTCAGAGACAAAGACAGACACTACCTCAGAGTGAAAGGCTGGAAAACAACTTTCCAAGCAAATGGTCAGAAGAAGCAAGCTGGAGTAGCCATTCTAATATCAAATAAAATCAATTTCCAACTAAAAGTCATCAAAAAAGATAAGGAAGGACACTTCATATTCATCAAAGGAAAAATCCACCAAGATGAACTCTCAATCCTAAATATCTATGCCCCAAATACAAGGGCACCTACATACGTGAAAGAAACCTTACTAAAGCTCAAAGCACACATTGCACCTCACACAATAATAGTGGGAGATTTCAACACACCACTCTCATCAATGGACAGATCATGGAAACAGAAATTAAACAGTGATGTCGACAGACTAAGAGAAGTCATGAGCCAAATGGACTTAACGGATATTTATAGAACATTCTATCCTAAAGCAAAAGGATATGCCTTCTTCTCAGCTTCTCATGGTACTTTCTCCAAAATTGACCATATAATTGGTCAAAAAACGGGCCTCAACAGGTACAGAAAGATAGAAATAATCCCATGCGTGCTATCGGACCACCACGGCCTAAAACTGGTCTTCAATAACAATAAGGGAAGAATGCCCACATATACGTGGAAATTGAACAATGCTCTACTCAATGATAACCTGGTCAAGGAAGAAATAAAGAAAGAAATTAAAAACTTTTTAGAATTTAATGAAAATGAAGATACAACATACCCAAACTTATGGGACACAATGAAAGCTGTGCTAAGAGGAAAACTCATAGCGCTGAGTGCCTGCAGAAAGAAACAGGAAAGAGCATATGCCAGCAGCTTGACAGCACACCTAAAAGCTCTAGAACAAAAAGAAGCAAATACACCGAGGAGGAGTAGAAGGCAGGAAATAATCAAACTCAGAGCTGAAATCAACCAAGTAGAAACAAAAAGGACCATAGAAAGAATCAACAGAACCAAAAGTTGGTTTTTTGAGAAAATCAACAAGATAGATAAACCCTTAGCCAGACTAACGAGACGACACAGAGAGTGCGTCCAAATTAACAAAATCAGAAATGAAAAGGGAGACATAACTACAGATTCAGAGGAAATTCAAAAAATCATCAGATCTTACTATAAAAGCCTATATTCAACAAAACTTGAAAATCTTCAGGAAATGGACAATTTCCTAGACAGATACAAGGTATCGAAGTTAAATCAGGAACAGATAAAGCAGTTAAACAACCCCATAACTCCTAAGGAAATAGAAGCAGTCATTAAAGGTCTCCCAACCAAAAAGAGCCCAGGTCCAGACGGGTTTAGTGCAGAATTCTATCAAACATTCATAGAAGACCTCATACCAATATTATCCAAACTATTCCACAAAATTGAAACAGATGGAGCACTACCGAATTCCTTCTACAAAGCCACAATTACTCTTATACCTAAACCACACAAAGACACAACAAAGAAAGAGAACTTCAGACCAATTTCCCTTATGAATATCGATGCAAAAATACTCAATAAAATTCTGGCAAACCGAATTCAAGAGCACATCAAAACAATCATCCACCATGATCAAGTAGGCTTCATCCCAGGCATGCAGGGATGGTTTAATATATGGAAAACCATCAACGTGATCCATTATATAAACAAACTGAAAGAACAGAACCACATGATCATTTCATTAGATGCTGAGAAAGCATTTGACAAAATTCAACACCCCTTCATGATAAAAGTCCTGGAAAGAATAGGAATTCAAGGCCCATACCTAAACATAGTAAAAGCCATATACAGCAAACCAGTTGCTAACATTAAACTAAATGGAGAGAAACTTGAAGCAATCCCACTAAAATCAGGGACTAGACAAGGCTGCGCACTCTCTCCCTACTTATTCAATATAGTTCTTGAAGTTCTAGCCAGAGCAATCAGACAACAAAAGGAGATCAAGGGGATAGAGATCGGAAAAGAAGAGGTCAAAATATCACTATTTGCAGATGATATGATAGTATATTTAAGTGATCCCAAAAGTTCCACCAGAGAACTACTAAAGCTGATAAACAACTTCAGCAAAGTGGCTGGGTATAAAATTAACTCAAATAAATCAGTTGCCTTCCTCTATACAAAAGAGAAACAAGCCGAGAAAGAAATTAGGGAAACGACACCCTTCATAATAGACCCAAATAATATAAATTACCTCAGTGTGATTTTAACCAAGCAAGTAAAAGATCTGTACAATAAGAACTTCAAGACACTGAGGAAAGAAATTGAAGAAGACCTCAGAAGATGGAAAGATCTCCCATGCTCATGGATTGGCAGGATTAATATAGTAAAAATGGCCATTTTACCAAAAGCAATCTACAGATTCAATGCAATCCCCATCAAAATACCAATCCAATTCTTCAAAGAGTTAGACAGAACAATTTGCAAATTCATCTGGAATAACAAAAAACCCAGGATAGCTAAAGCTATCCTCAACAATAAAAGGACTTCAGGGGGAATCACTATCCCTGAACTCAAGCAGTATTACAGAGCAATAGTGATAAAAACTGCATGGTATTGGTACAGAGACAGACAGATAGACCAATGGAATAGAATTGAAGACCCAGAAATGAACCCACACACCTATGGTCACTTGATTTTTGACAAAGGAGCCAAAACCATCCAAAGGAAATAAGATAGCATTTTCAGCAAATGGTGCTGGTTCAACTGGAGGGGAACATGTAGAAGAATGCAGATCGATCCATCCTTATCACCCTGTACAAAGCTTAAGTCCAAGTGGATCAAGGACCTCCACATCAAACCAGACACACTCAAACTAATAGAAGAAAAACTAGGGAAGCATCTGGAACACATGGGCACTGGAAAAAATTTCCTGAACAAAACACCAATGGCTTATGCTCTAAGACCAAGAATCGACAAATGGGATCTCATAAAACTGCAAAGCTTCTGTAAGGAAAAGGACACTGTGGTTAGGACAAAACGGCAACCAACAGATTGGGAAAAGATCTTTACCAATCCTACAACAGATAGAGGCCTTATATCCAAAATATACAAAGAACTCAAGAAGTTAGATCGCAGGGAAACAAACAACCCTATTAAAAAATGGGGTTCAGAGCTAAACAAAGAATTCACAGCTGAGGAATGCCGAACGGCTGAGAAACACCGAAAGAAATGTTCAACATCTTTAGTCATAAGGGAAATGCAAATCAAAACAACCCTGAGATTTCACCTCACACCAGTGAGAATGGCTAAGATCAAAAACTCAGGTGACAGCAGATGCTGGCGAGGATGTGGAGAAAGAGGAACACTCCTCCATTGTTGGTGGGATTGCAGACTGGTAAAACCATTCTGGAAATCAGTCTGGAGGTTCCTCAGAAAATTGGACATTGAACTGCCTGAGGATCCAGCTATACCTCTCTTGGGCATATACCCAAAAGATGCCTCAACATATAAAGAGACACGTGCTCCACTATGTTCATCGCAGCCTTATTTATAATAGCCAGAAAATGGAAAGAACCCAGATGCCCTTCAACAGAGGAATGGATACAGAAAATGTGGTACATCTACACAATGGAATATTACTCAGCTATCAAAAACAACGAGTTTATGAAATTCGTAGGCAAATGGTTGGAACTGGAAAATATCATCCTGAGTGAGCTAACCCAATCACAGAAAGACATACATGGTATGCACTCATTGATAAGTGGCTATTAGCCCAAATGCTTGAATTACCCTAGATCCCTAGAACAAACGAAACTCAAGACGGATGATCAAAATGTGAATGCTTCACTCCTTCTTTAAATGAGGAAAAAGAATACCCTTGGCTGGGAAGGGAGAGGCAA
This sequence comes from Rattus norvegicus, assembly GCF_021556685.1. Lineage (NCBI taxonomy): Eukaryota > Metazoa > Chordata > Mammalia > Rodentia > Muridae > Rattus > Rattus norvegicus. The sequence continues at coordinate 39,275,480 of NC_141550.1, forward strand.
AGATTAAAACAGAGACTGAAGGAACACCCATTCAGAGCCTGCCCCACAGGTGGCCCATACATATACAGCCACCCAATTGGACAAGATGGATGAAGCAAAGAAGTGCAGACCGACAGGAGCCGGATGTAGATCGCTCCTGAGAGACACAGCCAGAATACAGCAAATACAGAGTCGAATGCCAGGAGCAAACCACTGAACTGAGAATAGGTCCCCCATTTAAGGAATCAGAGAAAGAACTGGAAGAGCTTGAAGGGGCTCGAGACCCCAAAAGTACAACAATGTCAAGCAACCAGAGCTTCCAGGGACTAAGCCACTACCTAAATACTATACATGGACTGACCCTGGACTCTGACCCCATAGGTAGCAATGAATATCCTAGTAAGAGCACCAGTGGAAGGGGAAGCCCTGGGTCCTGCTAAGACTGAACCCCCAGTGAACTAGACTATGGGGGGAGGGCAGCAATGGGGGGAGGGTTGGGAGGGGGATACCCATAAGGAAGGGGAGGGGGGAGGGGGATGTTTGCCCGGAAACCGGGAAAGGGAATAACACTTGAAATGTATATAAGAAATACTCAAGTTAATAAAAAAAATAAAAAAATAAAAAAATAAAAAAGACCAAAATCTAACAAAAGAGAAATTAAAAAATGGGCTTGAACTCACTGGCACAGGAATGGACTTTCCAAACACAAGATACCAACAGATAGCACAGGTGTTAAGACCAACAATTGATAAATAAACTTTATAAAGCTAAAAAAATACCTGTACAGCATAGGGTACAATCATACAAGCAGTGTATAGATTGGGAAAAAATCTTTACCAATTATATGTCTAACGGAAGATCAGTATCTACAACAAACAAATAATTCAAAAAAGAACTGAACATCAAGAAAACAAATAACCCAATTAAAAACTGGGTACAGAACTAAGCAGAGAGTTCACAAAAGATAAAACTCGTTGGCTGAGAAACATTAAAAAAGAGTTCATCATCCTTGGCTATCAGGGAAATGCAAATTAAAACTACATTGAGATTTCATCTTACCCGACGCAGAATGGCCAAGATCAATAAAACAAATGACAGTGGATGCTGGCAAGTATTCAAGGAAAGGGCAACATTTTTCCTTTTCTGAAGAAAGTGCAAACTGTTATAGCCACCATAGAAATAAGTGTAGATATTCCTCAAAGAGCTGAAACTAGATCCACCACAAGATCCAGCTTTACCCTCTAGGGTATATACCCATAGGGCTCTCCATCTTATCACTTAAGTTCCTGCTCATTCATGTCCTATTCATAATAGCTAGAGATTAAAGCAGTTTTATATCTACCCAATGCATGAGCAGGCAATGAAATTTGTTGTATTTATAGAAAGGAATATTACTCAGCTATTAAAAAATGGAATTTCTTGGTGTTAGGGATTTAGCTCAGGGGTAGAACTCTTGCCTAGCAAGTGCAAGGCCCTGGGTTCAGTCCTCAGCTCTGAAAAAAAAAGGATTTTGCAAGTAATTGAACACAGACAGAAATAATCTTAAATGAGGTAACCTAAACCCCAAAAGACAAGCATTGTAAGTTTTCTCTTACATTGGGATGTAAGGTTTTAAGCTTAAGATTGAATGTTCTATTTAAAATAACCACAGACATTGGTTAACTAGTAAGGGACCATGAAAGAAGAGGGACTTTTCCAAAGAAGAAAAATAGAGTATAGCTTTGTAGATGGATAAAGGGGGATTTTAGAGCAGAAGGATTAATGGGGTTGTATTAAGAGTAAAAGAGGGACTACAGAAAGGGAAAACTAACACCAACAACCTTTTGGAAAGCTACATAAAGACCTACTAGCTTCCTAAAATATATACATTTATTAAAAGAATTTATATAAGGAAACAATAAATAAAGGAGACAATGTCCCAACTAGACATTACAGTCATCTGAGTAAAATTCAAGAAATGTTAGCAGAAATGGAATACGTTTTATTAAAGCACTGAACAAAGAGTTCCCACAGACTGTTCTTAGACATTACAGGCTATTGCCAATACTACTGGTTACAGCCTCCACAGGCTGACAGTAAGACAAATTGCTGAAGAAACCACATTCTTACATCACTGAACATGGAGAAATAAAGCTGGTGCCCAAGTAGAAGCTTTACTCTTATTGACTAGTGTTCATGGTGCTGGAAGTTACAATACGTGCTATTGAAGGAGAAAAGTTTTCATCAATTTCATACAGCTACAAACTCTGTGAGCTATAATAGTGGCCTGCCTACAAGATATATTGGAACATAGTGGCACAAATATTATGGAAGTAGCCATTCACATTTTGATTAGATGATGGATCCTATACCTGACAACTCTTAATGAAACCAAGAACTTCAGACTCACTTTATCACATATCCTAGGGGAAAATCTATGCCTATTACTCTGCTAAACAAACATAACAATAAAATAACTGCTAATAAAATATTGCTATACCCATAGATTGCTACATTGCTCAGGCCTCATCAAAGAAACTTCTTCTTGTAGAATAGGAATTAACAGAGACACACAACTGCAAAACCTATAGACAGTGAGATATTTATGAGCAATCAGCCCTACATGGGACAACTAGATCACATTCCTTGTTCCAAGATTCCAAGATTTATGCAAAGAAGAGAAGAAAAAATGTAAAAGCTGGAGGTGGTGGATGACACCAAGGAAGCAGTGCCTTCCAGACAGGGCCTGATTGATGCACATATGATGGAGACTCACAGACTGGCAGCACATGCAAGTTAAAACCAGACAAACTCCAGAGTAGGAGATGTGAGCACGAAGTACAAGTAAACAAGTAGCTATTTGCAGTTGATAGTTGCTGCAAGAGAGAATGTTGTTTTATAGAGACATAAATGGAGTCTCACTGGGTATATTCATGATACTTCTGGGCAGGCTTCATTCTCAAGACCAACAAAAATGACCAATAAACACAGTCTCCATGTGGTTCCCTGCCCCTTTATTAAACAGAAGTATTTTTTCATACAATGTAATCTGAATATTGTTTCCCCTTCCTCCACTCCTCTTCATTTCTTCCCACAGGATCTCCCATCAAGATCTACTCCATAGACCTAGTGATCCCTAAATTCCTAGATCCCTAGATCCTTAGATCCCTAGATGCCTAGATCTAGCATCTATCAATTGCAAATAGCTTTTTGTTTAATTGTGGAACTTTGTACTTAAACACAGCTATACTCTAAGAGATAACATCAAAAATATAGCCAAATAAAATGTAATAAGATAAAACAACAACAAAATACATCATATTGAAGTTGGACAAGGTAAGCCAACAGAAAGATCAAAGAGCCCTAAGGGAAGGCGCATGAATCAGAGACCCACTCATTTACATATTCAGGAACTCATGAAAGTACTAAACTCAAAGCTATGGTGTATGGGTAGAGTACCTGGAGCAGACCCATGTAGGACATTTGCCTGCCACTTCAGTCTCTGTAAGTTCAAATGAGCTTTTCTTAGTTGTTTTACAGGGTCTACTCTCCCGGTGTCCCCTATTCATCTGTCTCCACAACTCCTACTGCTGCCTCTTCTAATCAGTTCTCTGAGCTCTAAAGTGAGGCAATTAATGGAGACATCTCATTTAGGTTGAGGTTTTAGTGTTATGTGTTCTAAGCTTTCTCTCTGTCTCTCTGTCTCTCTGTCTCTGTCTCTCTGTCTGTCTCTGTCTCTCTCTCTGTCTCTCTCTGTCTCTCTGTCTCTCTCTCCATCTCTCTGTCTCTGTCTGTCTCTGTCTGTCTCTGTCTGTCTCTGTCTCTCTGTCTGTCTCTCTGTCTCTGTCTCTGTCTCTGTCTCTCTCTCTCTCTCTCTCTCTCTCTCTCTGTGTGTGTGTGTGTGTGTGTTGTCTAGCTTTAGGTCTCTGTATTTGTTCCCATGTGATACAGGAGGAAGACTCTGATGACGGCTGAATAGGGCAATCATCTGTGAGTTTAGCAGAATATAGTTAGGAATCTTTCTGTTACTTTTTTTTTAATACCAGTATTTTGATTTTATCATAGACCTCTGGACCATCTAGTCTCTGGTTTTTTTAATCACCCAGATAGTGTCAGGCAGGGGTTCCATCTCATGCAGTGGGCCTAAAGTCAAATCCTTACTACCATGTACATGTCCACTTTTGTCTGGTCTCTGTATACTTTATGTTCTTTTCAGGAGGTGAGGTAGTTTGGTTTGGTTTGGCTTTGGTTTGATTTTCTTTCATCCTTTTTTTTTGAGATAGAGTACATGAAGTCAACAGTAGAAAGGGTGGAGTATCTAAGAGAAGTTGAGGTGGGGAAGAAAGCCAGCAAAATATATTGTTTGGAATATTTAAAATAAGTTTTTAAATGGTAGATGTTGCCCACCAGAACAATTTTTGAGGTTTTCCCCTGCCTTCTAAATGTATCCACATACATGTGCATAACCATACACATGTGCACACACATATGCAACACATACACAATAGCTGTAAGAAGAACACAGTCATCAAACAAAATCAGACTCAATGTCTTACTTGTTCAAATGTTCTCTGAGCACCCAGAACCCCTAAAGTAATTCTTACAAATGTAATTGTACCAGATGAATTATAATCACTCTCAGTGCTCAGATACATGTCTGGTGCAATAGTATTAATATATTTAAATGATACACATTAAGCTTACAGTAACCTACCACAGCAATATTATGTAAAAGTCAATCAGAAAAATGTATTTAACTGTAGGTTATTTGAATATCATAGCAGTCTTCTTTTGACTGAAATTAAAACAAAATTAAAGTCACCAGTAAAAAGAATATATCTGGAGAAAAGAGAAAATTTCAAAAAATGATAATACAAGCTCCAGAAATTCAAGACATACACTAAGAGCATTAAATCTATTGATCAATAATTACTCTTAAAAATAATGCCTTGCTATCATCAACTTGTCTAGATTCTTACAAACTGAAACTATATATACAGACTCTATTTTACTCCATGTTCATTGAAGTGTTTTTGATTAACAAGATATGAATAAAGGAAGGATATTTCAGTAGCTAAGCTCTTGCTGTGCTTCTGGAAGACCTGAGTTCAGTTCCCAGCCCAAGTTAACACTACAGTCACAAGGTCTCTGATGCCTCTGGCCTCTATACTCACACTCGCCTGCACATATGCCCACAAACACACATGAATACACACAAATAAATACATAAATATTTTAAATTAATAAATAAATAAGAAAGATCAAATGATGAGATAAACCAATATTTTCACTGCCCTGAAGTTTTATTTTAACAACATGAATTTAGGTTTAATATTATTTTATTAAAATTAATCATACCTCCTATAAATTTGGCTCATCTAACTTGTTCACAGACTGGATTCAGAGGCACATAAATGACTAATATGGTTCTCCTCTGGATGTCACCTCATGGGGACCGAAACCTCTGAAACCATGAGCAAAAATAAATGTTCTCTTGAGGTTCCCCCAGTCTTTTTAACAGAGAGATGCAAAGTCTATCACATTAAGACACAAATTCTGATAAGTAGAAGCTGTGATAATTCATGCGGGCTGTAAACTGGTGAAATTTCCACTGCAGGGTCCACAGCAATAAGCTAGAATTAGATGGTTGGAAAAGTCATTGGAATTCATAAAACAATCATCTTATGAAACCTGAGACTACACTGAAAAAAGCAATTCACCTCAGCTTGGCATTGGGCCGTTAAGAAAACATACGATCCTGGCTCACAAAATACAGAAAGCAACAATAACCATCCACAGGGATTTATAACTTTTCTAAGATCCAGGAGGACATAATGATAATCATTGTCAGCTGGAGGCACAGGTCGATAACTCAAAGGTCATTTTCCACAAGCAGATAATAGGACAGGCACAGGCATCATTTTCCTTAAGCACCATCTCATTTCTGTCCCAGATTAGAAATCACTCATTTTCTTTCCACTCTCTCATAAGTAAACAGCTCATTCTAGATGAACAGGAGGCCACTTTTATTAGCATACATTCAAATGCTTTTTCTAAAGGGCTGTTCCTCCTTTACAGGTGTGTAATAACCCCTCAAGTTACCTTGTTATTAAGCTGCACTGATCCAAATGGGACCATGCTGCTGGGACTCAAAGAGATATAAGGAGAAACAGTGATATGGGGAAGGCAGTTTTCATTAAGTGATGTGTAAAGGTCAAGGACAGTAATGACATGACCATCCTATGCATGTCCGTGAGAATTAATTACAACCACTTCTGATGCTGAGCCAGGAGGGCAAAGCTGTATAATTCCTTTTGTCTACATTTGACTATCCAGTATTACTTTCCCTATGTGTGTCTTACCCTTGGATATTCACTTCTTTCTTGAAAAAGAAACAACATGTTGGATAGGAATTATATATCATTATTTTCATGCAGAAATAGCAGTATATATAAGCATACATAGTATGCTGTATATAGATTATATATTGCCTGTATTTGCATGTGTACTTGAAAAATATATCTAAGGGGACATTACAGTGTATTATGTTAAATATATCATTGTAATAATATGTATATTAATAAATATATACATATATTATACATATGCATTAAAATATGTACACATATAAATATATATAAAATACATAAAGAAATTCATTTAATTATAATGAAGTAGTAATATGCTTTATGTTTTCCAATTTTATTTTCCACCCCAATAAAAGCTTTGAGTTCTAGCAGCACTTTGAAAGCTTTTCTTACAGAGGATCTGGGTCCAGCTAACAGGAAGATCAGTACACAACCACCTGTAACTCCAGCTCCAGAGGCTCTGACATCCTCTCCTCGCCTCTAGAAGCATTACATACACACAATTTGCAACTAAACAAGCAGCCATTCAGACATACACATAAACAAACTTACATAAAAATTTAAAACTACAGTAGGGTTTAAACATTTGCATTTCTATGTATCTTTAACTATAAGGGCAACAAAAGACATCTCCAACAAGTGATAAGGTACACAAAGCCTCAAGATCCCACACCACATAGCAACACAAGAATGGTTTGAAGGAGTCTTTGAAACCAAAATTTTAAAACTGAATGAAACAAAGTGCAAGGTTTTATTTAGGTTAACCCAGGAAACCTCAACTACGACGAGTATAATCTACTGTGATGCACGAACCATTAAAAAAAAATACAAAAAACAAAAAACGAGCTTCCTATTGCCATTATCGTGAGTCCATATCATCATAATGCTAATTCAAAAGCAAAACCTTTGCAATTAGGCACTTCAGTATATTGGCATATTAACTAATCTCTCATTAAATAAAGTGCCATTTTTACTGTTTAATAAAGCACAAATCCATTACAGCAAATAAGGTTAATGTGGAAAATGCCACAGAAAGTAGAGAAAGTGTTACTACGAAATGTGCTGATGAGCCCCACCCCCTCCCCAAAGTGGGTCATTTCAGAATGTGCCACATCTCCAAATCCAGGAAGAAATACAGGACGATAACACACAGGACACAAAAACAGTGGCTTGTGAATTTATTTCAACTTGAGAATCAATACGGTTTTTTTTACAAGTTTTTTTCCAAAGACAATAAAAAGTGCTCAGGTCTGAGAATTCTGTAGGGGGAGCAGAAAGATTGTTCATCCTCCTTACTGGGGGGGGGGCAGACAATGGGTGTCCTCCTTTCACTCCGATGATTCTAGTTATCAGATCTGAACAGAGAGTGAAATCACCTTACCATTTGTCCAAGATGTATCAAGTCTTGTTTCCCTTGGCATAATGTGCTCCAGGGTGACTCAGATTATTGTAAATGGCAATATCCTCTTTCTGGAAGTTGCATAATATTCTATCAGGTATATATGTCACCATTTATCCACTTATCCTTTGATTTATGCCCAGAATGTTTCTGTATTACAGCTCTTGTAAGAGATGCCACAGGGACTATAGAAGTATACAGCAGGTCATACAATGCAACTTTAATTTAGGTGGACATTTATGCTTGTGGATATGCATTTATTCAACAGAGATCGAAGAATCATAAGGCAGTTCTGTCAGAAACTTATTGAAGAATTTCCCCACAGTTTTTACTTTCACCAGAAATATTTTCCTTACATCCCCACCAACCCTTGTCCTTTTATTTTCACACAGTTTTACTGTGTACCTCAGATGAGCTTTCACCTTACTAGTGCTGGGATTACTGGTGTATGGCAAAGCTACAACCACAGCCTCCCTCTCATCTTTTTGATCTAGCATGGCAGACCACTGGTGTTTCTCTTACATCTCACTAAGGGCAAGCGTTGCCAAGCATTATTCAATACATCTGCTGGCCAAGGCACTACCTTTGGAAAAACCCTCTTCAGGTCCCTTTGCACTTTTAAGTGGAGATGTGTGTGTGTGTGTGTGTGTGTGTGTGTGTGTGAGAGAGAGAGAGAGAGAGAGAGAAAGAGAGAGAGAGAGAGAGAGAGAGAGAGAGAGAAAGAGAGAGAGAGAGTTCCTCTTGTACATTAACAATTTACTGGCTGTGTGGTATGCTAATACATTTTTTCTTCTGTGGAGACCCACATTATCTCTTTCATTGTTATCTATGTTTTGCTTTTTAGCTAAGTGTATTTTTGCTTTTCCTGCACTCTGGATGTGATTTCCAAAAGAGTTGGTACAAAGCCCAATATTTAGAAGCTTTCCCATAATATCTTCTTCAAGAGTTTTATATCTTCAGGTCTTATATTTCGTCTTTATTTTGAAGTTATTTCTCTGTGTGATAGAGGGTAAGGGTATACTTTATTCCTTTGAATGTGGTTACTATCTAGTGTTGATGGAAAAATATAAAAATAAAAAAAAGCATAGGTGTCTTTTACCTCCCTAGGTCTGCACCACGGTGCCACAAGGTATCTGCTAGATATCTTGGCAGAAACACATCCCAGCCACGCACTTTCCTACACTCAAACCCTCACATAAAAGAACACACAGCACAATAACCTTAGATCCAACTGATAAGATATAATTGCCCACTTAAACATATAAAGCCTGGTACCATTCATCCCTTAGGAACATCAATAACAACCTGTAAATACACAGAGCAGAATCTTAACATCACCTGCCATGGCTTCTCACCCTCTCCTCTCGTCTCCTCCTCTTCCTTCAATCTTCTCTCCTGCCCATCCTTCCTTCTCCTCCAATGACAGGCTTTCTTCTATCCTGTACCTGCCCCTAACCTTTACTTTACAAATTCAATGGGGAGGTTCTGGTGAAGTCACCTGATTCCTGAGTAAGTGACTAAGCAGCTGTCCTTGGGGCAGTGGAATTAGCATCAAAATACAGATAACTTCAGGGCAAACCTCAACAATCTAGTATTCTTGCCATTTTTTGAAAAGATGACCCTTGTCCTAGCATTTTCTTTGTGATGGATTAAATTAGTAGATGATGTACTCTTTAGTTTATTAATTCTAATCTGTATTCTGATCTATATGTCTATTTTGATGTTAGTACTGTCTTGCTTTGAGCACTGCAATTTTGTGATATAAATTGAAACCAGAAGATGTGATATTGCCAACTTTATATTTTTTCTCAAAGTCATTTGACTAGTTGGATATTTTGTGTTCCCACACACATCTTAGAATTTATCTATCTATATTATTTTAATTGATATACTTATGTGTATGTGTCACATGCAAGCATGGGCATGTGGAGGCCAGAAGAAAGTGCTAGAGTCTCTGGGTTTGTGAGCTGTCTGACATGGGGGCTTCGTAATAAAACATTTGTCAGAATAGCAAATGTTTTTAACCTTCAATCCATCAGTCCAGCCCTGAGTTTTTGTGTATGAAGTTATTAGATTTTACATAAAAATTCTCCTGGACCTACATACACTGCTTTCCGCAGTATGTACATTTAAATAAAATTGATTTTCCTCCCAGTGACATGTGTTTCCATGCAGTGGCATTGATGTTACCTTTAATTTGGTGGTGGAGAAATGTCTATATAGTTATAAGCCGTTCTTCTTACAGTGGACCTGGTATCAGTTCTCAGAACCTACATAACAGCTCACTATCACCCATAACTCCAGTTCCAGAGCAAATGAACTCCACAGGTAGTATGCACACATGTGGTGCACATACAAAAATCCAAGCAAAACACTCATAGACACAAAATAAAAAAAAATCTTACAATCTTTTAAGTCTGAGTTTTATCAACCTTCCTCTCTACTAAATGAATTCTTGAATATTTTATTATTAATGTTATCATAGATGGTACTATTTTCTAAATTTTATTTCACAGAGATTGGTATGAATGCAAAAAAGTTCAACTGTCTTTTGTGCTCACCTTTGAAAAATTCACTCATTTTTAGCAACTTTTAGTTGATTCTTTATGATTCTCCATATAAGCTCATGCATATGCAAATAAGGACAATATTATTGCTTGCATTATAATTTGATTATTGTCTGTTTCTTTCACTTCCCTGTGGGTTCTTCTGAGTATTTTACAGTACTAAAGTATGGAGAGGAGGTTTTACTTCTTATCCTGAATCTTAGACATTTCTTGTCTATAAAAATATTTCCACTAATAAAAACAATGAGGCTTTCTCTGTGATGTTCACCAATACTCTTGAACATGTGGAAGAAACTTCTGTTTACACTGCTTTGTGAAGAATTGTCAGATGCTGAAACACGTTGGACTCTGTCAGATGCTTTGGCTGCATCTCTGACATGATAGTCTGGTTCTGCCCTTCCAATCCTTTGTGGCTGGCTAGGGGTCATCGAACCTTGACTTCTGTCAGAATCTTATTTAGTTTTAAGAAAGCACTGAGAAGCATTAAATGGCTTAGTCTCAAAGGCCATTCATAGGTCATTCTGATTTAAATTGAATCTGACAGTGAGGTTGAGGACCAATATTTGATGGTCATGGGCATCTGTAAAATACAATTATTCCTTGCCCTAAATTAATTCAAACCGTTATCAATGCTCATTTCTGAATATCAGATGATGTAATCTTTCTTTTAAAGTAGTTAAGACAAATTTGGCATCATGCAGACTAGATAAGATCTTAACTTGTGCCCTATTACTCTTCTTTCCATGTATTAGAGAGGATGACACAGCTTTATTTACCTGTGAGAATGATTGACAATTGCAAGATCTTGCTAAGTCACTGGGAAAGAGTAGATGGAAACCTTGTTTGGTTATATTTATTTTCCTCTTTCCTGCCATACCTCTATTCATTACATACCCAATTTTGTGTATATAGAACTCTACATGACATTGAAACAGATTCCTGTTTCTGACAGACAAGTAACAACAAAGAGCAGTGACAATAAAGCAATGACTCTGAGACTATAAGTACTTTTTCTCTTGAAGAAAACCAAGGTTTACTTCCCAGCATGCATGTGGTGGCTCATAACCATCTGTAATTCTACCTCCAGGAATCTGAAGACCACTTCCAGCCTCTATGTGCATGTGATGCACACATTACACAACACGCACACACATACACACACACACACACACACACACACACACACACACACAAACACTTATACATCTGGAATAATCTTTTTTAAAAAGTAAGCATCAGGGCTGTAGTATCAAAGATGAAACACATATGATTGTTCTCCAGTGACATTTCAATTCAAAATTGTGAAACCCTATTTGATGTAGAACTCAAAGTCTACTCCAAAAAAATTAAAATTAAAATTAAAAAATTAAAAAATAAATAAAAATAAAAGGTATAGGATTTGATTTTAAAGAATTCTTTCTTTAATAGCTTCAATAATTATTTTATTGCAAAGTATTTTATAAATACTTTCTAACATTCCAATTCTAATTATTCTAAAAAAACATAACTAAAAGAACTGCTAAAAGAAATCAGAGAAAATCTAAGTACTTTAATGATGCTTTGTGATCATGGATTGGAAGATATTTTTTTAAGATTGTAATTCTTTACATTTGACTACTAAATTGGAAGGGAAAAGAGATTAGCCCAGGCCTGGATTAGAAATGACAAACAGATTTTTGAAGCAATCCATAATTTCCTTTGTAACCTCAGTTATAATAGGCCATTCATTTCTGTAATATTATCTCAAGAAAATGTTGGTCACATCTTTCTGGATTTCCAGCTCTGCTTACACACCAGAAAGAGTAAAACCAGCTTTCTAGTCATAGAAATGAGGGTATATTTCAAATACCCTGAGCTGGAGTTTTCCTTTCTCTTTTTTCTCTTGAAACAATTATTTAAAATTTAAAGGAGGGCTTATAATATATAATACTCTTTGGGGTTGTTGGTCAGGGGATTCTGAAAGATTCATAAAGTAATAAAGACAATTGATGCTCCCTTTAGATGTCTTCCAGAAGTTCAAGTACCGATGAAGTACACAATTTGAACACTGAATTTGGAGGATGAGAGCAGAATGCTGTGCAAAAATTCCTCCCCGAGGACTAGCTTTCAAAGTACCAGAAGGTTCTATGCAAATTGCCAAGGGGAGAAATGATTTAATAGTTCTTCTCACTATGATGCCTACAAACCACCAAAATGACCAGCACACCAAGGTAGCCCTAAAAATGTAACAGTGGCACTCATATCTTGGCAGTAACCACCGATTGTCTGATCAGATTGAAAACTCAACAAATGGAAGAAAATCTTTCCTGGTAATGGAAACTGACACAACCATGTAGCCTAGAGGCTAATTACTTTCAACTCTTCCCACAACCAATTTAACTTCAAACTACATTCTAAACACTTACCCTTATACACGCAGATAAATATTGCCCTTACACTTCCTCAAAACACTTACCTTTTGCATCAAAAACTCCAGAGAATGAGTTCATGGCCATTATGGAGGGGAACATGGCAGCAAGCCGACAGAATGGCACTGGGGCTGTAGCTGAGAGTTTACTCATCTGTAAATTCAAAAAGGTAGGAGGAGCCTTTTGAGAACTTAAAGTCCATTTTCAGTGACACACCTTTTACCTCAAGACAACAAGGCCAACAGTCCTAATCCTTCCCCAAACAGTCCCACAAATGGGTACTAAGCACTCAAATATATGAGACTATGGAATCACTTTAATTCAAGTCACTAAAGAGACCATTAGAGAACACTACAACTCATTGAAATCTGGATAATAACTAACTGTGGGGTGCCTACTCCTATTTGATATACTAACAATACACTCTCTACACCTAACGTCCCCCAAACATTGAGGGATTGGGGAGCACAGAACTAGAAATCCTGCTACAAAGTTGTGAGTTGTGCTAGAAATGTCAGAGGAGCTGTAGCTATGAAATCTCAACAATGTGGATGCTCGGACTTTACTATGACAACACTAATTGAAATCCAATGCAGATGGGATAAATCTCACCAGGGCCTCATCGCAACATGAGGAGCTACATGAAATTAACAGTGGCCAAGAGAAAAAGAATTAATCTTCCCCTTGAAGGAACTGTCCAATGGATATCCAATGTCAAATGTCCAGCCTTAAAGTGGTAAACATACACAACACTAAATGGACTCAGCAGGTTGCATGTATATACTTATTCTCATATATATACATATATTATAAAAAGAGGCCAAGAATTTACAAAGGAGTGGTTAAAGGAGATATGGGAAGAGTTAGAAGGAAGACAGGAAAGATAAAATGATATAATTTTAAATAAATAAAACCACTATGATACTAAGCTATAGAAAGAAATCTGCTGTTTCTTATAACTACCTTATACAAAGTTTGGTATTTTAAAACACAAATAGTACTAAGAATGGAAAATGATGCTTCAGTTTTTCCAATGGTTCTTAAATGCTCCCTAAATAACATGATTCTTTTTGTTTTAAGACAGAGTCTTACTATATTATACAGTAGGATCTCAAGTTATTTTTTTTATTTTAATTTTTGCATTTTTTTATTTGTGTGAGCATGTATCAGTTTGTGTGTGTATGTGTGTATTCTGCAGTGTATGTGCTGAGTTAACAGTAAAACTTGTCAGAGATGTTTCTCTCATTCCACCATGTGAGACCTGGGGATCAAATCCCAGTTTTCTGCTCACTGAAAAGGTTCTTTATTCTCTGAATCATACAGGAAACCCTGATCTTACATTTTTGAAGCAAAATATCCCAAGTTTGGGAAGTCTTTGTTTTGGTTTGTTTATGTTTGGCTTTGGTCAGACTGGGTTATATTTGTTCCTGGAATCTGAACCCCAGGCAATCTGTCCTACATATTGAGCCAGCACTCTACCACTGAGCCACATTCCCAACTATTTTTTGTATCTTTTAATAAACTTATTCTAATGTTTACATAGAAAAGCAAAGGTTTTGGATACTTTCTTCTGGGTCTTTTAGTCTTCTAAAAAGAAAAGGCAAAGTTAGAGGACTCGTCATACACAATGTCATAATTTACTAAGAAATTACCAGATTCTGGATCATACAGTATTAACAAAGGGAAGAAGCAAGGGTGAAATGGAATATATGGTTCAGCAACTGACATATTAATATAGAGCACTGTGGTGGAGGAAGGCACAACACCACAGAAAAGATGAGAGATCACCTTCCCAGTGCTGGGATATTTTAGTGTCTAAATGTAGAAACTAAGTGTAGACCTCAATGCTTACATAAAATTTCTAAGTGTAGACCTCAATGCTTACATAAAAATTAAGTCTATATTAACTAGAGACATAAGTGCAAAGTCCAAGATTTCAGATAGGAATATAACAGAGAAAAGTGGTAAGATTGAGATCCATGAAACAAACGATGGGATGCAGTTCACTAAAATTAAAAGTTATTGCCCTGTGAAATTCACAACCAAATTGAGAAGAGGACAAGCTGTTCACTGAGGAAATAAGCTTGCAAATCACATATCTTATTTCAGAAAATATTTTGGATTTTAAAGCTCAACCAAATGTAAATAATACTAGAAGGAAACCTCAGAAAGTGACCTGGGGACATTGCTGTGCTTTTAGGTTTGCAAGTGGAAAATAAACATGTAGGAAGATGCACAGATTTTATAGGAAAGCAGACATTAAAGCAGGGAAATACAGTTTTACACTTTGAGGAATAGGCATGTCAGGGCAGGGGACATGAGAAAGAGAAAATTCTACAGAAAGGGAGAAAGAGCGACTCCCCTATGTGCAGGTGACAATTCACACAGTATCCCTGTTTTTGAAAGTGGTACAGCTTCCACTTCTTACAATGCTAAGTGGTCTTCTGTTAAATCCAGGAATTGTTTTCCAAGATCTCCACTACGCTCTTTCTCCCTAATCTCTATCTTGGCCCTCTCCATGCCTTTCAGTCTGTGCTGATGTACGGGTGTGTGCAGGTGCATGTGCTTGTATGTGTGTATGTGCTCTGTGCATGTGGAGGCCTAATGAAAACCTTGGGGTTAACCTCAGAAACAGCCCACCTTGTCCTGCAACACATGTTCTCTCCTTGGCCAACAAGGGTTATAAACATCAAACACACAACTTACTTTTACCCCAATCCCACTTACAGATATTTACTTCAGGAACTTTGTGACCTGTGTTTTTACACAAGAAAAATACAACTACGTGCATATAAATGTGTGTTCGTGAATATATGGCGATGGGTATAGATGAACATATAGTATTCACAGGATTCTTAGGACAATAAAATTATTTTATATAATGTTATAGGGCTCAACACCTAAAACTACAGATTTGTGAACACTATGAAATTTGGGTTTGCAAATGATGAATGCATAAAAGCAATCACTGTACCATGGAGAAGTAAATGGTTGTAAGAATGTCACAGACATGTTAACAAGATGAGCCCAAAGCTTCGGGCACCTACTTAAAAATGCGTTCAACAAACACCATGAAAAGTGCTTGTAAGAGCCTTAAAATGAGCCACAAAATGGATAACACAGTACTATATTATAACCCAAATTATATAGTAAATATTTATGAATTTGAATTGATGGAATTTAAATATAGGAACTGAGGAGATGGCTCAACAGTTAAGGATGTTTGCTACTCTTTAAGATGAGCTGAGTTCAGTTTCTAGAACCTGTGTCAGGTATCTCACAATCACCTGTGACTCCAGCTCCAGGGGTATCTGGTTCTCTCTTCTGGCATTCGAGGGGGCCCCCACACAGAAGCACATGCTTACCTAGACACACAAACACAGTAAATAATTTAAATACAGGACACATAAATGGAAGAAAATAAAAAAAAACTCTCATACAGAGAAACTCCAAATGTATCGTGAATGCTCCTCTAAGTACTGGCACATAGCACCTCTCCTCCACTGGGATCTGCACATACAAAACTCTCCCACAGAAGACAGCATGGAAAGCAAGGTCAAAGGACCACCTAAGTATGGAGAAAGTTTAAAAGCATCTCTTCAGCCAACTGATGAAGACACAGACCCGAGTGTTGATGACAAGCTCCATTGACAGTACGGAAGGACCAGCTTTAGCCACTGTGACTTCCCTCTTACTCCTTACTGTAGCAGCAAACCAATTAAACAGGAGAGCATCAGACAAGTTATCCCTGAGGGACTTTCCACAGGACACCTTAAGACACTATTTCAAAGCAGTGCAGAAGTTCAAAAACAACGTAAGCCTGAACACTTCGTATCCTGGAAGATCCTGAGGAAACAGAATACCTCAGTGTGAGAGGTAGACTGGAAAGGAGAAAGAGCATGGTAGGAAAAAGACTTGCATTCGAAAAAACTGTAGATATTCGTGTAGAGATATACATAAGGCATTAACTCTGAGGTACAAATAAACATTGGTGTCCTATTAAGGCATAAAATAAAAGCAGTTCACCTTGGTGTCATTTAGCCAAGAGCAATTCCAGATTTGAATTGTGTACTTCATGCTTCATTTCTTCTGTACTGTGTTTGTTGGATGAGTCTAAATCTGTACCTGATGACTTGTCTTGTAACTCTGTCCCTGCGTTGTTTTCTATTTCTTTCCCCATCAAAAGCCTTTGCTCTGTCTTTATTGACTAGCATTGAAAACATCTCATAATGAAGGAATGGGATATTTTTCAGAAATCCTTGACAGAGTTTTACAAGGGATTAAGTCACTGGCTTTAACTGATCTAGAAAACAAGCATCACTGTTTATCAACCAATATCTATAAATATTGCTTCATCTATTATAATAGATTTTAGAAATTTGCTTTCAACTTTTGTATTTGATGCTTTCTTTCTTTTCTTTTTTTGATGGAATACATGTTTTAATGATTTTTACTGTATATTTATTATTTACATTTCAAATTTTATTACCTTTCCTGGTTTTCCAGCCATAACACCCCTATCCCATCCCCCTCCCTTTCTTCTATGAGGGTGTTCCTCCTCTTCAACCACCCACACCTTCCCACACCTCCTGACATTCCCCTGCACAGGGGGCATCCAGCCTTGGCAGGATCAAGGGCTTCTCCTCCCATTGGTGCCCAAACAGGCCATCCTTTACTACATACACAGTTGGAGCCATGGGTCAGTCCATATGTACTCTTTGGGTAACGGTTTAGTCCCTGGGAGTTCTAGTTGGTTGGTATTGTTGTTCTTATGGGGTTGCAAGCTCCTTCAGCTCCTTTAATCCTTTCTCTAATTCCTCCACCAGGGACACTGTTCTCAGTTCAATGGTTTGCTGCTAGCATTTGCCTCTGTGTTTGACCTGCTCTGGCTGAGCCTCTCAGGAGACAGCTATATCAGGCTCCTGTCAGCATGTATTTCTTGGCTTCATCAATATTATCTATCTAGTTTTGGTGGCCATATATAAGTAGGCTGTATACTGTGAAAGGACAGGCTCTGAATGGCCATTCCTTCAGTTTCTGCTCCAAACTTTGTCTCCATATCTCCTGCTATGAATATGTTTGTTCCCCCTTTTAAGGAGGACTGAAGCATCCATACTTGGTCATCCTTCTTCTTGAGCTTCATGTGGCCTGTGGATTTTATCTTGAGTAACTCAAGCTTTTTGGCTAATATCCACTTCAGTAAGTGCATACCATGTGTGTATTTTTTTGTGATTTGGTTACCTCACTTAGGATGATATTTTCTAGTTCCATCCATTTGTCTATGAATTTCATGAAGTCCTTGTTTTTGATAGCTGAGTAGTACTCCATTGTGTAGATGTACCACATTTTCTGTATCCATTACTCTGTTGAAGGGCATCTGTGTTCAACAAATGACACCTGTGCATTATCTGGGTCATGGCCATAATAGAGTACATAATTTTAAGATTTCAGTTATGCATTAGCTTAGATTATAAAAGTTGATTACATGGGAAATCCAATGCAAGTAAAAGCAGTTGTCACATTGTTCTCTTAAAGGCAGGTTAAACAAACAGTCTGAGTACACAGAAGGATAGCATCCTTAAGTCTTGAAGGACTTCAAGTATCTTATTAACTCTAACTATGAGGTCCAAAAAGTATTCCACTCTATCAGCATTTAAGAGATATTTTCATAATATTGCATTGGCACAGATGCCAGTTATAATGTACTGATAATGATCTCCAACAGGCTGGACTACAGAACTTATTACTGTGCATACAGCAAATTTACAATCTTGTGCTGCTGCTTAAAATATAACAGCTTGACTCAGTCCTCTTGCTCCTTAGAAGGTATGACAATCATCCCTCAATTATTCTAGGAATTTTTAAAGTTGTTATCAGCAAATCAGTGTTTATTTTAGATTAATGTTAACCCTTTCTGGGGTTATGAATGGTTAATATGTGTTTTTTGAATATTAGAATATTTTTAATTCCCAGGTGAAATTAGTATTTTAACATCAGAAGTTCTAAGCACCATCAAAATAGAAAGTCCTCATCATTCTGCTCATTGAGAGCATCTTTTGGGTTGGCTCATTGGGAAGCCTCAGAAGAGTAATGATCACTAATTTTGCATAGCACAGCATAGAAACTAGAAGACATGTTTTCTCATACAGTCTGTCCTTTATATCCATAAGAATCATAATAAAAAGCATGAGACTGTAAAATATAAGACCAAAAGCAAAGATAAAAAGTGAATTTTCAAACTTTCTAAACTGAAGGATTCAAGATCTCCATAGGAAAATTGATTCTGGGTAAAGGAGCCTTCCAGATTCTAGACCTCATAGCTGAGAAATTAAGTTTCCTGGAGTTGAACCTGCTGACAGGAGAATTAACTCCTGAATTGAATTGAAATGAATGAAGTGAGGCTGGGGCTGTCACTTGTATCAATAAACTCCCAAGTGACAAGAGACTCAAGGTTTTGAAGTCTGGAGCTAAAGGCACTCAAGCAAGAAGACCTGAGCTCTGGTCTCAGCCTCCTATAAATTCTCAGGTGCATCATTGACAGCCCCGTAATCCTTACACTGAAGGGGGAGAAACAGAAGGATCCCTGGGTCAATGACAACCATTTTACAAAAATACAAGAGCTCAAGGACCATTAGGAGACTTTATCTCAATATGGAAGGTAGAAAGCCATCAAGAGAGATACTCAGTGTTGATCTCTGACATTCTCCCACCTATACATGTGCAAGCACACCCCATTCATATGAACATGTTCAAAAATATACATCACACACACACACACACACACACACACACACACACACAGAGAGAGAGAGAGAGAGAGAGAGAGAGAGAGAGAGAGAGAGAGAGAGAGAGACCTAAAGACCCATGGCATGTAATTAAGGAACTCTGAATAATTTCAAACAGCTAATTATGTTTTAGGATGCTTGGCCTCATCCAATGAAGATGAGTGTAGGGATGAGTGTATCATTGCTTGAAAATAGTAAACTAGGCATTGCTGTTTAGCTAGTTCTGCAAAGCTAGGAAACTGAACGTAAACATGATCTTCCAATATTTATATGTGTAATAAATTACAAAATTTTTAGAGAGATTTTAAAATTAATTTTTGGTCATCACACAAATAATGCATTTCATTTTCACATGCACATTACATATCTTTATACTTCTTTTTTTCCATCTTTATTAAATTGGGTATTTCTTATTTACATTTCAACTGTTATCCCCTTTCCCAGTTTCCAGGCCAACATACCCCTAACCCCTCCCACTCCCCTTCTATATGGGTGTTCTTTATACCTCTTGATTTTCATTTTTATTAATTCATGTATTCACTTTACATCCAAATTGTGGCTCCCCCTCCCAGCACTTCCTCAAATAACCCCTCCTGCATACTGCTCCCCTCATTCACTAAGCTGTACCTTCTTCCCCCACCCTTCCACCTTTCATTGATCTCTTAAATCCTCCCAAATATTTCCTCTTTCGGCA
This sequence comes from Rattus norvegicus, assembly GCF_021556685.1. NCBI lineage: Eukaryota > Metazoa > Chordata > Mammalia > Rodentia > Muridae > Rattus > Rattus norvegicus. Next base: position 39,295,659 of record NC_141550.1, read on the forward strand.
TTCATAACACAGTATTCCATTATCCTCTTCTGTTTCCCCTTTCCCTCCCTCCTGACCATTTTTCTCCCATGTCATGTGATCTTTCTAGTTTGATGGCCCAAAATATGCATATATGAGAGTATATATGTATATATATATATATATATATATATATATATTCATACAATCTATATGAGGGAAAATGTGTGAGATTCTTTCTGCTTTTGGCTTGCTTCCATTTGAAATTTGAAGATTTCTCTGAGATCTTTTCTGCATGGTTCATCTCTCTTTTATCACCATTTCCTCACCAGAATGGAGATTTTATTGAGTGGGGGACAAGTGTGAATGGTTGCTTTACAAACTGATTAGAAAATTCCTAGCTTACATGGTGCCTTAGATTTCCATTTCCTGACTAGATAGTTAAGACTCTTCTATTTTAACAGTGAGAAGCTTCCCCTTTCAAAGCTATCCCTGCTTTAATGGGTATACACCGTGAAGCCTAAATTTTACAATAAAGGAGACTCTAATTAGACCTTTCAATTCAGAAAAGCAGCTAACTCTTTTGCTCCAACATAAAAATGTTCAGTAAAGCCTTTCCCCTTTCTGTAGTGAAAATATCAGTTATCTTTAAGGGGAAGAAAAGGCACAAATTATCCCACCTCCATTCTCAATCCAAGCAAAGTCAGAGGCAGTGGACCCAGCTTCTTTGCCTTTCTACATCAGAAGGCAGGTGAATTTCAAAATCTGAGGCAGCAACTGAGAGCAATACTGTAGAGGGAAAGGCATTGGCAGGGCTTTTAAGCCCTTTACACCAACTCGAAACGCCTTCGAGTTAAAAGCATGAAAATTGCAGTACCTACTTCAATAAGCAAGTCGCTTAAATATAATTTTTGGCACCACATACATATTCACAGAGAAAATGAGTCAAGAAAGACAGTTTGTAGTTTTACAAAAAGAAAAGCATAAAATTTTAAATATTCTTGCCCGTGTCTATCCAGGAAAAGAAGTATCATTTTTTTTTTAGAAAGAAGAAAAAGTAAACTGTTAAGTAGGACTTAGCATCAAGGGAACGTTGAGAGAAGGGGTAGGAAATCAGCCCAAGAGAAACCTTCCTTATTCGCATGATAGGAAGCCTATCTAATGTATAGCCAGAAGATACTGTGGGATTGAAGAAGGTGGTGACAATTCTTACAAGATTGGCTTGTGGCACTTCAGAATGAAATGAACTTGATATCCTGGATCACAGAGAGTTAAAAGCATGCCATCCTGTCCTCACAGAGCACCAGGGCTACCACAGACACTGTAATTATGTAGAAAAGTTTTTGTGTGTGTGTGTGTGTGTGTGTGTGTGTGTGTGTGTGTGTGTGTGCGTGCGCGCGCACGCCCATATGTTACTTAGGGAGAGTAATGTAAGGGGATAATAGCCTAGAGGTCACATATGACACACAACAGTTGAATAATAATCACCACCACTGGTGAGCAATGGTATCAATGTAGAGTGCTACTAGGTCCCAATAAACTGAATGGTTGACAGAAAGTCTTTAGAAGTCACTCACAATTGTCTGAAAGCAATGGTAGGCTTCTGAAAGGCAGAAGAGGCACTTGTTATATAGGAAGATGTTTCTGAATCCCAGATTTTATCATCTCCCTTTCTATGCTAATATGTAAATCCATGAACGTGATAGCTCAGTTCCTCTGTATTTCCTAGGAAGTAGGAAACATGTTAGTGAAGTAAAGGGGGACCTAGCCCTACTTTCCCCTCAGCACTGCGTACCTTCTTTACCCACAACCACCTGACGATTTACATTAAGTCAAGTCCTCAGATAAAGTCTAGTTAATGATGACATTGGCTAAAGGAATAATTTCTTGGGGAGGACGCCCTGGATCCAGCTTCCTTCAATTTTCTGTTACAAACTTAAATGACTGTTACTTCATGTCAAAGGAGAATTCTTTTTCAGTATTTTGTTATTGAGATTATAATATAATTACATTTCTCCCCTCCTGTTCATCTCTCCAAACTATGCCATCTACCTATCCTGACATTCCTTCAAGTACAGAGCCTTCTTTCCCCATGAATTATTATTGCCTACTTCTATTTATGTTTATAAAAGATCTTCATTTTGGAAGACCTGGCCTCATTCTAGGCACAGCAAGGTGACCTTTTGTAATCTGCTGGTAACCTGCTGATTTACAAGTACCTGCAGAGATGGGGAGGACCATCCAGTCAAAGTCACAAAACTTTGAATGTCCTTCATGTCTATGAAGTTTTAAATTTGGAGATTTTTACATGTCTTGAAAATTTGTATCTAAGACTGTATTATTTTTAGTAGTGCTATTATAATGTCATAACAATTTCTCATAAAACTTGACTGAAATAAACCATAATGTTCTTTTACAACTGTGACTGCCACCATCACTACCACTGGTAAAATTTCACCTGAAGGTTTTTCTCTACATCATGAGTCATGACTTTGAGTCTTGGAGAAAGAAGGTTCCACCATGTAACAATGCAAAGTGACAAACCCAAAGAATATCTTTCAATTATAAAAGCATTTTTTTAACTCACCCCAAGGCAGTCTTTACTTATATATGAACATAAATAGAGAAAACTACTGCGGTTGTGCAGTCAAGCAGAATGAGTTCAGGATGCTGGCTTCAGTTTACCGTAGAGTCATATTGCAAATGTGAACATGTCTACTGATTACTTCAACTATGAGTTCAGAAAACCATTTGTGAAAAAAAATCTATGCTCACCTTGCATCCTGGTGATCTTACGTTGTTTAGTTAACAGAACCTAGAGTCATCTGAGGGGAGGAGCCTCACTTGAGGAATTTCAGAGAGAGGTGTATTAGTGACCATGCCTGCAGGTGTTGTCTTGACTATTCACTGATGGGCCTGCCAACTATGGGTAGTACCATTCCCTTGGAAGGTGGTCCTGGGCTAGATAAAAATGCAAGCTAAGCATGAGTTTGTGAGGGAGCAAGAAAGCAAATGAAGAGGTAGGCCAGCAAGTAGCTCCCCCATGGTGCCTGCCTTTAATTTCTACCCTGACTTCCCTAAATGATAGATTATAATCTGGAAGTGTAAACTCTTTCCTATGTGGAATTGGCTCCAAATGTTATTTCACAATAGAAAAGGAAAGTAGAACAACATGAAAATGTTTTTAAGAAATCTCATCTGTAAATGAGAGTCTTTATCTTCCCCTTGCTGTGATTGTGTCCTGTAGGATACATGGTAGCTCTTCAAGGGTACAGAAATACACGCATATCCAGCAGGATATGCACTTTTCTGAAACATTAAGTTAAAAGAAGTATTTTGTCATCACCCTTAATTAAAGTCCAACAAACATTGTGCTGTTTGATGATTTATTTGGAAAATATCACAGGCATGAAAGGTCTATGTTCAAGGGCAAACTAGTAAAGTAACAAACCTCGAAAAGGTCCACATCTGAGGAGAAAAGATGAGGAAAAATGATGCACAGGCAGACTGTGATGTTATTTTTAAATGCAGCATCCATTCTTATAAGGAGAACAGCCTTCGTGTTCTTCCTGACAACACAATTTATTTTTGTATGTTTGTGTGATCCTCGGATGAAAATTACTGATGCATCAAACCAAGAACAGACTTTGCTATTTATCCATTAAAACATACATTGCTGAAGAATTTCACAATTTTTTTTCAAATGAGTAAATTGATTGCTTGAGCTAGAGAGCTGAGCCCTAATGATGCCACATGCGAATTACAGACAATTATGATGAGGGTTAAAATGAGTGAATGAGGTGGGTGGTAAGATGATAATCAAATTGTGGCTAATGTCCAGAGAGATGTCTAGTATTTCATTAGTTTCTCTTTTATGTTTGAACCCTTAAAAATTGCTCTAGGAACTTAAGAGTTTGGCTTAAGAAGTTAAGGGCCCAGATTGCTCTTGTAGTGATCCAGTTTTATATCCCAGCACCCAAATCAGATGGCTAAAATCTTCCTAGAATGTCAGCTCCAGGCAATCCAATTCCTCCGGCTTCTGTGAGTAATCACATACACACACCACATTCACATGTACAATACATGTGCATACATGTACAAATAGTTACATAGACACTTTCCACAAACTACAAAAAGAGAAAACAACCTCAAACTCATAAAATAATCTATGAAAATTCTTAGTTATATTTACCAATACATGACCTTGCTTATTCCTAACCTCGGGAAACAGACTCTCTAACTGACCACTTCTATTAAGCATTATTATGTTCCAGGATCATACCACTGGTCTGAGGCAAGAAGAATAAATCTAAAGCACCTCATTCAGGGGAAAAAAAAAAACAAAAAAACAAAAACAAAAAAATGGGTTTACAAAAATGGGAATAAAAAGGAATTGATCTAGAGATGTGTGTAAAGCAATAAATATCATCTTGGGGAATAATTAATTGACTTATTGAAAAAGAGAGAGATAAAGGGGCTGGGGAGATGACTCAGCTGCTGAAGAGCTTGTTGTACAAGCGTGAGTGTCTGGCTCCAGTTCCTCAGCATCTGTGTAGAAACTCAGGCACATCTGCAAACTTAGCTGTGGTGAGGTAGAGACAGGTGAGAAGCACACACAATGGGCTGTGTGTGAGGATAGGTTCAGTAATGGACCCTGTGAAGAAGAGGAGGAGAGGGAGGGGGAGGAGGAGGAGGAAGAAGAAGACACTTAAAATCAACCTCTAGCTTTCATGTTCATTAGCATAAACATGCATTCTCAACCTCACTACCTCACTTACATGTGCATACACAGAGAGAGAGACAGAGACAGAGAGACAGAGACAGAGAGAAAGACAGAGAGACAGAGAGACACAGAGAGACACAGAGAGAGACAGAGAGACAGAGAGAGAGAAACAGACAGAGAGGAAAAATTGGGTAGAGAAAAATATTTGTATTTTCAATTAATTCAAACTTACAAACAAGAAACAGACATATAAACAGCCTACCAGTTACAAAATGAGATAAATAAAATGCATAAAAATATGGTTATATATATTATTTTCAAACTGTTTAAAGCAAAATGAGTTTTAAAGCTATTAAAAGGACTTAAAGACATAAAATACACAGGCGAAGCAATGGTAAATAATCATTGATGTTCTAAATGAGACATAAGAATATTACAGAAAATAACTTTATGGGGGCTGGAGAGATAGCTCAGTGGTTAAGAGCCCTGACTGCTCTTCCAGAGGTCATGAGTTCAATTCCCAGCAACCACATGGTGGCTCACAACCATCTGTAAAGAGATCTGATACCCTCCTCTGGTGTGTCTGAAGACAGCTACAGTGCACTTATATATAATAAATGAATAAATCTTTAAAAAAAGAAAATAACTTTATTATTGTTGCCTTCTTAAAGATTTAATGTGTGTGTCTGGATATGTACCCACATAGGTACTCATAGAGGCCTGAAGGGCTGCATCCTGGGATCTAGAGTTACACATGGTAAGCCACTTAGTGTAGGTACTGCCAACCAGTCTCTGATCTTCTTCAAGAACACTACACATTCTTAACCACTGAACCATAATGTCTCCAGTCCCCAGGAATGTATTTTGAAAAGTTAAAATTAAAATAATAGTTAGTGGTATATATACATATATATATACCACAATCTGACCATGTGTAATGCTGTCATCTGTTAACTCAGAAAAGGTAATGTCATCACTCATGGTGTGGTCAATTGGTGGAAAGAGCAGAGTTCTGCCCATTCTCTCCAGAAGCTGCTGAGATGCTACCTGTGTTGTTATATCGCTACACGTTCCAGTGGCTCACAGTTTTGTTATAGACACCAAAGGGAAGGAGGAAAAATCATGAGCAAATGATAAGAATATCAAAGTTGCCAAGATGCTCTAGGCCAGCACTTCCAAAATATCTCATAAAAATGCTTCTTGAGGCTTGAGGTCAATGCTTTCTCAGGCCGAATTGCATCCTGTACTTGACAGCATTCACACAGAACAGAAGCACTGGCTGGTGGACAACAGTAACAGTGTCTGAAGCTGGAGTATCCTATGAACTAGGCAATAAAGGAACGATTAGGCCAGGTCTTCAAGAGGAAGACAAATGGTGAAAGAATCAATAAGGGGGAAATCATGTGAACAGAATTCACAGCAGTGCAAGTTCAGAGAAAGGGGACTCTTTCATTGGGGTAAAGATCAGCCAGTACTTTGAATTTTGAGATTTAGGAGATCATTTTGAAATGTAAAGTAGAGAGTCTATCAGCCATGTTCAGTCTTCAAACCTCTCTTTAACTATGTTTTTCTTTAGATCTTGCCCTGTTGCTAACCTCAGAAGCCTTCAGGGAAATCAAAGGTCTTAGAAAATTCCAAATTATAACCCACAAACTATTAAGTAGCCTGTGTTCACCTCAGCAGAAAGTAACTTTCTGAAAAATTGCTATGGCTGATGCCAATCTATCCTTTTTATGACAAACTTCTGCTCTGCTGATTGCTCCATCTCTAAAATCAGTAATCTAAGTCTTCTAAACGTTGTTCCCAAAATCAAATAGAACCCATCTGTCTTCTTCCTTAAAGGACTTTCTCATTAGTATGTCAGTAACGAGTTAGCTGTATTTCCCAAAAGGATTATGTCTGTTAGCCTGTTTGTTTATTTGTTTGTTTTCTTCTTACTTAATTATTCATAATTTATTTTTCTTCCAAGCACACTATGCAAAAAGTAGCATTTGTCTGACACATGGCAATCAAAATTGCTAAAGTGATACTGAGGTGGCTTGATCTGAATTAAACCACATTGATTAGAGTTGAGTTCTCTCTATGTAACATAATTTTTTAAAAAGCATAGAATGAAAACACTTTTCTGGGAGCTGGAGAGATGACTTAGCAGTTAAGAACATTGACTGTTCTTCCAAAGGTCCTGAGTTCAATTCCCAGCAACCACATGGTGGCTTGCAACCATCTATAATGGGATCTTATGCCCTCTTCTGGTGTGTCTGAAGACAGCGGCAGTGTACTCACAAAATTAATTAATTAATTACTTAAAAAAGAAAATAATTTTCCAAGAAAGGGCTGTCTTTTAGGTAGAGAAGGTGTAGCATTGATTTCCTAGAGCTGGGTTCTTGGGTAATTTGACTAACCCTAAAATGAAGGATTCAGTAACAAGACATTCAAAGGAGCTTTTCAATCTAACTTGTGACATTGACCCAGCTTGACTCAGCATCAGTGGCTCACTCTGATAGTTAAATGTACTTCAATCATGAAGACATAAGGCTTGATCTGTGCCTTAAAATCAACTTTCAACCAAATGTCCCAAAAAAGATAAGGAAGAACACTTCATACTGGTCAAAAGAAAAATCAACCAAGATGAACTCTCAATTCTGAACATTCTATGCTAATAATGCAAAGACAACAACATTCATAAAAAAACTTTATTAAAGCTCAAAGCACACACTGCACCTCATGCAATAATAGTGGAAGACTTCGACACCCCACTCAAAGCAATGGACAGATCTTGGAAACAGAAACTAAATAGAGACACAGTGAAACTAACAGAAATAATGAACCAAATGGATTTAACAGACATCTATAGAACATTTCATTCTAAAATAAAAGAATATGCCTTCTTCTCGGCAGCTCATAGTACTTCTTAAAGATTGACCATATAATTGGTCACAAAACAGGCCACAACAGATACAAGAAGATTGAAATAATTCCTTGAATCCTATCAGATCACCACAGATTAAGGCTGGTCTTCAACAACAACAAAAACAACAGAAAGCCCACATACATATAGAAGCTGAATAATGCTCTAATCGATGATAACTTGATCAAGAAATAAATAGAGAAATTAAACAGTTTTTAGAATTTAATGAAATTCTAAAATTTCATTGAACTGTAAAATCTGGATGAAATGGACAATTTTCTAGACAGATACCAGATTTCAAAGTTAAATCAGGATCAGATAAAACCATCTAAACAGTTCCATAACTCTTAAAGAAATAGAAGCAGCCATTAAAAGTCTCCCAAACAAACAAACAACAACAAAAACAGGACCAAATGGGCTTAGTACAGAATTCTATCAGACCTCCAAAGAAGATCTAATACCAATACTCTTCAAACTATTCCACAAAATAGAAACAGAAGGAACACTACCCAATTTGTTCTATGAAGCCACAATTATGCTTATACCAAAACCACACAAAGGCCCTACAAAGAAAGAGAACCAATTCCCTTTGTGAATATCGATGCCAAAATACTCAATAAAATTCTTGCAAACCAAATCTAAGAACACATCAAAATGATCTTCCCTCATGATTAAGTAGGCTTCATCCCAGGAATGCAGAAATGGCTCAATATAAAGAAATCTGCCAATGTAATCCACTATACAAATAAACTCAAGGAATTTGCAAATTCATTTGGAATAACAAAAAACAGAGGATAGTGAAAACTATTCTCAACAATAAAAGAACTTCTGGGGAAATCACCATCCCTGACCTCAAGCTGTATTACAGAGCAATAGTGATAAAAAGTGTATGGTATTTGTACAGAGACAGAAAGGTAGATAAATGGAAGAGAACTGAAGATCCAGAAATGAACCCACACACCTATGGTCACTTGAGTGCTACTCAGCTATTAAAAACTACGATTTCATTAATTAACAGGCAAATGGATGAAACTATAAAATATCCCAAATGAGGTAACCCAATCACAAAAGAGCCCACATGGTATTCACTTACCGATCAGTAGATATTAGCCCAAATGCTCAGAACACCAAAAATACAATTCACACACCACATGAAGCTCAAGAAGAAAGAAGACCAAAGTGTGGATGCTTTAGTCCTTCTTCAAAGGGGAACAAAAATATTCATAGGAGTAAATATGGAGACAAATTGTAGAGCAGAGATTGAAGGAAAGATCATCCAGAGACTGCCCCACTTGGGCATCCATCCATACAGTCACCAAACAGACACTATTGAGGATGCCAAGTGCATGCTAACAGGAGCCTGATATACCTGTCCCTGAGAGGCTCTGCCAGAGCGTAACAAATACAGAGGTAGATGCTGACAGCCAAACATTGAACTGAGAATAGAGTCCCCAATGGATGAGTTAAAAAAGGACTGAAGGAGCTGAAAGGGCTTGCAACCCCATAAGAAAAACAACAATATCAACCAACCAGACTCCCTATAGAACTCCTAGGGACTAAACTACTAGCCAAAGAGTACAAATGGAGGGACCCATGGCTCCAGCTGCATACATAGCAGAAGATGGCCTTATGGGGCATCATTGTGATTAGAGGTCTTTGATCCTGTGAAGACTAGATGCTCCAGTGTAGGGCAATGCCAGGGCGGGGAGGCAGGAGGGAGTGTGTTAGTGAGCCGTTGGGGGAGTACCCTAATAGAAACGTGATGTAATAGGGAATTTCCATGGGGGAAACTGAAAAATGGATAATAATTGAAATGTAAATAAAGAAAATATCCAATGAAAGAAAAGAAAAAAAATTCCCAAATTTGACAGTATTGTTAACCTTCTGCCTGAACATTCGTCAGGCCACTTCTTGTGTTGATAAATTTGTATCTAACAGAAAACTTGACTGGATTAAGCCTAAAAGAAAAGAAAAACTCAAGAGTATATACTATGTCAATTAACAGTGGCAAGAAGGTAGAATATGGTGAACGGCCTCCAGAGCACCAACGTGTTTCCCAGACAACCTTACCAGATCCTCCTTTCACCGTGGCTTACACGCATAAGAGTGTATTGATGAAGAACATAAAATGTAGGAGAGTTAGAAAAGTTGACCTGAATCACTCATTCAGCACCTCAAACAAATGGGAGTGAAAATCTGCTTCCTTCTTCCTCTCTGTCCTTTGTTACTTCTTCCTTCTTTTCCTCTCTCTTCTTTCATTACCTCCTTTACTTATCCTCATTATCTCTGTTTCTATCTCTCCTCGTCTCTCTCTCTCTCTCTCTTTCTTTCTCTCTCTCTCTCATCTATCTCTCTATCTCTGCTTCCCTCATTCTACTTTTTATCCTTTTATTCTTGATTGGGAACACGTGTGACAGCAGGATGTTTGTATAACCTAGTAGTGCCAGAGCTCTCTAAAAGCTGTCATACCTTGAGGGATCCAATGAAATATCAATCTCCAATTAATGTCAAGCTTCAGAGTCACTTGTTCCTCTCTGACAGATACAGTCATTCCTTCTGTGGCCATGATCAGGTTTAGTTCCACATTGCAGATTGATTGGGCTTCTGTAATCTATAATAATTATTTCTGCCAAGCAAAGTAACAGAGAGCATCTAAAAACTGAGAAAGTCTTGGAGTACAGACAAGGTTTAAGGAGGTAAAAAGGTAACAAAACTGGAGCAAAATCTCAGAGTGCTTTGGCTGTCATATTGGCTTATCACAAAATGAACAATTGACAATCATAGTTAGATATTTTGGAATTATTGCATCTTAAAAATGTGCGATCTCTGAGATCAAGATCATGAACTCTTAGTTTATCTAACATGATTAGATCTAATACTCTTACTGTATGTGTGTTTATTTGTGTGTTTTGTGGGAAATGGGGACAGACACTGAAATCAGTTTTCTGTCTATTCCAATGTCTACTATGGAAAGAATTCTATCTTCTCTCTGTGTTATTACTTCTCAGTTAACTCTGCCATAACCATGATCATCTAAGTATGATGATTCCATGGCTATTTGTTCAGAGAGAGAGAGAGGACATTTTGTGTACTGAATATAGAAAGAAAATCTTTCCAAATGAACTTTTAAGAGAGGGCTAACCTATTTTATCATACAATCGGATCATCAAGTGATTTATGTGGAGGCAGACTATAAAAGAAATGGTAGAAAATGATTGAAAAGCCAGGTGTCCCACTCTTCAGGAAAGCTCCAGACACATGAGCTTGGACATCCTGGGACGAGTTAGTGCTTCAAATTATTCCACATTTAAAATTAAGATAGTTGGCTATTTTGCTAAGTTTATCTTTGACTACAAATTTGTGCGATTTCACTAAGTCTGTCAAATTTGGTTCCATGTTTCATGACACATTTACTTGCTGTGTCTAGGATTTGGTTCACATATGTTTTTCTTTCTCTACTCCTCATAGTAAAGAAATACTGTTTCTAAATATATCTCCACAGGGTACACATTTAGTGCTTTCAGGTAGGTATGTATTTAGAGCTGTATACATTACTTTTTGTTGTATGGGAACTTCATACTTGCATGCAGTGTAATTGGTCAAATCTCCCTCCACTGCAAATCCCCTCTCCAATTCCTCTGTTATCCCCACCATCACCAATTTCTCTTCCCAACTTCATATGTTTTAATTACATTAGCCTACATAGGCTGTCAGTATGTGATTCAATTCCAGACTAAGTACTGGAAATGTGTAGATTTTTCATCTGAAGACTTGGGAATCTTTGCAGAAGATGTATTGAAAGAGTGTTTTCCATACAGATCAGAACCATTGTACACATGGACCTTGGTTTGTGAAGAAATGCACAAAATATGCTCAAGGTCACTCCTGAGTTAGTTCCTAGACACAAATTTACCCCACAGCAAATTTTACTGGGGGCAGAGAAAACATGAAAACTTCATGTTCATAACTCAGTTCTAATCTAAAATAAGATCATGTGTACAACTAGTACTTAAAAACAGCAATGGTAAATGTACCCATTTCTCCCTGGCCTTTCTGCTATCGTTAAGGTTTGACCCAGGAACTCTTCACTTCCCAAGCTCCCATCTCTGACTCATATTTGCCTCCCAGGTCTGTCACTGTCCTTGGGATTGGCTTTATCAGGTAAAGCAAGAACAGTTGTAAAAAGAACTGTTTATAAAATAATCATCTATGATATCCTCTAAATAACTCATCTATGCCACCCCCAGAGGACAGATTTTTCACTTATTTAGGGGACTGTCACTTCATTGAAATAAGTATTTCACTTTACAAGCCAAAGCTTTTTAATTTGATGTCACCCTGTTTTTCAACTTATGTTCATATTTCCTGAACTCCTGAGCTCCATCCAAGAAATTCTTCATTATGCCAGTATCTTTGTTTCTTGTAGATTCTCCTTTGGACGTTATAGAATGGTAGCCCTTTCATCCATTTGGAGTTGATTTTTGGTTCAGAGAAACCTAGGTGTTCATAAACAAATGAATGGATTAGGAAAATGTCACACATAGAACAATAGACATTTATTTAGCCATAAGGAAGAAAGACGTTGTGCCACTTGCTGGAAAATGGAGGAAGGTCAAGGTCATACAATCAAAGTAAATGTAATCAGAATGAGAAGGACAAGGAGAAATATTACATATTTTTGTTCATAAATAGTTCCAAGATTTTACAATATATATACTCTGCTACGATAGAAGGCCCTGTGTGTATCTCTCTCTCTCTCTCTCTCTCTCTCTCTCTCTCTCTCTCTCTCTCTCTCTCTGTGTGTGTGTGTGTGTGTGTGTGTGTGTAAAAAAGTGCAGTGTCTTCAAAGCAGTGTCCTTAGAGGCCAGAACAGTGGATTCCTCCTGAAGCTGGAGATGCAGCTGGAATGAGCAGCTTGATATAGATGAGAACTAGACATAAAACATACTCAAAAATAATATTATGTGAAAATACCAGCAGAGAATATACATTCATATTATAAATCAAATAATGTATCTGATAATAGAAAGAAAAAAGTTACAAAAAATAAACTGAAGTAAAAGTGTTTATTTCTTATTATTAAAATTACTTCCAGAAATGAACCCACATACTTATGGTCACGTGATTTTTGACAAAGGAGCCAAAACCATCCAATGGAAAAAAGATAGCATTTTCAGCAAATGGTGCTGGTTCAACTGGAGGGCAACATGTAGAAGAATGCAGATTGATCCATGCTTATCACCCTGTACAAAGCTTAAGTCCAAGTGGATCAAGGACCTCCACATCAAACCAGATACACTCAACCTAATAGAAGAAAAAGTGGGGAAGCATCTCGAACACATGGGCACTGGAGAAAAGTTCCTGAACAGAACACCAATGGCTTATGCTCTAAGATCAGGAATCGACAAATGGGATCTCATAAAACTGCAAAGCTTCTGTAAGGCAAAGGACACTGTTGTTAGGACAAAACAGCAACCAACAGATTGGGAAAAGATCTTTACCAATCCTACAATTGATAGAGGGCTTATATCCAAAATATACAAAGAAATCAAGAAGTTAGACTGCAATGAGACAAATAACTCTATTAAAAAATGGGTTCAGAGCTAAACAAAGAATTCACAGCTGAGGAATGCCAAATGGCTGAGAAACACTGAAAGAAATGTACAACATTTTTAGTCGTAAGGGAAATGCAAATCAAAACAACCCTGAGATTTCACCCCACACCAGTGAGAATGACTAAGATCAAAAACTCAGGTGACAGCAAATGCTGGCAAGGATGCGGAGAAAGAGGAAGTCTCCTCCACTGTTGGTGGTTCCTCAGAAAATTGGACATTGAACTACCTGAGGACCCAACTATACCTCTCTTGGACATATAACCAAAAGATGCCACAACATATAACAAAGACACATGTTCCACTATGTTCATAGCAGCCTTATTTATAATAGCCAGAAGCTGGAAAGAACCCAGATGCCCTTCAACAAAGGAATGGATACAGAAAATGTGGTACATGTATACAGTGGAATATTACTCAGCTATCAAAAACAATGCCTTTATGAAATTCATAGGCATAGGAGCTGGAAAATATCATCCTGAATGAGGTAACCCAGCCACAGAAAAAACACACATAGTATGCACTCATTGATAAGTGGCTATTAGCCCAAATGCTCAAATTACCCTAGATGCACAGAACTCATAAAACTCAAGAAGGATGACCAAAATGCAAATGCTTCACTCCTTCTGTAAAAGGGGAACAAGAATACCCTTGGCAGGGAATAGGGAGGCAAAGTTTAGAACAGAGGCAGAAGGAACACCCATTCAGAGCCTGCCCCACATGTGGCCCATACATATACAGCCACCAAACTAGACAAGATGGATGAAGCAAAGAAGTGCAGGCTGACAGGAACCAGATGTAGATCTCTCCTGAGAGACACAAGCAGAATACAGCAAATACATAGGCGAATGCCATCATTAAACCACTGAACTGAGAACAGGACCCCCGTTGAAGGAATCAGAGAAAGGACTGAAAGAGCCTGAAGGGGCTTCAGACCCCATATGAACAACAATGCCACCCAAACAGAGCTTCCAGGGACTAAGCCACTACCCAAAGACTATACATGGACTGACCCTGGGCTCCAACTGCATAGGTAGCAATGCATAGCCTAGTAAGGGCACCAGTGGAAGGGGAAGGCCCTGGTCCTGCCAAGACTGAACCCCCAGTGAACAGGATTATTGGTGAAGGGCAGTAAGGGGAGTAGGATTGGGAGGGGAACACTCGTATAGAAGGGGAGGGGGAGGGGTTAGGGGGATGTTTGCTTGGAAATTGGGAAACGTAGTAACAACTGAAATGTAAATAAGAAATAACCAATTTAATAAAGATGGAGAAAAGGAAAAAAAGAAAAAAGAAAGAAAAAATTACTTCTCTTTTCATATTTTGTAATTTAAATTTTTTCTTGTGTTGGAATGAATGTTTCCAAAATAAAACAATAAATAAAAATCTCTTTGACAAACTAAGACAAGAATGTATTCTAAGAGAAAGTTTTATTAGTAGTATTTGCATTCAATATAATGCCTTATTGTTATAAACAAAGGGTATTGATTTGATGACAAAATGACTAATGTTGTTTCTATTATGAGTGTTATAGTAGAGTTGATGATCTTAGTTGTGATGGATATACATGGTTTTTGGTATCCTGCAACCAAGGTCTGTCTTTCATGTTGATGCTGTCCACCAAAAGTAATTACATTATTTGACATTACATTCATGGCACCATATTGCCAAGTCTTCAAGCCTATACAATGTTCTTGTACTAAACACAGCTCAATGCTAAGGACATTGCTCTAAGTGAAATAAGCCAGTCACATAAGGACAAATCGTGCATACTGTGTAGAGTAATGCCAGGCAGAAAGGGCATAGAAGAGCTGGCAGGACTAGGAAGAGGGAGAGAGGGGAAAATGTGCCTTTTTGAAGGTATAGGCCGTGAGCTTTCTAAGATGAAGATTTCCACAGATTGGTGCACAAGAAGGTCCCCAGTGCTAGAGAATGAAAAATGTTGTGGTGGGTATTATATCATAAGTATATTTTAAAAGAAGCTAACAAAATTGAAAGGATGTAAGTATGTATTATTAGCAACTAGCAAGCATAGTACTTTTGTTATTTCAAATATGTCTGTTTGAAGAGACACATTAAAATCCTAGATAACAAAGCTGTGGGTTTCAAAATAAATGAGAAAGATACAGTCTGGGTACCATGAGCTTCATAGGAGAGTGAGCATGGATGAAAAGGACTACTGTACTCAAGACTCTAATATACTAAGAAATTCCACACCACAGAGATTCAAATTCAGATGTTTTTTATATTTGTGTAAAAAGCTCGAAAGCTATTATGCTTTCATGGTTTTAGTTTCTTTTGTTGCTGCCATTCAAAGGATAAACAGAACACCTAAGAGTAAATGATGACCAACTTGAATATTCTTACGGAAGTGCTTTTCATAGCGACATGCTTTTCCTATTACAATATAATAGAAAGGTTATACATAAACTCTTAGAAGGAAAAACAGAACTACCTTCCACTTCCTCTCAACTCTTTAATAACATGAAAGAATTTAGGCATGAAATTTAGCATCTCCAAATATGAAATAGTAACAAAACAGGCTTATATCTGTTAAGAGTTTTTGAGGTACATTAAAAAATTCACATACTTCTTTAATAATCACAATAATAACTTTTATAATCATTCATAGACTTGTCTAGAAACTAAAATCTGACTATTTCAGAATCATTCAGAGTGGCAGATAAGCCGACATATAAGATATAGACAAAACTCCCTTAAAAAGCTATGTCAGCAGAAACAGATAAGCTGGTCAGAATTGCAGTACTTTGGAATGTTGCAGGTCCAGAGGTGGCCTACCTCATCTTGGGATAGTTCTAGCCCTCCAGGAGAACTGAACTTTACCCCAGCTCTGTGTCTGAATTAATAAGCTGTGATTAAGAACTAAAACCCTTTGGAATCTATTAACAAGGCAGGCAACATGTTTCTACCAACCCAAAAGCTTATTCAGCATCTTGGACCAACAGAATAATTTCTCCTACATCTGGCTGTTTCTGACATTCTGACACACCCAGCAATATATTTTAAACTTGTCTTGATTTATAACTTTCTTTGCAATGCAAAACAATAAAAACTTCATGAAACTGCTTCCATTTTAGATCATGGAATTCGGCATAACCTAAGTCTGTGTTCCTGGGCCACGATCACTCAAAAAAGCCACACAATAAATTCTCTCATTCCCCTTGTTATGAAAGTTGTAGTTTTTAAGTGGATAAAGCAATGCATAAGGAGTGGTCAACCTACCCAATAGGGAGAACAAATGAGCTTGTCTTTATCTAATAAGGTATCAAGTTATTACATAATAAGGTGTAATCTTCTTTGTTCTAGGAGATGCACATAAGAACAATTTGTTTCTATGTGTCCAAAAATATGTAAATGAAGAATGAAGACTCAACAAGAATGTACATAGTACTCTTGGTTGGCTGAAGGTCCTGAGATGAATTAAAGAGGAAGAAAGGAGAAGAAAGGCTGAGCACCAGTATTCATCCTTCACTCTTCCTCTGTTTAATTTTTTATTGATTCTTCATGAATTTTACATCATGCATCCCAATGCCACTCATCTCCCCTCCCCAAAGAAAATAAAACAAGATAGAATAAAAAAATCTTGTCATGGAAGCTGTAGGGTGTCACAGTGTGTCACATGGTATACCTTTTTGTCCACACATCTTTACTTGCAAATGTTCATTACAATAAGTAATTGATCTGTTTTAATGACTCTAGCTTCAACTACACTATCTATACTGGGTCCTCATGGGGAATTCTCTCAGCTATCCTGTTGGATGTGCAGGACCAGTCCTATCATGTGCTCCACCAGATTGTAGGTGGTGTAGATGTTGGGGTGGACCAACTCAAAGCTCTGGATCTAGGCTGGAATGTAGCTGTAAGCTCATCAGCTCTCCTGTGCCAACAACTTCATGGCAAGCTCTGCAGCACTGCTCTGGCCTGCTCACCCAATGTAACAGATGTCAAGAAGCTGAGTCAGCACTCCTGCTGTCATGGCCTCAGAGTGGTTTAGCCACCAGGGCCAGTTCTATTGTTCTGCCAAGGTGAGGTTCAGGGCCTTCTCTCCCAAATGCTACAGTCAGTAAGGGGCACAGCCAGCTAAGCCATCTACTGGAGTAGAGAGAAGAGGTAATCTCTCTCTTGTCCAAGCCACCCAAGCACACAGATCCTGGCTGCCATTTAACTACAGACCCAGATATGGCCCCCAGCAGTAGCATGGGCCACAATGTCCTCATGTCCTCAGGTGGCAGTCCAGACCACTCAGATTAGCATGTCCCCAGCAATAGCATGGCCCTCAGATATGCACATGGTCTCCCTTTGCAAGCCAGACCACTGACAGCAGCTTGGCCTTTGGTAGTAAATCAGGTCAGACATTGACACTGACTCCAGCTGCAGCAGGATCACAGAGCCATGGCCCTTGGCAGCATCCCAGGCCACCTCACCTCAGATCTGGCTGCTCATCACTGCCATCGAGTCTCTAGTTCTACCTTTCTCCATATGTATGAACCCCTCTGCTTTGCGTGCTCTTCCGTCTCTGTGGGCTCCATCTGTCCATCTCTCTATCACTCACTCATCAATTGCAGTGATGCCTGCGGCAGGTGTTTAGGTGTCTTTCTTCCAGCGTGTCTGGGCCAGCATGGGTGGGGCAAGTGCTTGAGTGTCCTCGATCAGTTTCTATATAGCAGACACAAGGTGATGGTGCTACCATAGCTCTCCTGCTGTGATGGAATCTATCCACATAAAACACGAGCCTCAAGAGCCTTTCTCCCTCAAATTGGATTTTTTCCTTCCAATTGAACAAGACAAGAAAAGTAACAGAGACACATATTGGGAAGATTCCATATTGTGAGTAGGTAGAACATAATTGAAAAATAAATTCTTCTGATAAAAACAGATGTTTTGGATTTTTGTCTATTTTAAAAACAGTATTTCCCATAGAATGAAAAGAACCACACTGACTGATTTTTAGTTATTATTTCCTGTGTGGGGATATTTATAGCATGTGTGGATAAGAACATACACAACTGTATGTAATGTACAGAGTAGCCACTTAGAAACTGGTAGAACTGAAATGGTAAAAAGGACATCTCTATGAGGGGTCTCTTGATGGGAACTACAAGCATGAATATAACTTTTGACAGTGTCCTTGAGCAGAAAATAAGTCAGCTAATAATATTAAGTAAAACTCTCATTGCTAATCATTCTCAGTCTGGCTTTATAATCTCTCTTTGGTCTTTAAAATGAGTGGTTTATTAAAATGAAGCAGTGCAAAGAACCTGGGATGCACAGGGCTAGAGATATAACTGAGCAGTTAAGGGCACTTGCTGCTCTGCCAGAGGCCACGAGTTGGCCTTTCATCACCCAAGTGAGGCAGCACAACTCATCTATAACTCCAGCTCAAGGGTATCCAGTGCCTCCGGTTTGTAGAGCCACCTACCCTCGCATGCAAACATGCACAATTTCATAGAATTGAAAATAATACAAATACACATTTTAAAAGAAAAAGTACTGCAGACTACATCGCTTGGGGTGTTTAATTAAGTAATTGGAAATATTAAAAGAAAAAGTCTTTCCCAGGAATGTAAGGAAGCTTTCTTAACAAGGAAGGTACATGTAGTCCTGAGCTCTAAACTCTAATGCTGTTGTCCAAGGGCAGAAAATATGTCCCAACACATAAATATTTCACTGTCCAACTTGCCCTAGCTCATCTGCTCCTGCATAAGAAATGAAGAAGAGGAACTTCTTGGTAGTTCATGATCATTTTACAAAGAGAAAGCAGGCTATTGACAGTTGCTTGATTTCAGTAACTTTTAGAAAATGTTGGCAATGCTTCTGTTGAGTTCCTCTTTCTTCAGAATTGAAATAGTTCTTTCTGGAGTAGAGAATGGAGTTCATCTGACTCAGGAAACTAATAAAACTTACAGTTGCCAGGAAATTCAGAAAATATGAGACTCACAGGTCATTCCCTGAGGTTATAGGAACAGTTAGAATGACCGGAGACTCTCTAGTGGAGCTGCCTTCAGGTTGGACAGGACACTGC
This sequence comes from Rattus norvegicus, assembly GCF_021556685.1. NCBI lineage: Eukaryota > Metazoa > Chordata > Mammalia > Rodentia > Muridae > Rattus > Rattus norvegicus. The sequence continues at coordinate 39,314,900 of NC_141550.1, forward strand.
AGGGATGCAATTTGTGAGCCATTAACCATACTGGGGTGAGCTTTTTGGTAATGCCCTGCTGCCTGTAAGTCATCTATGCTCTTGTATGTAACTATAATAAACTCACTGTTTCACCAAATAGGATTTGAGTGGAATCTTCTTTTATTGGCTTTGGTGCCTTATCTGCAATGAATAATCTTTTCACATCTTCCTGAGACAAGTCAGACAAAACAGTTCACGTTAGAATCACTTCAGAGCTTTTGCCAGGACAAAGGTCTCATGAAACTTATGGAGGTTGATGCTAGCTAGCTAGGAAGAAAATTGAATTGCAAACACTGTAGTGTACAGTGACACTATTCACTGACCAACTGAGAATTTAGAAAACCCTTCAAGGCACCCAAGAAGATCAAGGAATTCTTGTCCAGACCAAAGGCAGGTAAAAGAAATGTGCTGCCTTCCCCAGAACCACAACTCAAAGGAAAGAAAAAAGCACTCAGTGCAGGACAGATTGACCTGAATAAGGGTCAGCCATGTAATATCAGAGCAATTAACTCTGTTCACATTAGGCAGAGAATACTCAGGGAAAAGTCACATTGATTGCTAAAAGTTCTTAATTCAAGTACTTACAATCAATATAAGAATGATTAAAATAGCACTATACACTACAAAGATGAAAGGACACAGTCTGGAAATAAATCAAAGTGAGGATCAGAAAAATGTCCCCAGTGGTGTCTCATGCACAAGATGAATTTCCGAAGAGTCAAAATTCAATGCAGGTAAACCTTAACAGTGAAATGATGCAGTTGCAGGAAAGGACGATTGCTGTTATTGTTTTATTACTATTATTATTAATACTCTGTGTGCATATGTGCCTAATATCTGTGTGAACATGTGTACCATAGAGTGCCTGTGGAGATCAGAGGTCAGCTTTAAGAAATCAGTTCTCTCTTTACAGATTCATGTGGCTACCAGTGATCCAACTCAAGTTGCATGCCTATGTGTCTGTCAAGTATGTTTGCCCACAGAGATAGCACATTGACCCTGTAATAGAGAATTCAAAGTGATAAATTGTAAAGGAAAACTGCAGAACCAGACTAGTAGAGCAATCATTAAATTAAGTATGACTGAAAGCTCCTCCATTCCAAGAAACTGTCCCTAACTGTGTGACGCAGAGGAAGTTCCACATACTCTGGTTGCCTGTGTCCTTGTCTAGAATGTGACCACAATTGGCTTCTTTCGCATTGGTTTGTCATATTAGTTAATAAGACTTTTATTAAATATATTACTAAGAATGTGGAGACAACTGACCAATTGAAATTCAATTCAGTAAAATTGTGCAAAAGTGTCATTGCAGGGGATCTGAGGAAATCAAAAATTAGTAAATGAATATGAAAGTCTTTAAGGTGTGTATATTAAACATACAGGAATTCATTCATTCACTCCATCCTACAATTCACTACAATTATGATAAAGATTCCCTTTACACAAATACCTAAGATGACAAGAAAAGTGTCAATACTAAGCTCTGTAGGATAGTAGCATGCTTATCAATATGTGGCAAATGTTCACATAAACATTTTAATTGATATGCTCATCTCAAGGGTCAGATGACAAATACTAAAGTCACATGCTATTCTTCAAATGTGAGAAAACCCAGACAGGAAATGAAAGGATATGCCTTATTAAATCAAGTCTAAGAAAAGATAGAAAGCTACACTTCACAGGAAAGCACTAAATGCCAAAACCATCCTCCATACTACTTGTTCCTTTAAAACCTCTACCTTGTGTATCAATTAATCATGCGTTACTAAGAATTCCCAGATGAGTGAAGAAACTTTCTTATATAGAACACAAGGAACCTTAAATAAATAGAATAAAAATAAGCTGTAGAAAGAAAACATGAAACAGTGAATTTGTGATATATGTATATACTTTTCAGAATACTTTCATCATGAAAAGGAGAGAGAGACAGAGACAGAGACAGAGACAGAGACAGAGACAGAGGACAGAAAGCATAAAACAAACGAGGGGTCAGTGAAGAGCTCTAGAAACTCCAGCTATAGACATTATGTGGAATAGGACTGAAGATTACTTTAACAATGAAGAAATGAGAGACCCTGAGAAGCTGGGGGAGATCATCCACTGTTGTACCAAGTACTGGAATAGTGACTTTAGAATAGGATGTAAATCTATGTACATGTAAAACACTGTGTACAAGATAATTGAAGTATCCATCATCTAATATGCTTTTATATCCACTAACTAAAATTGTACAACAGAATTTACAAAGACAATATTATTGTAGTTTTCTAAATTTTATACTTTACTGTATTAGAAAGACTTTATGGAAAAATAATTTGATGATATTTTTTAATTGGCTTGGTTTTGTCTTTGATTTTCAGGAACATGGTTTTATTTTTTATTTATTTTATTGCTTTTGTTTATTTGTTTTGTGTGGGTTTTGTTTGTGTTTTCCCTTTTATTGAAAATAGATTCCTGTCCTTCTGGTTGCTGCCCTCAAGGAGACCTGAAACCCAGACCTGAGAAGCGACTTCAGGCCTCAGACCAGAGGTAAGATCAACCTTTCTGCTTCAAGTGACGTGCATGGTGGACTCAGGACTCACAAAGGCAAAATTCCTCCGGAACTGGGCACTTCCAGATTCTAGCTGGGGCCTGGACCTCACTGATCCCAGCCCACAGCTCCCTGCTCCCAAACCCCATGGGCGAGAGTGTTTATTGCCCAGACATGTGGGCATTCCTGAGACTGCAGGGCAAGAGAGACTGCCAGTACTGCCTACCCTTGCCCACATCCCTGGCCCAAGAGGAAACTGCACAGGGCCTCTGGGAACAGGAAGATAGGGGCACTCAACACTGTGGTCCGAACACCACCCAGATCTAAAGGGACCCATTCAAACAGCTCCCTGCACCCAAATCCCATGGAAGGGAGAGCTAGACCTTCAGAGGGGCAGACACACCTGAGAAACCAGAGGAGACTACTCTCTGCCCACATTTCTGACTCTAGAGGAAAACACCTAGCGCCATCTGGGCTCCCTGTGCACAGGGTCCCGGGGTATGGCTGGGCAGGCACTTCTGATTGCTGCCCTCAGAAGAGCTGAAACCCCGGCTCTGAGAAGCAACTCCAGAGGCAAGACCAACTTTTCTGCTCCAAGTGACCTGCCTGGTAGACTCAGGAAACGTGCCCACAGGAACAGCTGAAGACAAGTAGACAGGAATGACTAGACACCTGAAAGCAGAACACTCTGTTCCCATAACTGGCTGAAAGAGAACAGAAAAACAGGTCTACAGCACTCCTGAAACACAGGCCTATAGGACAGTCTAACCACTGTCAGAAATAGCAGAACAAGGTAACACCAGAGACAACCTGATGGCAAGAGGCAAGCGCAGGAACCCAAGCAACAGAAACCAAGACTACATGGCATCATCGGAGCCCAATTCTCCCAGCAAAGCAAACACTGAATATCCAAACACATCAGAAAAGCAAGATCTAGATTTAAAATCACATTTGATCATGATGCTGGGGGACATCAAGAAAGACATAAAGAATTCCCTTAGAAAATAAGCAAGCAGAAGCCTACAGAGAGGAAATGCAAAAATCCCTGAAAGAATTACAGGAAAACACAATCACACAGGTGAAGGAATTAAAAGTGAAAATAGAAGCAATAAAGAGAGCACAAAGGGAGACGACCCTGGATATTGAAAACCAAAGGAAGAGACAAAGAGCCGTAGGTACAAGCATCATCAATAGAATGCAAGAGATAGAGGAGAGAATCTCAGAAGCAGAAGATTCCATAGAAATCACCGACACAACTGTCAAAGATAATGTAAAACAGAAAAAACTACTGGACCAAAACACACAGGAAATCCAGGACACAATGAGAAGATCAAATATAAGGATAATACTTATAGAAAAGAGTGAAGACTCCCAACTCAAAGGACCAGTAAATATCTTCAACAAAATCATAGAAGAAAACTTCCCTAACCTAAAGAAAGAGATGCCCATAAACATACAAGAAGCCTACATAACTCCAAATAGATTGGACCAGAAAAGAAACTCCTCCCGTCACATAATAGTCAAAACACCAAATGCACAAAACAAAGAAAGAATATTAAAAGAAGGAAGGGAAAAAGGTCAAGTAACATATAAAGGCAGACATATCAGAATCAAACCAGACTTCTCACCAGAAACTATGAAAGCCAGAAGATCCTGGACAGATGTCAAAGAGACCCTAAGAGAACACAAATGCCAGCCAGGTTACCGTATCCAGCAAATCTCTCAATTAACATAGATGGAGAAACCAAGATATTCCATGACAAAACCAAATTTACACAATATCTTTCTTCAAATCCAGCCCTACAAAGGATAATAAAAGGTAAAGCCCAACATAAGTAGGCAAGCTACACCCTAGAAAATGCAAGAAACTAATTGTCTTGCAAAAAAACATGGAAGAAAAGCACACAAACATAATATCACATCCAAATACGAATATAACAGGAAGCAACAATCACTATTACTTAATATCTCTCAACATCAATGGACTCAATTCCCCAATAAAAAGACAAAGATTAACAAACAGGTTACGCAATGAGGACCCAACATTTTGCTGCCTACAGGAAACACACTTCAGAGACAAAGCCAGACTCTACCTCAGAATAAAAGGCTGGAAAACAACATTACAAGCAAATGGTTTGAAGAAGCAAGCTAGAGTACCCATTCTAATATTGAATATAATCGATTGTCAACCAAAATCATCAAAAATAAATAAGGAAGGACACTTCATATTCATCAAAGGAAAAATCCACCAAGATGAACTCTCAATCCTAAATATCTATGCTCCAAATACAAGAGCACCTACATACATAAAAGAAACCTTACTAAAGCTCAAAGCACACATTGCACCTCACATAATAATAGTAGGAGATTTCAACACCACAGTCTCATCCATGGACAGATAATAGAAACAGAAATTAAACAGAAACACAGACAGATTAAGAGAAGTCATGGATTTAACAGATATTTATACAACATTCTATCCTAAAACAAAAGGATATATCTGATTCTCACCACCTCATGGTACTTTCTCCAAAATGGACCACATACTGGGTCATAAAACAGGCCACAACAGATCCAGAAAGATAGAAATAATCCTATGCGTCCTATCAGAGCATGAGAGGCTAAAGCTGGTCTTCAATAACAATAAGGAAAGAATCCCCACATATACATGGAAGTTGAATAATGCTCTAATCAATGATAACATGGTCAAATAAGAAATAAAGAAAGAAATTAAAGACTTCTTAGAATTTAATGAAAATGAAGGTACAACATACCCAAACTCATGGAACACAATGAAAGCTGTGCTAAGAGGAAAACTCATAGCTCTGAGTGCCTGCAGAAAGAAACAGGAGAGAGCATATATCAACATCTTGACAGCACACCTAAAAGCTCTAGAACAAAAAGAAGCAAACACACCCACAAAGAGCAGAAGGCAGGAAATAATCAAACTCAGAGCTGAAATCAACCAAGTAGAAACAACAACAACAACAAAAAAAAAAAACCTATACAAAAAAATCAACAACACCAAAAGCTGGTTCTTTGAGAAAATCAACAGGATAGATAAACCCTTAGCCGAACTAATGAGAGGACACAGAGAGTTTGTCCAAATTAACAAAATCAGAAATGAAAAGGGGACATAACAACAGAGCCAGAGGAAATTTAAAAAAAATCATCAAACACTACTACAAAAGCCTATATTCAACAAAACTTGAAAATCTGCAGGAAATGGACAATTTCCTAGACAGATACCAGGTACCGAAGTTAAATCAGGAACAGATAAACCATTTAAACAACCCCATAACTCCTAAAGAAATACAAGCAGTCACTAAAGATCTCCCAAGCAAAAAGAGCCCAGGTCCAGATGGTTCAGTGCAGAATTCTATCAGACCTTCATAGAAGATCACATACCAATACTATCCAAGCTATTCCACGAAAGTGAAACAGACGGAGTGCTACTGAATTCCTTCTATGAAGCCACAATTACTCTTATGCATAAACCACACAAAGACCCAACAAAGAAAGAGAACTTCAGACCAATTTCCCTTATGAATATCGACTCAATAAAATTTGTGCAAACCGAATCCAAGAGCACATCAAAACAATCACCCATCATGATTAAGTAGGCTACATTCCAGGGATGCAGGGATGGTTTAATATACAGAAAACCATCAATGTAATCCACTATATAAACAAATTGAAAGATTAAAAACCACATGATCATTTCATTAGATGCTGAGAAAGCATTTGACAAAGTTCAACACCCCTTCATGATAAAAGCCCTGGAAAGAACAGGGATTCAAGGCCCATGCCTAAACATAGTAAAAACCATATACAGCAAACCGGTAGCTAATATTAAACTAAATGGAGAGAAACTTGTAGCAATCCCACTAAAATCAGGGAGTAGACAAGGCTACCCACTCTCTCCCTACTTATTCAATAGAGTTCTCGAAGTCCTAGCCAGAGCAATTAGACAACAAAGGAGATCAAAGGGATACAGATTGGAAAGGAAGAAGTCAAAAAATCACTATTTGCAGACAATAGTATTGTATACTTCAGTGATCCCAAAATTTCCACCAGAGAACTACTAAACCTGATAAACACCTTCAGCAAAGTGGCCGGGTATAAAATTAACTCAAATAAATCAGTAGCCTTCCTCTAAACAAAAGAGAAACAAGCCGAGAAAGAAATTAGGGAAACGACACCCTTCATAATAGTCCCAGATAATATAAAATACCTTGGTGTGACTTTAACCAAGCAAGTGAAAGATCTGTATGACAAGAACTTCAAAAGCCTCTGAAGAAAGAAATTGAAGAAGACCTCAGAAGATGGAAAGATCTCCCATGCTCATGGATAGGCAGGATTAATATATTAAAAATGGCCATTTTACCAAAAGCGATCTACAGATTCAATGAAATCCCCATCAAAATCCCAACCCAATTCTTCAAAGAGTTAGACAGAACAATTTGCAAATTCATCTGGAATAACAAAAAACCCAGGATAGCTAAAACTATCCTCAACAATAAAAGGACTTCAGGGGGAATCACTATCCCTGAACTCAAGCAGTATTACAGAGCAATAGTGATAAAAACTGCATGGTATTGGTACAGAGACAGACAGATAGACCAATGGAACAGAATTGAAGACCCAGAAATGAACCCACACACCTATGGGCACTTGATTTTTGACAAAGGAGCCAAAACCATCCAGTTGAAAAAAGATAGCATTTTCAGCAAATGGTGCTGGTTCAACTGCAGGTCAGCATGTAGACGTCGATCCATTCTTATCACCCTGTAAAAAACTTAAGTCCAAGTGGATCAAGGACCTCCACATCAAACCAGATACACTCAAACTAATAGAAGAGAAAGTGGGGAAGCATCTCCAACACATGGGCACTGGAGAAAAGTTCCTGAACAAAACACCAATGGCTTATGCCCTAAGATGAAGAATCTACAAATGGGATCTCATAAAACTCCAAAGCTTCTGTAAGGCAAAGGACATTGTTGTTAGGACAAAACGGTGAGCAACAGATTGGGAAAAGATTTTTACCAATCCTACAACTTATAGAGGGCTTATATCCAAAATATACAAAGAACTCACGAAGTTAGACTGCAGGGAGACAAAAAACCATATTAAAAATGGGGTTCAGAGTTAAAAAGAAAGAATTCACAGCTGAGGAAAGCCTAATGGCTAAGAAACACCTAAAAAATTTTCAACATCTTTAGTCATAAGGGAAATGCAAATCAAAACAATCATGAGATTCCACCTCAGACCAGGGAGAATGGCTAAGATCAAAAACTCAGGTGACAGCAGATGCTGAGGAGGATGAGGAGAAAGAGGAACACGCCTCCATTTTTGGTGGGATTGCAAGATGTTATGATCACTCTGGAAATCAGTGTGGTGGTACCTCAGAAAATTGGACATTGAACTACCTGAGGACCCAGTTATACCTCTCTTGGGCATATACCCAAAAGATGCTCCAACATATAACAAAGACTCATGCTCCACTATGTTCATCGCAGCCTTATTTATAATAGCCAGAAGCTGGAAAGAACCCAGATGCCCTTCAACAGAGGAATGGATACAGAAAATGTGGTACATCTACACAATGGAATGATACACAGCTATCAAAACAATGACTTCATGAAATTCATAGGCAAATGGATGGAACTGGAAAATATCATCCTGAGTCATGTAACCCAATCACAGAAAAGCACATATGGTATGCACTCATTGATAAGTGGCTATTAGCCAAATGCTTGAATTACCCTAGATGCACAGAACAAATGAAACTCAAGAAGGACAACCAAAACGCGAATGCTTCACTCCTTCTTTAAAAGGGGAACAAGAATACCCTTGGCAGGGAATAGAGAGGCAAAGATTAAAACAGAGACAGAAGGAACACCCATTCAGAGCCTGCCCCACATGTGGCCCATACATATACAGCCATCCAATTAGACAAGATGGATGAAGCAAAGAAGTGCAGACCGACAGGAGCCGGATGTAGATCTCTCCTGAGAGACACAGCCAGAATACAGCAAATACAGAGGCGAATGCCAGCAGCAAACCACTGAACTGAGAATAGGACCCCCGTTGAAGGAATCAGAGAAAGAGCTGGAAGAGCTTGAAGGGGCTTGAGACCCCAAAAGTACAACAATGCCAAGCAACCAGAGCTTCCAGGGACTAAGCCACTACCTAAAGACTATACATGGACTGAGCCTGGGCTCCAACTGCATACGCGGCAATGAATAGCCTAGTAGGGGCACCAGTGGAAGGGGAAGCCCTTGGTCCTGCCAATACTGAACCCCCAGTGAATGTGATTGTTGAGGGGAGGGTGGTAATGGGGGAGGCTGGGGAGCAGAACACTCATATAGAAGGGGCGGGGAAGGGGTTAGGGAGATGTTGACATGGAAATCGGAAAAGGGAATAACAATTGAAATGTAAATAAGAAATACCCAAATTACTAAAGATCAAAAAAAGAGAAAAGAAAAAAGGAAAAAAAGAAGTACCCAAGTTAATAAAGATGGAGGTAAAAAAAAGCACAAAAGAACCCCCAAAAAAAGATAAAAGAAAATAAATTCTTTTCTCATACAATATATTCTGATTACTGTTTCTCCTCCATCTTCTCACCCCAGCCCCTCCTTTCCTCCCCTCCTCTCTGCAGCCACTCCCTCTGTCTCCCATTAGAAAAGAAAAAGCTTCTAAAGGATATCAAGCAAGCATACCACAATGAAAACCTTCACACCAAAGTTCGGCAATGCAACCCAACAGAAGAAAGAGCGTCAAAGAAAAAGCAAAAGAACAAGAGACCTACTCCTTCACACACAGAATCCCCATGAAAATGCTAAAATAAAAGCTATAGTATATTCTCAGAGGATCTGGTAGAGACCTAGGTAGACCCTGATTTACTTCTTCGATCTCGGTGAGTTCATATGAGCTTTGTGTCATTTTTCCTGTTGTCCTCCATTCTCTCTGGTTCTTAAGCTCTTTCTCCTTCCTCTTCTGTGGTATTCCTTCATCTTTAGGAGGAGGAACTTGATGATGACCTCCCACTTAGAGCTGTGTGCATCATGATTCTATGGCATAACCCAGACTTGTGTGCAACTCATAGAATTTGTGGCTAAAATAATATTTATTGGAGCAATAAAATGAATTCAAGAACTCTTTGATTTGTTATTCCATTTGTGACAGTTAATATTGTCAATCTGACAAAATCTGAAACCACTTGGGGGCCAGGATTTTATTGATAAGTTTAACGGAGATTAGAAATGGATGCCACCATTCCCTGGGCTTGGATACTGAGATACACAAAGGAGAAAGCTAGGTAAGTCCTCACTCGGAATGCAGTGTGACCAGTTGCTCCCAGCTCCTGGACCAGGGCTTTTGGGACAAAATGGACTGTGAACCAAAGTAAAGCTCTTATTTTGTTGGAGTATTTTATTATAATAGCAGGAAAAGAAACTGAGAATGATTTCTTTTACTACAGTCTGCTTTCTTTGCTTAAGTAAACTAGAGAGTGTGGTGACAGCAACTTCAATATCAGCAACTACAAGATAGAGGCGGAGGGTACTTTTCAAGCTTGAAGGCAAAACAAGTTACATAGCAAGTAGTAGGCGAGCCTTGGTTTCATAGCAAAGCATGACCTCAAACAGAAACAAAAGCCAAAACAGGTCTCATGGTGTTAGCCTTTAATCCAAACTTCTCTAAACCTGGGGCAATAAGGGGGATTTAAAGAGGGAATACCAGTATGGAGGAGGAGGGGAGGGAAAGGGGGCTTATGGACAGGAAACCAGGAAAGGGAATAACATTTGAAATGTAAGTAAAGAAATATATCTAATAAAATAATTTAAAAAAACACAAAAAAACTGAGACAGGAAGACCACAAATTTAAGGTCTACCTAGGCTATAAAATAACCTTAAGGCCAGTCTAGGCTATAGAATGAGTCCAAACCTGGCCTGGAAAATTAATTGGACCATTTCTTAAAATATTTTTTAATGTCTGCATATAAAGGCAAGACATGGATTTCTCAGGAATTAAGATCAAATACTGGTTTTACAGAGGACCAGGGTTCAATTCCCAGCACCTATATTGGAGAGCTCACAACTACCAGGAACTCTAGGTCCAGGTGAACTTCTGGCCTCATTGGACACCTGTTCTCATATGCATATTAATGTATACATGCACATGCACACACACACAATTAAAGATACAATGTGTAAGTATTAAAAAATGGATCATCATTTTTTGCATCAAATAATGTATAAAGTCTGTAGTTCAATCCCCAGTATTATACCGAGAGAGAGAGAATGAGAGAGAGAGAGAGAGAGAGAGAGAGAGAGAGAGAGAACTGTAAATGTACAATTTTTAAACACATGTAGTGTCAATCTTGGTTAAATGTTATTGTCATATTAATGTGTCCATCTACTAAGGTAGCTAAGCACTCTCTCTCTCCCAAATCATTGTTCATTGTGACTGCTTTCAAAAAATCGGTGACAATTTGTAGCTTCCCTAACTGTATACTTTTATATGCTGCTCAATACAGGGATCATGAATCATTGTCACAAAAAATTAAATCATGGTATTTAAACTCTATTTTTAAAGTCTGCAGAAAGTTGGGTAGAAAACAAGCTGTTAGAGTTCAAAGTGAGCAGTAAACTCTCACACCCCCATAATATGGCACAGTAAGCATATTAACACAATAAGGGAAGAACAACAGAGTTTGAATAAAGGAGGACCCAGGATGGTCTGGCAATGGCTGCTGTGGTTTGCTCAGAAAGTGCCTTGGCAGCTTCCACCTTGTGCTGTTTTGAGATATCCAGAGCTTAGTGGAAACTAATTTAATAGGTCTCCGCTGGCGTCAGGAGCTGTCAGCTCACACCTACTCACAAGTGAGAGTATTTCTGACCTTCTCTCTAGAGAGTAAAATGTTTCTTGAATGGCAAAAGGGCACCTATTCTGAAAGAAGCCCTGACAATTAGAGTCCTCCCCTGACAGTAGGAGGAGAAGCAAAACTCAAGGAGGAGCCTTCCCTTTATCATGAGCAACTGTACCCATATGGTGAGGTCACCTCAGCCAGATGGATAAGAGACTTGGCTCCTCGTTTCATGTGAATTCTTGAGGAGGGAGAGAAAATTGACCAATAGGACCTGAAATGCCAACCTGCTATCAATTCGATACAAATTGCCCTTGAGTTTAGCAATAATGAGAGGACAGAATAGAACAATCCTGAACAAAAATGCACAAATGGACTTAGTACTCAGCTGTGTCCCATTATCAATTCATTGATAGCTTCTTTCCATTGTTTAAACTGACACAGAAGAAGAGACCTCTGTACTGTTCTATGCTGAATGTCCAAACCTCTTACACAAGAAATGCATCTACATTTCTCTGCAATCCATATTCAAGCCTCTTATACAGGAAAAGCCTCCCTACTTCTCTTCCTACACCCCATCAATATTGGTGAGTACTGGAAAATAGCACTGTATTGTAGAGCACAGTATGCCTTATGTCTACTGTCTTACAGTATCCCCTCTACTACTGAGGGTGTGCTTAAATTCTATGTACTAAGTCTTTGTCCAGCTGGCACCTAAATTTACAGGATCCATTTTTGACCTTACAGCAGCTGTCAGCAAACAGTGTAGGTTCCATATCTGGGCTTGGCTTTCTGAATCATAACACCATTATTCCTTATCTTTAGTACTGTCATTAGTTAAATTGACAATTCTTTATTCATAAAAGGATAGCCACCAGAGGTACCATCAACCAAAGTTATTTCTGTGACTAAATTGCATGATACCCATGAGGCATTCATCTCTAGCACCTACTTCTGATGATTTCTTAACTGGGGGGAGAGGGAAGTCACTACAGAAGAACAGGGAAGAAAGGGAATGGTAGTTTGAATAGAAATGGCCCCTGTCAGATCATCATAGATCCAAATGCTTGGTCATTAGAGTAGTCTTGTTGGAGTTGATATGGCCTTTTTGGAAGAAGTATGTCACTAGTGGTGGGCTTTGGGTTTTCAAATATTCATGCCAGGCCCTATGTCCAATCCCTTTCTGCTGCCTTCAAATCTGAATGTAGAAGTCTCAGCTCCTTCTCCAGCACCATGTCTGCCTGCATGCTGCAATGCTTCTCACCAAGATAATAATGAGCTAAGCCACTGACACTGTGGCCAAGCCCACAATTGAATGTTGTCCTCTATAAGAGTTGCCATGATCGTGGTATCTCTTTGCAGTCATACTACTGAACTAAGAGAAAGGGATAAATAACACTAAGAATATTTGAAAAAGCCTTAAGGGATCATAGTATCTTCTATGTTACATGTAAAAATAAATATGTACACACAAACACAGTACAGTTACTCCACTTGGGCTGACAGTGCTTCTTACAAGAGCTGTGTCTCTCTAACAAAAAGTCCAGTATCGGGCACAAGAAATTTCCCCATAGGTTGTTAATCAGAGAAACTAAACAGACTCTTAAAATAATACAAGTTATTGCTATGGCCCTGCGCTACTTCCCAGAGGTTAAGGGTCAATGCTAAAGACACCATGGACTTTGGATACAGGACTAAGAAGATTAAGAGTTTGATCTGACCTGCAAATCTCTTCCCTAGTTCTCTTAGTACCAGAAGGTGCTCTGCTAGCTGCCAAGGGAGGAAGCAATCAATAGTGGTACTCATGTCTAGGTAACAACCAACAGCAGCCTAATTGAACTTAAGCCTTGATCAAGAGGAAGGAAATCTTGCCCGGTACTGGGAACCTAGCCAACTACAAAGCACTAGTGAGGTCATAGATCCTAGATGGGAACTTATCGCTGCCATTTTACTAAACCAGCACAATCTCCAACAACATTCTAGATACGTTTTCATATACCCATAGATAAATGTGGTTTCGCATCTCATCAACAAACTTTCCCTTTGAAACAGAAACTATTACAGAAAATCATAACCAGTCAAAATGCAGAGAACAATTGAGCACTAGGTGCTCACCCCCTAAGGATGCATGTTCAAGACAACTTTTTCATCTAAGATTCAGAAAACAATCATGCAAAGGGTAGAGAAGATCCAGAGAACCAGAAATTCCTCTGGAAGATTATTGCCTAGAAATTACAGAGAAGCTACACTTGTAATTTGACATTATTGTTGCTGAACAATAATAATACCAACAGACATGCTGAAGTGGAAGGAAGAAAGCTCATGGGCCCTACCGATAAAAAAAAAGCTATAGGCTACCAATGACTGCTGAGAACAGGAGAATTAGTCTTTCCCAAGGATAAGCCTCCTCATAAATTATCCAATAACAAGTGGTCAGTCCTTAATGCATCCTGATATCTATTCTGTCTAAAATTAAAAAGTACTCCTTTCTTCTTATGTACAATTAGAATACAATACATATTCTTTACCAATTTAATGGCAAATAAAAACTGATCTCAAATAATTGAGTCACCCAAACAGTTGAATGTCAACAAACTCAACATGTTAAAATAGGTCTTGAAGGGTGTTCAATGCTCTGAGCTCTCAGGCTTCAGCTAGCCTCTAACACAGAATGTTCTGCTTATGAGTAACTCATGGATTTTTAAAGACTCTGATTCAAATGTAGGTTTATCAATATAAATGCCACCAGAAAACAGCTTTGAAATTTTAATCTGTTCCTGAAATAAAAGGTTTCCTCAAGGCAGGCCTGGTACATGTTGTGCCTAAATGCCATCTACTTTCATTATACACGGAATTTTCCTGAATGCTAAGTCCTCATTTTTCAAGGAATAAAACACACACACACACACACACACACACACACACACACACACACACACACACAAACACACACACACACAAAACCAAAAAAACAAACAAACAAACAAACAAAAACACAAAGCGCCATACTGTCTTTCTTCAAAAGAAACTGATTTGAAACTTTATTGGGTCAGCCATGAATTGTCTCTGGCAAGCACACAATGCGAACAATGTTTTTTGTATTTTCTTTTCTTTCTTTTAAGTTTAATAGGGACCCATACAGTTGCACAGCAGATCATTGTGGTTCAGACTTAATAGTGGGACTTCCAATGACTATTGACGAATTAACAAAAAAATTACGAAGAAATACTTTGTGTCACCAATCAAAATCTACAACTGAAAGCTGTATGATCCCCAGTAATTCGGGGTAGAAAGAAGAAGGGAAATATTTCATCCTTTTTTTTTCTCGCATAGTATATTACTACTTTATACTGCTCAAAAATAAGCAACAATATTTAAGGTTTAAATGTCATAGAAAAATAGGCTTTTCCTAACTAGCTTGAACATCAGACTCAAAGCTGAACTCAGTCCTCTCATGTAACTTTGGGAGTTTCCTTAGCTCTGAAATCTAGATGAGTTACTTGTGGCACACAAAGGTCATAATATCTTATGGGTGCTGCGACAGAAAGCCTTGTCTGAGCTGCTTGCCCATGCTTCAACTAATGCTTCATTATGCTGAAAAAAAATCCGCCTTTTAAAGATGACTATGACCACAAACCCCCCTCTATCTTACGCTGACAGTCAAATTTATATTCTCCAACATAGTAACCAAGTTATATACATGTCTACTATGCTGTCTCTCTTCTTACAGGCACCCTGTGCCTACACTACTGTGTGCCATCTCTTCTCCCCTGAGTCTCTATGCATAGTTTAGACATTGGATAGCCCTATTCCAACCTGATAAATTTTCACTCCTACACCATTGCTTATGTGACTCTATCATTCACTCCAATTTCACATTTCCATGACATGATATTGAATTAAAGTGATTTGTATCTAATAATTTTTCTTACCAGTAAGAATCTTTTCAAATAAAAAACTCTAAGATACATGCAACTTTAAAACATCTGTTAATTAAAATAAAATGCATAGAAATATGTTTCCATGGTTGCACTGGCCACAGATCAAATACTTAACATGCACACATAGTTAATATATAACATATTGACTTGTAAAAATATGGAGTATTATAAAGCATTCTACTAGATTTTTCAGGTTTTGAATGTGATGTTGGGAAATTATTCATGTCTCTTGGGGTCTATGTAGAAATACATAATACAGGTGAAGCTACTCTAGAAGCTTGAATAGTGGCTCCCAAAAAATGCCCCATTTCTATTTCAAAGTGATTGTGGATATGGAATAACTTGGTAGCAGAATCGTTACAGATGTGACTAAGTTAAATTTCTGAATAGATATAATTTTAGATTATAAATGAATCTATATCTCAACAACTAAAATCCTTACATGAGACAAGAGAGGCAAAATTGAGTCAGAAACAAAAGAGAGAACATGTGAAAATGGAGGTAGAAAAGATATAGAGTTAACCTTAAGGTCTATCAGCAGTCTGCCCAGAGGAGGTGTGGCAGATAAGCACACACACACACACACACACACACACACACACACACACACACACACACACACACACACACTATGGACTTTTATTTTCTGTCAAACATAGATGAAACTAAATGACATAATGTTAACTAAAATATATCACAAAGACAACAGTCAATGGGCTGAGCTCATTCACGTGTAGAATCATAAAGCTGGATTTTTAGAAGTTGAGAATTAAATGCTAGTTACCAGAGTAAGAAGAGAGCAAAAGGTGGGGGAACAATGGGGGGTCAAGCTTGCTAATTATATTCTAAGGCACCTAAGAGAATTAAGTGTCAGAGAATGCAATGTAACCTTAGCTAGATTGCATTATTTAAAGATGATGACAAGACAAAAAGACTCATGCATGTTCAGTACAGATGTTTTTAAAAACTATCAAACTGTTATTACAAAAATACTCTGCAAGGATATTACACAGACTCAATCTCTATATATTTTATTGCACTTCCAGGGAGCTAAAATAGCCATTCTGAAGTTGTAGAGCCTCACACTGGGTTTACACTTTCACTATCCAATATATGTTATGAACTTATCCACAACCACTACTCCTCAAAAACAAAACAAGAAAATCTATGTCAGATTTACAACTTGAAAATAATTAGCTTTATATATTTTTCTCTTTAGCTGACAAGTTTTTTTGTTTTTGTTGTTTGTTAGGTTTGTTGTTATTGTTGTTGCTGTTGTTGTCGTTGTTCCCAACTGAGGATAGAGAAATGGTTAAGGGGCTAAGAGCGCTCTTACACTCTTCTTCCAGATGACCCAGTTTAAGTTGCCTGTGCCTGTGTCAAGTGGTTCACACCTGCCTGCAACTTGAGCCCTGGGGGATCCAACACCATCCTCTGTCATCTACAGGCATAACTCCTGTATATCCACGTGCGTACACCCACACCCCCCCCCACATACACAATCTAACTTTTTTTAGAAAAAAATCTTCAAAACAAAATTTCAATCTAATTTCATGTGATACTAATCACAATGAGCCTATGGCCTCTGAGGCCCACAATAGTTTTTCCTAAGCAAATTATTAGCAACATATGGACCTGGGGAAAATCATCCTACTTCCCCATTCCTGGGGTCCAGTTTTTTCTATGCCATGTGAAAAGTCACATGCCAAAATTCTTTCTGTGTTTTCCTGGGAAAGAACAATTGTCCAGGCTCTGAGAAACGTCATCAGGTGCAACTTTAAACTCCCAGTGCTCTTACTGTGACTGAAGAGGACATTTTAAAGCTACTGAACATGGTCTATTGAGGGTTGCATCTTTCAGGTGGTCTTGTGGTTTGTATGTAAATGTGCCCCATATCTGCATGTGTTTCAGTGCTGGTTCTTTCTTGAAAGGTTGTGTGGCTTTTAAAAGATGGAGACTCATTGAATAGTTCTGGGCACAGCAATTGGTATTTTACAATCCATCACTATGCTCCCTGAGATGCATACAGAGTGACCAGTTGCCTCCTCATGTTCCTGTTGCCATGTATCTCCCATCATGATTGGTTGAATTGATTCTTAAACTGTGGACCAAGCCAACCCTTTCTTAAGTTGCTTTCCTCAGTAATTTTGTCTGGGTCATGAGAAGATTAACCAATACAGAGGAGAAGAGTGTTTTTCCTTTTTCTCTCTGGCTCTCCAGTCTATGAACACTGACTAAGCCTGAGCAGCATCCTAAATGGATGATGTTTAGTTTCGGTGGGCAGTTGTGAGATTCTGAACTCCTTCACCCTTAAAGTAACAGAAGTCAACATGAGTAGTCATGAAGGGTCTGAGACCTGGATTGTACTAAAATTGGTATTTACCTGCTATGGAGCCAGGGAAACCCTACTTTTTGTGCTTGTCTGTCCTTATGCCCTACGTACTAGTTTTCTTTTCTCTGAAATGTAAATTAAAACACATATCATGTAATTAACTTCAGGTAAACTACACAGTAATAAGAAACATGCAGAGCATACAGTAAATACTTGATGTATTGTAAAGGATTATAGTTGCTATTACTATTGTTGTTGAAAAATCAAGATATCTTGGTAACTCAGAAAGTAAAGACACCGCCAAGTCTAACCACATGATTTCAATTCACAAGATCCACAAATTAAGTGTCAAGAACTGACTCCTATATTGTGTCCTCTAGCTTCCTCTTATGAACTGTGGCAAGTGCACACACCCTATAAAAAGTAATTTTGAAATGAGACACCCAGCGTAATGGTGATGGGTGACGGTAAAGTTTGTAGAAAATGGGACCATTTTGTCAGGTGCATGAGGCAATGCTGTAAATACTCTGAATGTAGTTTAGTTCCAGATCACACACCTGGAGTTATTCTCACTTCACTGTAAGGACACCAACAGCATATGTCTCCTGAACACAACACAGTGTGCAAGCAAGTCAGACAGATCTCTGCTTCCCTTTCACACAGGAAGAGACTGATACCCAGGAAATTAAAATACAACACAATTACTAAAATCATGAAGACTTTGGGTGTGATTGGGAATATTTGAATCTCAGCTCAACCATCCACCAGTTGTTACTAGGTACTTTCCATCTGTAAGTTGGGAGTGATATTACTGGAGCTACAGACAGAGCTTCATAAGGTGCTAACATGTGTTGGGATTTCTTCACAGTGTTCATCTGTTAGAGGCTCTCAATATATGGCAGTTACTTAAATCACTATATTATTACACCTGATAGGATGTGTTCCAGTTTATAATCTAAGCATCAAAATTTATGCTGCTATGGTGTTCAGAATGTCTTCTTCAACAGATCACATGTGTGGTGATTTTCTTTCTGATGAAAAGAAAATCACCATGGCAACCAGACCATATGAAACTTGCTCACCAACTCTGTATCTAAGGCTCACAAAGCAGATGGTGATTTAAAAAATTTGGGGTCACCTGACCATCAATCTTTCAGAGCATGTTCTGTGCAGAGAAAAGCATCTTCTGTTGTGTGGTCATAGAAGAAGCTGAAATCAGCATCCTTGTAAATTTCTGTCTATCCTTCATCAGGAGCAGAATGCAGAAATTTCACAGGAAGTTACTGTGCAAATAAATGTCAAAAAGAAAGTTAGACCTAGGGGATCCTTCTGGCAATGCCAATGTATACTCTCAGGTAGCTTTTAGACTTGTTTAGAGTCCCATATTTCTCCAATATTTCTTCTCTGTGCTTGGTCTAGCTTGGAAGTTTACCACTTGTAGGAAGTAGCGCCACGGTTCTGCTTTCAGGAAGTTTATTTGTTCCCTTAGGCATAATTAGCAATCCCACAAAGGAAATGTCGGCTCCACAATGCTTCATAAGTCTGTATTTGTGGAAAGCTGGCTGGAAAATAACTACAATTTAAAAGTCACCATATTCAAATGGGTGTGGTTTCCATTCCTAAATCCAGACTGCACCTTCTACCGGAGGTTCAGTGATCTCCATATTCATAAAGAAAGTATAGACCTTATAAGAATGTAAGGTCAGCTTACATATCAATACCAACTGTGCCTCCTGTTTTGGATTAATTATCCTCCCTTTTTTTCTTTAGAGTATTCAAACTAGTTCCTATGATACCATTTTTAATTTGTTACACATGAGGAAATTCATAATCAGGGATTTTATAACCCATTCTAACTTATCCCTGCTTCACAAAAATATTTGTTCCTCTGCAAGTCTCCTTTCAGATCCCTTCCCTGTTCCTGCTTACCCTCAGCTCTGCCTGTGATCTGAACTCACAGGACAACTCGTTTGCCTCCTGGTGGCTCAGCATCCTCTTTCTGCCCTTCATCCTGTATCCTTTCCCTCTGTTCCCTCCAGCATGGACCCTGTGTCCTCTACACAGCCTCTTGTTCACAGCATGCTACTCTGGAAGCTTCAGTTGCTATGCAGCCGGATGAAGGCCACATGCTGGTTTGTTCTCTACTCTAACTGTGTCTTCTCAGTGTTTGCAGATTGTCAGTAATATGCTAATTCACACACTTTAAACCTTTTTCTATTTACCCCTCCTCTTTCTCCATTTTTGTCTCCTTCCTTCTTCCTCTTTTCTTCTCATTAGAGTGCTGATTATTCAGCAAACACAAGTGAAGGATAAAAATAATTAGGACATTTGAGATTATCAATCTAGCTCTGTCACGTGAAGAATGAGGGAAGTAATTCCGAGTCCTTTTAAGGTTATCTCTACATCTCAGACTTTACAGAAAAAAAGAGCTGCTTTATAGGCCTATTCCTTCTATCTTAGTTCGATACCTTCTCAGTTTTGTAATTCTGTGCTTTTTAATATGGTTAATTGATATAACTATAGTGTGCATACTTTTTGTTACTATCTTTTAAACATATGTGACGATTTATTTAACCTTTCACCTGCTGGGGAATGTTTACTACCTCTGTTGCTGTTCTTATTTTTAGTTCTTTTTCTAATGATGTAGGAAACACACAGGTCACAAAACATCACATACAATCCTAAAATCATGAAGAATGTACACATAAGCTGTTGAATATTAGTATGTATATCCTCATATAAATGCATTTTATATTTGCACTTATCGGTGTGACCAGAGGTATGCAATAATATGTATATAAAAATAATATATATGCATTATAATATATATGCATCATATATATAATTTTATTACTATATTTTAGGTAGATGGTACCAGGTTATATAAGGATTCTTTTTCTATAACCTTACATTGTACTTTGAATACACTCTCATAATAGTCCTTTCATCTCTCCATTCTTACATCCCAAAATACAGATTTGGTGGGATTAATATGTGATATATATATATATATATATATTAATGTGGATATGTATATATGTCATCTAGATGCATGAAGAAGCCAAAGATTGACATCATGTGTCTTATTCTGTGGCTCTCCACCTTATTTTTTTTAGATAGGGTCCTCATTTAACCTGGAGCTCATGAGTTCAGCTAAGCATGATGACTGATAAGCTTCAGGACCTGCCTGTCTCTGCTTCCCAAGTATTTAGCGCACAGAGACACAGTGCATGCAACCCAATTTTATATGGACAATAGGGATGTAAGCACTTATGTTTATTAACTCTATGAAGTCATCTTGCTCGTGCATGTCTGTTTAAAGACAATGGATGCTTATATATTAGTTTCTCAAAAACTTACTTAATACATCAAATCTAGGGATAACCAGTTCAGGCTTATAGATAAAATGTACAGCTAAAATAAGACATACTAGCAAGCTGATGATTTCAGTTCCTGTCACCTATCCAAGCATATGCTCAAATGCTCCCTGACATTGAGAGGTTGAAGACTTAAAAAGTGTCCTTTTGATGGAAGTCTCTCTGTCTCAATACATTGTGAGAATGCCCAAGGGAAAGACAACTAATTGGATATTTCTTTGAATTTACATGTGGCAATTCTAATTTATTAAATTATGTATTGAAGCTTTGAGCAACTAAAGAAAGATGAAATGAAAATAGTCCCAGGCTGTTGTGAATGTGGGAGAAAAGGGCTCTGCCAAGGAATCAGTGTAATGCTAAGCTGGAGGGGCCAAAAAGTGGACATATGAGTACAAACTGAGACAGATTTTCAGAGTCCATCTCTGGAGATAATAATACATAATTTTTAATGGGAAATGCTATATTTCCAGGGCAATGATTCTAGGAGGAGCCTACTTTCTTCTGCTGTCAGAATGAATTTTCTTACAATTCTAGTTCATTCCCAAAAAAGGAAGAAACCATGAACTCAAAGTATCTCTTTGACCAACTTAGAATCAGCCCCAGAATAGTCAAACAACAAAATGCCCAAAGTTAAGTAAATAAACAAATATTACATTTCCATATTTGGAAAGCCCTGTAAAGCAAATGACTTGAGAAATGACATGGGAAAGATAAATAGACTTTGGGAGTAGGAGATTTCCGAGATATTTGATAAAGTATGAAGACAGAGCCACAAAATCTGGATGTTGAGGGAAAAAGGAGAAGGGAGGGGGATGAAGAAGAGGATTAAATTGTTTGTAGCCTTTCCTTTTATGGAGCAGACTGAGACTCTATACCATCCCTTCCATATTCCGGAGATGTTGGTCTGTGTTTATACTTGGGAAAATCATGTCAGTAGCCTATTTAATGCCCTTACATAATCGTTGATTCCAAATTGAGTTCAAATAGCAAAGCTACAAGAAAGGTGTTACGTAAAGGTGAGTGAGGTCAGCTCATCTTCAAAAAACAACAATGGGGGTTGGGGATTTGGCTCAGTGGTAGAGCGCTTGCCTAGGAAGCACAAGGTCCTGGGTTCGATTCCCAGCCCCGAAAAAAAAAAGAAAAAAAAAAACAACAATGATTAATCAAGATCAGGCTGCCCTGAGCAATGACTGATTCAAGGTAGACACAGGCCTAAGTATTTACCAATGGGATCTGAGAAAACCATTTCTGAAGGAGCTCCTATAAAAGTTGTCCTTCCCATTTGAAAGGATAAGTGCTAGGAGTCTTTGTGCCTCCACACCTGCCTTTGGACTTCAACATGAGAAGATGCGTTGATTGCTGCTCTGGTATCAAGCTTCTCCTTTGAGAATCTGACGTGGAATAAAGTTTCCTCACTCAGCATAGCTCATATTCCATTTAAAACAACCAAAAATAAAAGGCAAACCCTTGAGTGGAAAGCCTCTACATATGACCTCCACTGGTTTTCTGATTCTTCTGGAAGAAAAGCCAGTGTCTCTCTGGCTGAAAGACATGGTCTGGCCACCTATCTGCCACACCTCAGCTCTTCTTTTTATTTCTCTCATCCTCTCTTGTTCACCTGTGCAGGGATCCAATCTATAAGATCCTTTTCTGTTTTCTATAGCCTTTTAGGTGTTTTAACTATTACAAACAACCCCTTTGTGCTGCATTCTTTTAAACCAATAAGGTTTTCTTTTTAAAATGCATTATTTAATATTATATATAGAGAGACATACTACATATGTTAGATAGGTAGATAGAATAATAGATGATAGATAGATAGATGAATAGATGATAGACAGACATATGATAGCTAGAAAGACATAAGTCAGAATGTATCTATGATATTAGTATATAAAGTACAAATATGTATACATAGTATACATATATGTTATTGATATGTTTCGATAATGATACATATATATTTGATGAATGTTCCTTTTTGTTGGGGTTTTTCAATTGTATGTTTTGGAAACAGTATTTCATATGCCCTAGTTTGTTCTCAAAATTACTATATTACATGGAGTCATCTAACTCTGTTTCTTCTCTCCCCACCTTCTGAGTGATGATATTACACGTTACCACAGCCATCCTGACTTTTTATATAATGCTGAATAATGAACCCAGGTTTTCATACACACTAGGCAAGGATTCTCAAATAAGGCACACCCTAACCTTTTACACATGGTCATCATACACATTCATATATAAAATCTGTTAGATCAATGCCTTCTGTCATATGCTATGGAGACTTCTAGAAACTCAGTCCATTTCTGTGGAGATGCTTTCATTAAAACTGCATTCTTGAATGTACTAGGCTGATGGATCTTATTAAACAGAGAAAATATCTAAACTCCAAATGATGTAAGATTTATCTGTCTGCACATGTTAGTAGGTTTTGGAAAGAATTACTAATTTCAACACTGAGAATTTCATTAGTACATTATAGTTCCCCAAGAGGCAGTACAAAGCTTACAGGTAATACAAGTAAAGTTTCTCATAGTTTTCACGAGGAGGCTAATGACAACTTTGCAAGATACACTAATAATTAAATAGGATGATTGGTTTCTTTTAATTATTATGCTTATTTTGTCATTACTGCATCATGGACTTCTTGCTTTATTTGATTACGTCATACTATGTAAACATGATATCAGGCTGCTCCCATCATTTTTACATGATTAAGAAAGTGCATAAAAACTCATACTCACATATGGTATTATTTTACGTGTGTTCAATATTTACCTAACACCCTTTATCTACATGAGAGTTTTAAAATAATGGTTTGCTAAATGATTCAGATGCATCCAGTATAGAGTGTTAAAATAGCTTAGCAACTTGACTTTGGAATATAAAACACATAGACAAATACATACACACACCTACACATACATGCACATATGCATACTTACACACACACATCTACACATAAACCTATTCACATTAACATACATGCATACCTAAACAACTCTATACATATATGTACACACAAATGCACATATATAAATATATATACATATATACATACACATATACATACATATACATGCATATACATATGTAAATAAGAAATACCCAGTTTAATAAAGATGGGGGGGGGGAAAGATGTTCAAGAAGATTAACTGTCCATACCATAGACCAAACTAGGGTCACAACCCAAGTGGGCCTCTGGGCTTTCAGTGTAACACTCACTCTGAAAATAGTGCTTCCTGACACATTTATCTTTCCTTTACTGTTTTTCTACTCTAAGATTCTGGAGTACTACAATGTTGTTGGCATCCTCTTGCCAAGACATAAATATTCACTGAATAAATTAATATAGTTCATGGCTATCTATCTTTATTAGATAATTCTCAACAAAATCCACATCACTTTTCCCCCAGAAATATTAATTATATGGATTGTACCACTGCAATATATTTTCTACTTTGATGCTTAATATTTTTAATTAAAAAAACTGAGAGCTTCCTAGGGAAATTGCCTCAAGTATGAGAACTAGATTATATTTGGAGTATGTGATTAATAATATTGTCTGTATGGTAGCAGAAATCATGAGGGTCACAACCCAAGGGAAACACAAGTTGAATTGCAAAAACTTCTCACAGTCAAATTCCATCAAACATAAGAAAATTCATAAACAGAGTAAGAAAAATGTATCTCACAAGAAAGGAGTAGTATGAGAGTTAATTAACAACTGTATATCATTTAAGAAATGGGAAAGCAGAAGAAAGGATAGAAAGGATCACATCTGGAAACCACTGGCTAATGTTCTGTTTTCACTGGATCACAGTTGCCTCTCTGAGAATCACCCTCACGGGAACTATCATGGAGAAATTGCTAACTGCACCCTTGTTTCAGAGTTCATTGGTTTCTCTAAGCGTTATGTAGCCAAGAGTGGCACCCGTGCCTTGAATCCCACCATTTGGGAGGCAGAGACAGAATCAGGCTAATCTAAATTTGTGATCGGGCTGAAGAAACAGCTCATCCTTTATTTAGGACATACTATTCTTACAGAGGACTAGAGTTTGGTTCCCAGAACCTATGTCAGACAGCTCATAGCCTCCTACACCTCCAGCTTTACAGGATCTACTTTTCGCCTCTGACCTCCATGGCCTTCTATATTCACATGTACATATCTATACACAAACACATGTGACTACAAATAATAAAGTTAATAAAAGTAAAATTTGCAAAGGCATGACACAGACCCCTTACTTTGAGCAGATCACAAACAAGACTAAGCAAGCAGCAGGATGTGCAAGGAGTTCAGTCTCACTCCCTGGGATGAGGAAATCGTGTGTATGTAAGAAGAGTGAAAATGATTCTAATTTTGTGGCTAGAATGCATGCTGTCTTATAAATACTGATACAAGAAAAGGAGATCTTAGTTCTCATTTCGAGTCGGCTAACCTTTGGCAATATGATTGTTTCTAAAATGACATACATGCTCAAATTCTTTCACTGCCCAGGAAATGATTCTAAAGTGTTGTGAATATGAACTTGCAGTAGATAAGACCCCCAAGGACTGATATACAATAAATAATTGAGAAATGACAACTGTTAGTATAAAATTTCATTTCAGTTATGACCTCACCAGACATTTTAGTAGTTCTCTATTATTCTTGGGAAATATTCAAAACTCTGTGTGCATCTATTTTTGTATAATAGGCCCCACAATGACCACAAAGCCTCATATATTGGCAACATTTCCCTCAACAAGCCACAATGGTTTTCTTTCCCTTTGTTTGGTAGAATAAATGCTTTTCTCACTTCTGTGTCTTTGCACCCTCTGTTTCTCCCAAACCAGGTCCCTGCCATTGCTTTCCAGAGTGCTCCTCTCCTTTCACTCTCATCTAAATATCTTTCTAAGTCTTCAATTTACTTCGCCACAATCTGTCGTCATAGGCCATAGCTTTCCACACATTTGCACATTTGCCAGTTCCTAAAAGATGATTTTAAATGCTTTAAATTATGTGGAATTATCTTTTTAATGCATGTGTCTCCTGCAAACTAGCACTTGCTGTCTTGTGCTGAGCAAGAGTTAAACCAGTCCCACTGAGGAAAAACAGTTACTTCTAACATTTACAACCTGAAAGAGTTACTACAGTCTTCCATGTCTCTGAGATTATTCAGAACCAGCAAAACAAAACAAAAACAAACCACAAAGCAGGAAAGAATTTTATTAAAACTCTGGGATATGTTACTGTTTGGTTTAATAAATAATGTCAATTTTATTATTTTACTGCTGAAAAATATGCTTTTTTAAATTTGTATATTTTACGTAATAGTTGTCTTGCTCATATATATGTGTGTATGTGTGTGTATTTATATAAAATACATAAATATGTATTTATTTATATACATATAATTATATGTAAGTATACAGATTATATATATATATATGTACACAAATATGTGTGTATGCAGAGAGAGAGAAAGAGAGAATATTGTGTGTGGAGTAAAAGGGAAAGCAGAAGCTAGATGGAGGGAGAATTTTATTTTATACTTGGAAATTTAAAAGGAACAAAAGTTTTGAAAGTCAGCACTTTTTATTTACTGTCATGTTTTTGCTCACTTGTGTGTATGAAATTCTCTTCTCTGTATGCTCAGAGCACATTGTGGCTCTCCATAAGCACTTATCTAATCAGCGCCAGGATCATATTGCACATGCTAAGCCATAATGGACAGTCTATGACTGCATTCTCTTTGCTTTACATAATTGGGCCATTTTCAAAGGGTGTCCTGACTTTCCATTAACCAACACTATGTATGCTGTAATGAAGACCACAGTTTTGAACACATTTCCAGGAGGAAAGTCTCACTTCATGTTTTTTCTTCTAGTTTAGTTAATCTAAACCTCAGACAACGCTGAACAATGTCAGTGGTCCACACAATTATTCATTAGCAATGGGAATCCAGGGACACTGCTAGGGATAGTTTCTTTAAAATAAAGCAGAGCTGTCCCCAGGGGTCAGAACAGGGGACCAGGACAGACACAGACACAGTACCCTAATAATTTCCATCTCAAGATGTACGCAGAGTAAAGCAGAAGTCGGATTGCAGAAGAGGGGATAGTTAATGAGGACAGAAGTGAGCAGTTCAGGAGAGGGAATTACCAAGCACGGTACTGCCACACTGTCAAAAATGTTGCTGAACAACCCAAAGCCTTCACCCCAGGGTCATCTTGATTCTTGTCAAAACTGAGAAGGAAGAGGGAGGGGTTGGAAACAGCTTCCTCTACCCAAGCCAGGGCAGTGCAAGATCCCTTCAGTGAGAACAACTCTCAAAGCACTTCATCTTCCCCACGCAGCAAGTCCAGACAGTTTACTAGATGTCAGTGCACAGCCTCTCTCTACATGGCCCTTTCCTTCAGCGTAACCACTATGCTGGCATATTCATTCCCACCACAATTCCACTCCGAAGTCTCCAGCCACCATTTAGCCAGTAGAGGGTAAACATTATGCTCCGTGACTGTGGGGGACAGACAGACATGTGGACAAAAAGAAATAATAAAAACATACGTTTCTGGGTATGCCCATATCTGTCTTAATTCACGTTTCTAATAAGTCATCTAATGGTGTAGTTGAAGACACTTATGTCAATGTTAGGCATGGTAGCTCACACATGAAATCTCAACATTTGGGAGGCAGTGGCAGGCAGATTGCCATAGGGTTTGTGGCCAGCCTAGACTACAGAATAAGACTATGTCCAAAACCACACCTATGCCCCAAAAATTAAGGAAAAAAATTAATATCAAAATAAGTATCTCCAGAACATTTCCTCCCTCATTTGAATGGTGTACTGACTTTCCTTCCCACTTCACACTGTGGTTTGCCAGAAAAAAACTCAAGGACGTATTTTGACTTCAAGTACAGTTCTCTTTTATATTGTTTGAGAGTTTCATAATGCATAAAGATTCTTTCTTTGAAGGAACCGCACTCACTCTGAAGTGGAGAGAAATCAATCATACATTATCCCTACACTCGACCAAAGCCCTGTGTAAGTAGTAATTAACATACTGTTAAATTCTGCATCAATCTCCTTCTCTGAAATGGAAAAAATAAATGTCAGATCTGAATTGTGTTTCAGGACATGATTTTGGCAGTACCTGGATAACAAGATTAATGCATAAAATACATGAGATTATGGATTAAGCACAGGGACAGGAAACACAGGCAAATAGAACAAAATATTAAATTAATAAGGCACACACCTATTCCTTGTATGAAAAGGTGGACATATGGCAGCTGCGAATAAGAAGGCAATGGGGAAGTGCTGTGTGCCTCTCTGGTAACTGGTCAAACAAGTAGAAAATTTAAATGTGTTTCTAACTTCGGACTACATAGAAGCGCAATACAGAAATGTAAGTTGAACTAAACTTTACTGTGAGAAGTAAAGTTGTCCATCTTTGATTAGGAAATAGAAGAAAAAGGACTGTATATATAAAAACAAAGAACACATTAGGAAATGATTTCCTTTTCAGTTAATATAAAGAGCAACAACTATAAAGAGACACTTTCTTTTACTGCGCCCAATTTAAGGATAGTTAAGGAGACAAATTATATTTATTATATACCTGAATTTGTATGATTGACAGAGGACTGAAATTTAGTACATACCATCTCTTTTCCAGATTTCTGATCAATAGATAATCACCCCAAAAAAGAAAAGTGGCAAACCTGGGGCACTAGTAAAGAAATGTTATTTGCTAAAAGACACAAAATTAGGCTTAACTTACGAGTAATCAAACAGACACTAAAGACAATAATGAGGCATCATGTGCTATCCACCACAGTGTCAGAACTTACAAGTGATTGGAGAGTTTTAAACAAAGTAAGTCCTCTGCTCTAAGGGGAGGGGCTTTGTATAAATTTTTTGAGGATTGATGTGCAATATTTAGTAAAGTTAAGGATGTGTACACCCTGATTGTATAAGCTTGTATCATATATCTTCAAATATATGTAATAAGCATGCAATGATGGCAGTGGTATTGTTTATGATTAGAAAGATAGAAAAGAGTTACAAGTCAGTGAAAGCGGACTGGAAGGGTGGCTCAGCAGTTAGAGGCACTGGCTGCTACTCTACAGGACTGCACTTTAGTTTCCATTGCCCATGTGTCAGTTCACAGCTATCTGTGATTCCAGTTCCGGGGTGTGCAATGGCTTCTTCTGGCCTCTACAGGCACCAGGCATCCACGTGGTGCACATGCATAGATGCATGCAAAGTACCTACATGAATACAATAAAAGTAATAAGAAGAAGGAGGAGGGGGAAGGGAGGAGGAGAAGATGATAAAGAAGGAGAAGAATAAGAAGGAGATGAAGTCAGATCATTTAAAGTGTAATGATTTCATTGTAAGTCCACCTGTGTAAGATTCACTGCTCCATCAACCTTACTGAGAATGTTGATCTATCTGCACTTCCGTATACAGCCACCTGAGCAAAGACCCTCCGTCAACCCTTCATATCTGGTTATCCTTCTTATCTTACCATGTTCTTCATCTCTCACCCTTCTCCAACAGCAAATGCCACCCTGATACCAGTAAGGATGCTCTGCAGTCAGGTAGCAGCATCTTACTTCGGCTGCCTCCTCTTAGTCGTTCCCTCCTTGACTTCCATTCTTCTTCTTGGCTTTGTCAATTCCAGAGGTGAGCACAACTATATCCCCACAAAAATTCCTATTGCTGTAGTCTCTAAATTAGTTGAGATTTCTAAAATAAAGACTTCCATAATATATATATATATATATATATATATCTGAATAAAACTTAAAATGAATAAAACACAACTTCAGAAATGAAAACAAGAATGATTAAAATATAACTGTATATACGAATAAGTGGGGGAGTGGAATTTAGCTCAGTGGTAGAACACTTGCCAAGCAAGCACAAGGCCCTGGTTTTGCCCTTCAGCTCCAGAAAATAAAAGAATGTAGGTAATATCAAAATCAAAATATGCTGAGCAAAGAAAACATGGTGTAAGCTGTGTATATATGCATTGATGTAAAACTTTTCAAAGATTATATTTTGAAATTTTCTGAAGGAAAGCAAATCGTCTAGTGTTTCTCAACATGTGGGTCACAACCCCTTTAACACTGAGTGACTCTTTCCCAGGTGTTGTTTAAGACCATCAGAAATACAGATATTTATATTACACTTCAAAAGAGTAGCAAAATTACAGTTATGAAGTAGCAATGAAATAATTTTCTGGTTGGAAATCACCACAACATGTGGAACTGTATTAAAAGGTTACAGCATTAGAAAGGTTGAGAGCCACTGAAATAGATAAATAAGTTGGGAATTTATCTTACCAATATTGCAGGGCAGAGTTGTCTCTTTGGAAAGTAAAAGATAGGCAGACCCACAGAGATGGCTTAGCAGCAAAGAGCACTTAGTGCTCCACTGGAGAACCTGAGTGCAGCTCCCAGCACCCATGGCAGATGGCTCACAAACGCCTGAGACTCCAGCTCTGGGATTCTACATCCTACCTGAGAGCTCTGCAAGCACATGCACACACATGGCACACACATGGACATGTACACACATGTGCGAGCTCACACACACACACAGAGACACACACACATACACACAAACATGAGAGCAGAAATAACACTAAATCTTTTTTAAAAAGAAAAATCATTTGGAAAAATATCTAAGACCATAAAGATTATAGATACTCTAGATAAGAAGTGGGTTTTCACTGGCCCACAGGGATTGAAAATGCTTCCAGAAAACAGCCTGGTTCCTAAAATCTCTTTTGCAACTGCCATAAAATATTGAAGCTTGATAGATCTGGGTAGTGTGAATGGGGATATCAGTTTATTATTCTATGTTTTCCATAAACATTAAATATTGCCTATTATAAAATGGAACAAAGGTTAAAATATCATAAATTAGATTAATGTCATAATAAAAATAAAACCTCTTTTATGCTATTAAATATTAAAGTGTTCAAATTGCACTGTGCCTGCCTAGCCAATAAATATTATACAAATAAATGCACTATATAAGTTTGAATTGTAGCACTGAAGGCTTACTTTGTTTCCAGGGGGAAATTAATTAACCTTGTTGTAGTTTATCATATGTAAATTAGTGAAGTCTTTGTGACATATATTATCCCAAGAAAATCTTAAATGTTGTAATGAGGTATATTGATAATTTATGTGATAAGCTAAAAACTCCAACATAACAGGGCTGGAAACTGATGATGCATCAAAGCACTAGGATACAAACACAAGGATCTGAGTTCAAATCTCCAGAATTAAAGAAGAAAGTGTACAGGTTACACAGTTGTCTGTAATCCCTACACACCTACTGAAAAAGTGCAACTAGAGACAGGAGCACCTTGTGAAACTCACAGGCCAGCTACCCTGCTATATTCAGTAGAAAACAACGGAAACATGTCACAGCCAAGGTAAGATTGACACTCAAGATTGTCCTTTGACCTCCACAGGAGTGTCATGGCACATACATGCTCTCCTCTCCCCCTCCCCCTCCTCCTAGTACTCTCCCACCCACACTCCTGACAATTCTTGGTGGACTGAAGGATAACAAGTAGATCACATCATGCTATTAGATTCAGCCCTTCTCGACCCTCAGTAATAAACTGACAACTACTATATACCTCCCAGACTTGCCTCAATCTAACTTTTTCAATTTACCCAGGATCTTTAGATTATTTCTTTCCCATGATGTGAAACTCTTTTCCCATCCTCAGCTTTAAAATTGGTGGCCAATCTAGCTTTGGAATTTCTCATGAGATATTTCATAACATCTAGGACATTGTACAAAAGTTTCTCTTGAAAAAGTCACGGATGGGCTTCAAAACACATGATCACAGCTCCCTAGAAAATCATTTTCTCCTGTATCAGGACAGTACACCGGCTTTAGTCTTCAGTTGGATTTTAAACAGTAATCGTATGTAAGCCACTGGAAAACATCATTGTGTCTTTATCACTTATGTGTTACAAATGGGAACAGAGTGGCTCAGCATTATAACATGAGCTGCTGAAGGAATGATAGGACCTTTGATTTTTTTAAATAAAGAACTTTTAGTATTAAGTTACCATAATTGTTTCTTAAACTCCTTGTTCCTTAAAACTCAGGGTGGCCAACAAACTGTTACGACCATCAGCTTAAGGATCTAGAGAGTCAAATACCAAACTAGCCATTTTTAGATTTGAACAATACTAATACATAATTTTTAAGAGTCTAGTATTTATATCATGGTACTTTCGGATAGTTTCTTCTTGTATCATAAACATCACACAAATCCTGTTTAAATAGAGGGGTTACGTACATGAACCTAACTTAGAAGTAAAAGCCTGTGTTAACTCTTCCCACACTGAGTAATGGATAACTAAAATGTCTTCCTGAAACTGTTAACATAGGTCCCATTAAGGCTTGTCACCTTTACAAATGAATTCAAAAGCTTCTCATTCTTTTAGGTTGATGGTTTTCACGTATTAAATCTTGGGTCCTCTTTCTCTGTCTATAGATTTCCTATTTTGCTCTTTTAAAGATTTGTATATTTTTCCCTATTTAACCAATGGCAAAGCTTTGCCTGGGTAGAACCTTCTCACTTGCTACCTTTACCAAGGGATCAACAATCAACTTTATCAGAGGTCTCCTCTCAAGCACTGTAGGAATGCTCATGTAGAATCAAAGCCAACAAAGAGAAACACTAAACACATTACAGATAGCCTTAGTTTATACTTTGTTCTAATTCTGTTCAGTTGCTGTAATAAAACACTGAGACCAAGAGCAGCTTGTGGAGTAAATGGTTCATTTGGTGTTCACTTCTGGGTCACAATATATCATTGAGGGAAGTTTGAGAAGGAATTCAAAACAGAAATTGCTTGCTGACTTCTTCTAGCTGACTCCAAGGTTCCTGTTCATCTAGCTTCCATATACAACCAGGACCAATGTTTCTAGGGAACAGTCCCACCTACTGTGTCCTGAGCACTTTTATATCAATTAACAGCCAAGAAAATCCTCCACAAACATAACTATAAACCAACCTGATGAAGACAATTATTCAATTGAGGCCTTTTATCGAGTGGTTTTAGGCTGTGTCCAACTGACAGTTTATGCTCATTGGATCTGGTATCACTAAAATTCTTTCAGGAAAAACCTGCATATTACATTCATATTGTAGCTTTAAGGAGGTTGAAACATAGTTTAAGTCTTATAAACCTGAGTACTCAATATCTTGCAGCTTAAGATATTTGAATAGAAAGTACGAATTAAAATGTTCCCGTCTTTCCAAAAAGGGGCACATAAAATATTCCCCCATTCCCTCTCCTCCTCCTACCCCTTACCCCCCCTCTCTCTCACACCCACACTCCTGATAATTCTTGGTGAACAAAGGATAAGAGCAATATGTCTGCATACAAATAAATGATAACAATTTAACATTGAGATCAGATACCAGTCCCTCTTTCTGAAGCCCACAAGGGTTTGTTGAAAATCATACTCTGCTCTGAAGCCTTAAAATCTCATCCTTGTCTCTTAAAAGTTGTTTCTGTGCTATGGCATAAAACATTGGTTTAGCATGAACAAGGCCCTAGTTTCATCCCAATAATGTGAAGAAAAAAATGTTTCTTAATATTTCTCTCATTAGGTACCATTTATTGTTTTAGGGCTGTTTATGTCCAGGCTTTTCTGTATATTGTGAAAGTCATTGTGTCCTCATACTCATTAGAAGGGAGGATGGATAAGATATTGGAGTAATAAGTAGCGAGAGGGAATATGAGAGGCAGGAAAGTTCAGGTACATGGTGAACTAATGGGAATGTGAAAATAGTGGAGTCAAAGACTTAATCTAAATAAAGTATGCATAAAGCAACTGTATGGAGACCTACATGATGCTGCAAATCTAGTAAGGTTAATATAATATAATATAATATATTTATACATAACTATATTATGTCAGAGGGCAATTCACTTAAAAGTATTTGTCATATATGTGATAGGACATGAATAAACAAAATCTCCAAAGGAATGAGGGGAAGTAAAGGAAGGAGGGGAGGGAGTGGAGGGAATGGATGAAGTATGGTTGGGCAAACAGTTAAAGTACATTACATATCTATGTGAAAAATGTCTTATGCAACTTGGCGTTGTGGATATGAATATATGCCAATAAGACAGATGCAATAATACATATCAAACATTGAAAGAACGTAACCTCGAATGAATCGGGAAATTAAGGAAGAGTTGTGAATACTCCTTATAATTGTAACAGAAGTAAAATGCTCTTGCTTTAACATTCTAACAGTCTCGTTTTTTGGTGGGAAGTTAACAAGTTTTGCTTGGGTCAAGCAGGCTACTTGGGAATTATTTAAGCAATGGGAAAGCCATGAGAAAAGCCAATCAATGTAAGAGAACATGAATGCACGGAATGTTTACTTCATTGCTCACAATGGTCACACATAGAAAATAGTCAAGCATCCACAACTTCAGAAATTAATATCTGAGGCAGAAGGATATACACAAGGATTTTAGAAAAGATAGAACTACAGAAAATGACTCTGATTAAAGAAAAAATATATGTTTAGGGATTGGAGGGCTGAAGAAATAGCTCAACAGTTAAGAGAACTGGTTGCATTTTTGGAAGACAAGGTTTTTTCCCATCCCCAGGGTGGCTCACAATTGTCTATAAATGCAGTTCCAAGAGGATGTCACTCTGTTCTGGCCTCCAGGAGCAACAGTCATGTTTTTGCTGCATATAGATACGTACAGGTAAATGCTCACATACATAAAATAATAAAAACTAACTAAATATTCTTTAAAAATCCTCTCCTCAAAATTTGAAGAATAATATTTCTATCATTTCAAAGGAACAAGGAGTGAGCCGCATGCTGTTGCTCAACAACCATATATAGAGGATAGGATTTTCCTAGCACTTTACCAAAAGTCTAAACTTTATAAGATCTC
This sequence comes from Rattus norvegicus, assembly GCF_021556685.1. Classification (NCBI taxonomy): domain Eukaryota; kingdom Metazoa; phylum Chordata; class Mammalia; order Rodentia; family Muridae; genus Rattus; species Rattus norvegicus. Next base: position 39,349,940 of record NC_141550.1, read on the forward strand.
AGTATAAGAGGAACTGTGTTTGTGAACTTTCCTGCAGTTAGCAAGGGTCACTGTGTTTTTA